>NW_028317877.1:11202708-11506354 GCF_062004578.1 Staurois parvus
AATTATCGAGGAGCAATGGATTGCAAGGAGAGAAGGAAGAAACCACCCTCAAAGCTATGCACCTATCCGCTTTACAGCTGTCCTACAGATGGGTGAGAACTCAAATTTGGGCTTTGTAGTGGGTGGGGGTGATCCATAGAAGCTGGTCCTAGGTAACTGGGACAAGGAGGAAGGTTTTACTGCTGCTATGAGGTAACGTTGTTTTGTCTTGTGCTTTTGGCATGGTACTTTGCATGAAACAAAAGTTCAGTAAGTTTTACATGGTGGGCTTGATAAACTGATTGGCTGTTGTTGAGGAATGCAGAGTGTTGAGTGAACACCTGATTGTAGAACAATGCATTCCACATAAACTATTATGTTGCAGTATGTATAGTTCATTAGGCTTGAAAACCAAGATCTTGACTGTCTTGCACCATCATCCTTTCAGCGCAATGCTGCACACCTCAATTATGCACATTATTGACAAAATGACTTTCGGAAAATTATGTATTTAGTGCAGATGATACTACTTTCCCCCAGCACTTTGGGATTTTGTTTACAGTTGACGCACTAGTTGCATCTTCTCGTTCAAACCTTTCAGCTTGAACAATTATTTGGTGCATTCCATAAATCCATGTTCTGTGTGCCAAATATTTGGCAAACCATCAACCGTTTGTTGGGCCCAATATGTTAAGGTGCACAAGGCTACCAGGGGAAAGCTTAGGTTTAATCTGTTGCAAATTTGACATTTAATTTCAGGAACATTTTCTGCTGTCTGGAAGGCATATTAAATACCGATTCCACCAGATTTCAGAAATTACCTGTGTTACTTAGAAAAATCACCTTTTGTGTGCCTTCCTGAAACTAGTTTTAAAGCAGAACTTTACCCATAACAACTTGATAAAAAGAAATGCTCTATAACTTGAAACATACATTCCACATTAATAATTATGCCACCAAAATTAGTGTGTGCTGTAAATTGCCCCCAGCATTTTTCTTGTTTCTTCTTGCTGGAATCCTCCAATTTGCTGAAGGCCAAAGTTCTAAGCAGCAGTAAACCTTTAGGCTGTCGGCAGATTGGCCTCTACATTTTTGGCACAGTGAAAAAAAATAGAGAGAAAATGGGTATGTGTAGAGCAGGGTGAGACAGTGTATTACTGGATTTTAAAGTGTTACAAAACCCAAAACAGTAAAATCAGTGTGTATATGCAGTAAAGCATGCTTGTTCTACTCACTGTAGAACCTGTGGGGTTAGTCCTCCACATTATGTAAAAAGACTGTTTGATCATATCTTCTCTGCTCCTCCCCTTCTTTTACTGTCCCCAATCCACCTGCTGATAGTACAGAGCCCTAGGAGACGCTCTGCACATGCTCGTGTATGTATTGCCGGAGAGTTTTTTTAGTTTTTGTTTAGGAGGGTGCATGCGATTGCCACAGGGCCAGTCATCACTGTCCAGACAGGCCAGGGCTCATGCAGGACCAGGGGTTATGCAGCCTCATAGGACAGTCAGAGGAGAATGAAAATTCCTTCTACAAGATTGGCCAGTGCCCAGCCAGAAGCTGATAGAAGTCACAAGATTGCTATATACTGCTGATGAGAAAAGGTATTTAGCGGCTTGTGAATGATCTCAAGGCAGTTGGGACCACAGTCACCAGACATACTATTGGTAACACAATACACAGCCATGGATTGAAATCCTGCAGCGCCCACAAGTTCCCCCTCTTCAAGAAGGCACATGTACAGGTCCATCTGAAGTTTGCAAATTAACATCTAAATTATTCTGAGAAGGATTGGGAGAAAGTGCTGTGGTCAGATGAGACCAAAATTGAGCTTTTTGGCACTAACTCAACTCACCGTGTTGGGAGGAACAAAAATGCTGATTATGACCCGAAGAACACCATCCCTACAGCCAAGCACTGAGGTGGAAATATGCATTGGGGCTGTTTCTCTGCTAAAGGTACAGGCCGACTTTGCCACATTGAGGGGCCAATGGACCGGGCCATGTATTGTAAAATCTTGGATGAGAACCTTCTTCCCTCAGCCCAAACACTGAAGATGGGTCGTGGATGGGTCTTCCAGCATGACAGTGACCCAAAACATACCGCCAAGGCAAAAAAGGACCTATTCACGATAAAGTACACTAAGGTGATGGAGTGGCCTTGCCAGTCTCCAGACCTTAATCCTATAGAAAATCTATGGTGGGAGTTCCCAAGTGACAGTCAAGAAACCTTTAAGGATTTAGAGAAGATATGTAAAGAAGAGAGGACCAAAATCCCTGCTGAGATGTGTGCAAACCTGGTAACCAACTACACAAACGTCTTACCTCTGTGCTTGCCAACAAGGGTTTCTCCAACAAGTACTAAGTCACACTTTGCTTCGGGATCAAATTTATTTTACTTACTGAACTGCCAGTCAATTTTATAACATTTGTATCGTTTTTTTTTCTGGATTTTTGGTTGATATTCTGTCTCTATCATTTAACCACATGCCTACAGGGCACTTATACCCCCTTCCTGCCCAGGCCAATTTCCAGCTTTCAGCGCTGTCGCACTTTGAATGACAATTGCACAGTCATGCAACACTGTACCCATATTAAATTTTTATCATTTTTTTTGTGACAGATTAATTTTGTTGGTATTTAATCACCTCTGGGTTTTTTTATTTTTTCTTAAACAAACCAAAAACCACTGAAAATTTTGAAAAAAAGTTTTTCTTAATTTTTGTTATAACATTTTGTAAATAAGTGATTTTTCTGCTTCACTGATGTGCGCTAATGAGGCTACAGTGATGGGCACTGATAGGCTGCACTGATGAGGAGGCACTGGTAGGTGGCACTGATGGGCACTGACAGGCAGCACTCATATATGGCACTGATAGGTGGCACTGATAGGCGGCACTGACTGGCACTGATAGGTGGCACTGACTGGTACTGATGGGTGACACAAAGGCAGCTCAGATGGGCACTGATATGGGGCATTGGTGTGTACTGGTAGGCACTGAAATGTTGCACTGATGTGGCACTGATGGGCATTGGCAGGTGGCATGGATGAGCACTGAGAGCTGGCACTGATGGACACTGACAGATGGCACTGCTGGGGCTACACAGATCATCAGGGCACACTGATCATCAGTGCTCTGATGATCTGTGTTCATGTCCCCTCAGAGGAATGCCAATTACCGGCTCTGCTCTCCTCTTGAGCTGTCAGCGTGACAGCTCGTGAGGAGAGAAATGCCGATACCCACCATTTCCCTGTTTACATGTGATCCGCTGTGGTTGGGCACAGCTGATCACATGACCGAGCTGACATCTTCGGCTCTTTCCGTCGATCGGTGATCCGCTGTGTCCAAGGGACACAGCACACCGCCGTTTGCCGCACTGCGCGCTCCCGGAACGGCGCATGCACAGTTAGAATGGGAGGACGTCCTATGACGTCCTCCTAGAATGAGAGAACCATCATGCGCCCGTCATTGTGCTATATGGCGGGCGGGAGGCGGTTAAAATACACCTATGATAAAAAGTATAGACCCTAAATTTCTTTGTAAGTGGGCAAACTTACAAAATCTGCAGGGGATCAGATAATTATTTTCTCCACTGTATCAGGGCCCATTAGTGCTGCCTATGAGTGCCTATCACTGCAACCTCATCAGAGCCTCATCAGCGCACATCAGAGAAGAAAAATTACTTATTTGCAAAATTTTATAACAGAAACGAAGAAAAAGGTTTTTTTTTTTTTTTTTTTTTTTCAAAATTTGTAGTCTTTTTTTTTTTTTTTTTTTTTTTTTTGTTTAGCAAAAAATATAAACCCCTGTGGTAATCAAATACCACCAAAAGAAAGCTCTATGTGTTTCAAAAAAATTATAAAAATGTCATTTGGGTACAGTGTTGCATGACCGGTCAATTGTAATTCGACCGCACTGAAAGCTGAAAATTGGCCTGGGTAGGAAGGGTGTGAAAGTACCCAGTGTTAAAGTGGTTATACAGTATAGGCACATATTATTATTGTTTTACATAGCTGTCACAGTACCCCATGCTACCCTGCTCCTCCTTCTCCCCCCCCCCCCCCCCATACCTGCACACTCCACTGCTCCCATCATCTGCCCCGGCACCCGCATTTAGCCCACATAATCTGTGTGCTGGGTACCAGGGAACTGCCCCCCCGCCCACTGAGCGCTTCAACATCTCACCTCGGCTGAGCTCGAGAAGTTACCACATGCAGGCTACATGCCCGTCGCCGATCGCCCCCTTCCCTTATCTTGGCAAGCACAGCGCGGCCCCGATGTTCCTGTGCTCCATGCTCGCTGGAGACAAAGACCACGCTTCCTGTGCGTGGCTGGAGCTGAGGTGGGCATGGCGTGTTGGCCCAGCAAACCAACGCCAGGGCTTGTGTTTTCTGCCAATGTTATAGAATCATGCTCCGGAGATAAATGCCAGAGTGAGGCCCGGGTACCGCCACTTTTCCCCCTGTTCACTGTTCTCCTTCCCCCTACGGCCGTGCTGTGAAAGGTCCTGTGCTGCGGCCAGACCCCACAGCCCCTTCTCCATCCCAAGACCCCTGGACCTCCAAGGAGTCTGTCTGCCATGTCACTGCTACTGGCCCCTAGCTCTCTCCAGCACAAGCCCTCTCCACTGCTGCCAGAGGCCTGCCTCTCTGCTGTGTGCCAACCCCTGTGTTCAGAATTTAACCCTTTGTCTACTGGAATTCTGCCATCCCTGCTGTGTGCCAACCCTGTGCTACGGATTTAATCCCTTTTCTGCTGGAGTTCTGCCATCCCTGCTGTGTGCCAACCCTGTGCTGAGGACTTAACCCTTTGCTGGAGTTCTGCCACCCCTGCTGTGAGCCAACCCTGTGCTACAAATTTAACTTCTTTGCGTGCCAGAGTTCTGCCTCTCTGCTGTGCCCAGACTGTGTTAGGGACTTAACCCTTTGTCTGTTGGAGTTCTGCCATCCCTGCTGTGTGCCAATCCTGTGCTACAGATTTAACCCCTTTGCCTGCCAAAACTCTGTCTCCCTGCTGTGCCCAGCCTGTGTACGGATTTACCCTTTGTCTACCAGAACTCTGCTATACCGGTCATGTGCTCCTCGCTGTCTTTCAATAAAAGCCTTGTGTGTACTCCTGCTCTCTGCGTGTGTTCTGTCCCAGCTACACCTCACAATAGCTATACCTGCAAAAGGGGCCAGTATGAAGTGATATAGCATGGCTTCATTTTCTGACTAAAGTTCCACGTTAATGTGTTACCTAGGCCTGACTTCAGGTCTAAGCCCTAACAACTATCATCCATGAGAGTGTGAGAGTATTGGCCTGTAAGGGTTGTAAAGTTCATGGCTACTGTTGGGGCTTAGTTGGGAAAGTCAAGCTTCTAATATTGAAATGAAACAATTTTCAGAGCATAGAGGAGGTTTTCTGGCTAACACAGGTAATAGCAAGCATCTTGTGTTATGTGTTAAGGCGCGGTTCACACTGTCCTATTGCATGTGATTCGCACAGGAGTTGCACTGCATTCTTGTAGAAATCACATGCGATTCTGTGCGGTACGATTTGATCCCATCATTTTGTATGGCTCAAATTGCACCGCATCCGCACGAAAAAGATGCAGGCACTTTTTTTTTGCTGCACTGCAATTGGATCGCATGAGTGTTCATACCTGCACTGCATTCTGCGACCTGCTTTTGAGGTTTTGTTAACTTTTAATTGACACCCGCAGCAGATCGCATAACAGCGACTATCCCATACCTGCATTTCGGGCCTTACTTCTTGGTTTGGGGCATGCATGTGCTGTCATTGGACACAGCACGAGTTTGGCATCAGATTTCAGCCATTGTTTTTGGCTGACACCAGCTGATCGGCTGTGTCCAATCACACACAGAGTTCTGTGTTTTCAAACACAGACAACTCTTGTGTGCATAGGAACGGCGATCTGGCTGTTACTTCTCCCTGAAGACCAGGGAGGAAAAATAGCCAGATAGTAAAGTAAAAGCAGCACATATTACACATTATGTACACGGTTAACCCCTTGATTGCACCTCATTGTTAACCCCTTCTCAGCCAGTATTATCACTGTATTAGTGTCACTAGTGACGTCCATGTCAGCGACTCTCCCAGATAGCATCTGTTAGTGGCAGAATGCCCGCCACCCTATCACATTCCCACTATAAGTCGCTGATCACTGCCATTACAGTATAGCATCTATAGTTGTGTAAATTCCAGTATACAGTATGTACCATAGTCTGTTGACGCTATAACTTTCGCACAAACCAATCAATATACTCTTATTAAGATTTTTGTTTTAGCAAAGACATGTAGCAGAATACATTTTGGCCCACATTTATGAAGAAATTAGATATGTTTTTTAATAGAAATGTAATTTTTATTTTCCAAAATTCTTGGTCTTTTTTTTTCATTTTGTATAATAAACAATGAAAAACCCAGTGATGATAAAAAAAACACACCAAAAGAAAGCCCTATTTGTGTGAAAAATTATAAAAATGTAATTTGCGTACAGTGTTGCATCACTGCGTAATTGCCGGTCAATGTAGCACAGTGCTGAATAGCAAAAACTGCCCTGGTCATGAAGGGAGTAAAACCTTTCGGAGGTCAAGTGGTTAAACCCCAGTGTGCATGAGGAATGAAGTGTTTATTGCTTGGCGTTCTCTGATCTGGTGGATTCTGTACTTTGTCACTTATCTGCAACAAAACTGCAGATTGGGAAATTCAGAGTCAGGCTAGGTTCACGCCTCTGCATGTTGCGATTTGATGTGCTTTTTTGGCACGTGCTGTGGTGCGTTTTTTGCATTTTTTTTTTTAACACACATTTTGATGCGTTTTCAAAGGGGGGGTTGCCAATAGGAAAGTATTGACTTTTAAGTGACTTTGGATGGGTGTGATTTGGATGCAATTAAACATTTTTGGCACGGGGTTCCCCTTAAAATCCCTACCAGAACCAAAGAGCCTTTTTTAAAAAAAATGTTTTAAATAAACATTTTTTTTAATGCCGACATTCTTTTGTTTACATTTAGCTGCCAGTGGGGAATCCTGCTGACAGCTGATGAGCGATCGGTTGTTAACTGCTTCCCAACCTCCCTATAGCAGAAATACTGCTACAGGGTGGCACGGATGTGCAAAATCACATGATTTGCAGTCCCGCGGTTTTCGCAGGCTGGGGGGGGGCGCACACGCGCTACTGCTGGTGCCGTGATTTGATCCCCAAGGGATCAATCATCCAATTTAGGCCAGTGATGGTCGGCCTATATTGGATGATCGATCCCTGTCCTATCAGGGATCTTCCTGTACCTGTGTTTACAGTTACACAGGTACAGGAAGTGATGAAATCTTCTCTCTGGGCACATTCTGTCCCAGAGAGAGAAGAATCAACACAGTGAGTAAAAGCAGCACACTTGCACACAGAACACTTTAGGACACATTTAACTCCTTGATTCGCCACCCATCAGATAGCATTAGTGTCAGTTAGCACCCCTCCCAGATAGCATCAGATTGCCCGTCAGTACACCAGTAATCATATTTAACCCCTTGATTGCCAGGAACACGCTCATATACACAATAAACCTCCATTGCTAGTATAGTGTCTGTGCGGATCAATATTTTTGATCAGATCAGCAGTATACCAGTGTTCACATTTGTATAGTGTCCCCAAAAACGCAGTGTTAGTGGGATCAGCCCCGGCACCTGCCAGCACCTGTGTTTAGCCCCTATGCTTATGCCCCCCTTTCTCCCCCAGCAAGTGCAGTGTCAGTAGATCACTGTCACTTGATACATTACACACAAACCTGCAGGGTTTGCAGTATCAGGGCTGATCTCTGTTAGTACTTGCCGGTAAATTTTTTTGTAGCGGTTCAAGCAGTCCCTGACAGCCAGGTGCTCTTTTTCCCATGAGTCGCACTAGGTACCTATAAATTTAGTGGCCAAAATGTCAGTGGAAAGGTACTCTAGTGAAGAGGCCTACAGGATTCTAAGCATGTCAGGTGAGAACAAAGGGGAAGACTCACTGACACAATCGGCCTCAGAATACGAACCTGTAGACAGCAGGTAGCTCAGATGATGGAGAAGAGGTCCCTGATAAGATCAGGCGTACCCGACCCCATTCCCAGGTTGCTGAGATGTTACAATTGCATGCTGACTCTCATGCAGCAGTGTGCCAGTGCTAGTGCCGTTCTACCTTTTTTTGTGAACTGGCGAGCACTAGCGGCCTAGTACATCTTGGTCTTTCACATACCAGCACTGCAGTATCAGTTGGTGACGTGGCGAGTTCCATAAGTGCAGTACAAGATGGTGCAGTGGCGAGCACAAGTAGTGCCCCGCAGCCACCAAGAATTCGCACACAGGCCCATAGAGCCTCTAGTATCCTTCCGGATGTGCTTGCAAAGCCTGATTGGCAGCCCACAAATTCTGCAACACCCGTACTTCCCTTCACTGCCCAACCTGGAATCAGGTGGAAACAGCAAATTTAAATAGTCCCCTTGATTTTTTTGAAGCTGTTTTTTCATGGAAGATCTGTATGCATTGATTGTGGATCAAAGCAATTTATGTGCACAACAATTTGTCACCGCCCACCCAAATTCAAACCATGCCAGACCATTCGCATGGAAACCCATTATGGTTTCCGACTTTAGTGTTTTTGAGCACGAAAAAATAAAAGGCCCACAGGTGATAAAATACTACCGAAAAAAGCTCTATTTGTGTGGAAAAAAAGGACATAAATTTAGTTTGGGTACAGCATTGCATGACCAGTTGCATGCAATTACCAGTTGAAATAGTGCAGCGCCGAATAAGAAAAAAAGGACTGGACCTTAACAACCATGTTGTGCCCCTGCAAAGTCCCCCAAAACTGTCACATTCAGATGAGACTTTCATGCAACTTTGTGTCCAAAGTCGCATGTTAGGGTTAAGGGCGAGGGTTAGGGTTGAATGTTAGGGTTAGCATTGTAACTCTAACATTTAATACTAACCCTAACATTTAACCTTAACCCTAACCCCTAACCCTAATATAAAATGTTAACCCTAACATTTGTCCTTAACCATAACCCTAACATGTGACTTTGGATACATTAGTTTCCTGCACTACTTTGATGTGACTTTACACTCTTTGGCACTAAAATAGCCTCAAAGTCACATCAAAGTGACACTACATGATGAAAACTGTCATACTTTTTTATTAGCAAAATAAAAAGTTGCATAAAGGTCACAGCCATCCATAGTTGTATCAAAGTTGGAAACATCCTAAGTCGCATAAAAAAAACCCCTCAAAATGCATAAAAAATGCAGCACTTGTGTTTTTGATGCTTCATTGAAGTCTATTGTACAAAAAACACAAAACTCACAGATGTGAACTAGATCTATAATAAATAATGTTAAGTAGACTGTAGTGCTTTTCTGCAAACTGGAAAACGCACTCAGAAACGCTCAAGTGTGAACCTGCGATTTGAAAACTTGTTTCATGGTTTGTGACTCAGAAAATACTAAAAGCATTAATCCAGCATGCTGTAGATGCCTATCCCCCTGTCAGCATAATTCTCAGTACATTCACATGTTGCATACCTGTTTTAACTGGGGTTGGGCTTCAATTTGTCTTTCTCTTCTTTTTTTTTTTTTTTTAAAAGAAGATATTACTGCTTATCTTTTAGGGCCAGTTCACACTACATGCATAGAATGCATGAAGGTAAAACACCTTCAGTCTTTATAACCATTTTAAATTATTATTACTATTTGAGTTTATTGTAAACAGAACTGTGTTGCTAGTTTAATAAATGTGTTTTACATTTCATTCTTCATGCTTATCAAAATGCAATTTTCAAGTCTATCCTACTTTGTTCCTGTGTGGTAAATAATGATATTTTTGATCCACAGCACATACAGTGGCAAAGTGTTCCGTGTCACCTTCACATGCTTGGCCTTGACACTGATCATACCTTCACTGGCAGCAGTCTGTCTTCTAGAGAGCCCCATAGAGCCTCAGACGTTAATGTAAGTCAAGATTATACTTTTTCCTTTGCTTCTGTCTTTATTCTACAAGGCAGAATGTTAAAGTTTTCAACGGCAGCAGACATTTTATTGTTGGGTTGAATTGATACTCATTTCAAAATTACAAATGAAACCCTGAGACTTGTACAGTAAACATAGCCTACCTGCTGAGCAGCCCTCTTTTTCATCAAGAATTTACAGGAGCAGTAGTCCACCCCTCTCCCTTTTGTCTGTAGTTTGGATTTTAGAATGCAGAGCTGCTGATGTTGCCGGAACACAGAAAATCTCAGTACTAAGGTAGCCCGTATGTGCTTCATTTTTTTTCATTCAACCAGCAGGATAAGCAAAAAAAAAGACCCAATTCCCCCATACACACATTTGAGGTGGATGTGGGAATCCTTCCTGCTGTGCTATTGTGTTCTGACTGTGGGGAAATGTCCTCCTCCGTCAGAATACACTGATCAGTGCTGCTGGCTATAGCCAGTGGCACTGATCGATCAGGAAACACCTGACAACCTGGCTATAGATCAGCTTCATAACAACCAGCCTGCCCACACATAGATCAAAATTTGGCCAGTCCCTGCTGAACTGGCCAAATTTTAATCCATGTATGGCCAGTTTAAGAGGCTTTTCACAGCCACCAATTAGATTTAAACATGCCTTGGAAATGCCCTGTATGCATCTCAAGTTGTAATCTTCCAGCACCCATACATGTCGACAGGAAAACCTGACAAATGTGGAAGTAGGCAAAGTGACAATATGTCACAAAAATGTTCATTGACCTTCAAGTGGCAGACAAAAGTACTGAGAGGAGTATGTAATCTGCACGTAACAGTTGCCACCCCCTGTACTTTAATCTATGATTTTTAGATTAGCATTCACTTCGCTAACTTTAAATGTGGCCCCACTTGAGAATTTTCATATGAATGTTTGTACAAACATTTGTTCAAAAATTTTAATACAGAAATTTCATTCACCTTTAACATTCAATTTTGGGATGAATGTAATTCCACGATCAAAAACCATATTCACTTTTGGAAATTGGTATGGGAAAAAATTTCTTCCTGCTTCAAATTTTCTTTTCAGGGCGGCCGAAAATGAATGTTGTTTTGAATGTCCTATCAGAGCTGATCACATGTAAATAGGCTTGCCGGTTATCTGCAGTCATTTCCTCACACTCTGTGTGAGGAAATGAAAGCCATTTACCGGCAAGACTGTCAGTACACAGTTAACACTGATAATCAGGACACTGATCATGAGTGCCCTGATTATTGTTGGGAATGCAACAGCATGTACTATAATGTACTATATACAGTATTCTGTGTTAATATCACTTGACCAGTAGATGGCACTATACACTAAAGGTTACTAGTTGTGTATGTGTAAAACTTGCTGATACTTTCTTCTTCTCTATCATCTCTTCAGGAACTAATGTGTCTGTAATATGTCTGCTGCAATGTGCTCTGTATGTTTGTAACTTAAGCCACACAAGTAAAGTCATAATTTTGCCTCATCACTACCAGTGTCTTCTATAACACATAACCAACAATTATCAGTTCAGCCCCATCAGTGCAGCATATCAATGCCACCTTATCAGTGCAGCCTCATTAGTGCCCATCAGTGCAACATCATCGATACCCATCAGTGCAGCCTCATCAGAGCACATCGGTGAAGAAGAAAAAGTACTTTTGCAAAATTATATAACAGAAAGAAAAAACATTTTTTTTTTCAAAATGTTTGCTCTTTTTTCATTTGTTTGGGAAAAAAAACCCAGTGGTGGTGCAATGCCACCAAAAGAAAGCTCTGTCTGTGTCTACTCCTATGAAATTTGTATCATTTTTTTGAGACATAGTGTTGCATGACCACGCAATTGTCATTTGCAACAGCATTAAAAGCTGCAAATTGCCCGGGCAGGAGGGGGATAAAAGTGCCCATACTGAAGTGGTTAATACTGCTTTAAAGTGTTACTAAACCCGCAACAGTAAAATCAGTCTGTATATGCAGTAAAGCATGCTTGTTATACTCACTGTGTAACCTAAGAGGTTAATCCCCCGCATTGTGTAAAAAGGATGTTTGATCCTGACTTCTCTGATCCTCCCCTTTTCCAGTGTCCCCCTCTTATCCTCTTATAAGACATATAGTGTGGAGACACTCTGCACATGCTCAGTTCAGTGTGTATTGTTAGAGACTTTTTTTTTTTTTTCCTTGGGAGAGTGCATGTGATCAGCACAGGGCCAATAAGCACTGTCCAGACAGAGGTCAGGGTTTCTGCATCCTCCTAGAGCAGAAAGAAAAGTCCTCCTACAAGCTTTAACCAGTGCTCTGCTGAACACTGATAAAAGTCACAAGACTGCTCTAACTGCTGATGAGAAAAGGTAATTAGCAGTTTATATTTACTATAATAATTGCATTTCCATGTCAGAGAGCAGATATAGTAAATGCAGGGTCTTGGGATTAGTAACACTTTAAGGCTGGCACGGATTCTTTTTTTTCCCAAAGGCTCCTATAGAAAGATTTTCTATCTTTTCTGTCTGCACCATCCAAAACACACAAGGGAATCATCATGTGCAAAAAGGTCTTTTGGCTTGTTCTGCATTATAGAGAATCCACCTGGGCAGTGTGATACCTTTTTATGGCTTTTTACTGGCTGTGGTATTTGGGAAAACTCAGAATTTTGTGGGAATATTTCCCCAGGGGGTAATAAGAGATATAAAATGGCAGTATCAAATTGCTAGCAACCACTAAAAACAGATGGATTTTGATTTCCTACTTTATAGCAAATGTGTCCATTAGGCCTCTGATAAATAGAGTATATGATTTGTCAGTCCGAAAAAGAG
Source organism: Staurois parvus (assembly GCF_062004578.1). NCBI lineage: Eukaryota > Metazoa > Chordata > Amphibia > Anura > Ranidae > Staurois > Staurois parvus. The sequence goes on from NW_028317877.1 coordinate 11,215,501, forward strand.
AGCGTTGGCTTGGGCTAGAAAATGTCACTGCTAAAACATTTGGTTTGACTTGTTGTGTACATGTACCCATAGACGTGATGAGCATTGTCTGATTATCTGCTTTGCTTGATTGGATTACTCTTAGGTTGGCCACACATTATACAATTTTCTTGTACAATTTTCATTTAGATTCCCAAAACCATAATTTTAGGTCAAACCTAAACACTTTGAATTTGTAGGAAGGAAATGTAATAAGAAAATTGTATAATGTATGGCCAGCCTAAGGTATATGGGCAACAGTGGACAGCACCTGACAACCACAGTAGAGGTAACATTTGCCTTGTTGGATCACTTTTGGTCACTTGCAGCAGCTTTCTACCAAATACCTGCTAGTGTCAGGCCCCACTTCCTCCCTCCGTCCCTCCCACCACCACCTTCTTTATAGGCCTAAACACAAAAACATGCACAATCAGAAAGTCTGAGTGTGTGTTCTTCAGAGTATAGTGGTGTAAAAAAAAAATAATTTGGCAACGTGATCATACTTTCACTGCTGTTTACTCTCTGTTGTCTCATGAAGCTGAAACCTTCATGAGACAACAGATAGTATTTGCTAATGTAATGTCACTTGACATTAGGAATGCCAGTTCAGATATTCCACCCCCTTGTTTAAACAAACTGAATTTAGTCAGCCTTCATACACCTCTGTGTGGTACAGGCTGTGTTAATTTAGAATATTTTCATCATATTTTTCATCAGTGGCATGTTTCAATGATCAAAATTAGACGAAAATCAAATCGAGTGTTCGTCAATTGATGAAAACTATGACAAAAGGCAGATCCAATTTTCTGTAACGAATGATAACTAAATGAAAATGAGGGCCAGTTCACATATGTGCGAATTGGATGCATTTGAACCGCATCTAATTTGCATGACATGTGAAATTCTATTTCTGTTGTGCCTGTTCACATAAATTCAGTGCACCCAAGGTGCGACTTTAGTGCAAATTTCTGAGCAGTGTGCTGCGATTCAGATGCAAGTTACAGGTTCATTAACTTCTATGAGAACCTTCTGAATCGCACGTCATCAGTTTTGAATACAATTTTAGCACGGTTTGTTTTCTAGTCACAGAATTGGCAGCTGTATGAAAAATCCTGTCCTGAACCTGATCTAAACCTTTCCTGAACTGGATCTAAATCTGTCCTGAACAATTATTTTGTCAATCCTGAGGGAGGAACATTTACCTGCTTGTGTTTATAAAGACCTTATATATCACAACGGCTAAATCTGTGTCTGTAGTGCATATTCAATAACCTTAATATCATAAACAATATGTTATTAGATTTTTACTTCAGGAGTGCATATGAGTTTGAAAATTCTAGAGAAATGCTTAAATAATGCATTACACTTTAACTAAACCCATTAGGTTTTAGTGGACTAAAATTATTTCAGTTACCTAAAATGTACTGAAGATTTTAGGATATTTTAGTCGATTTAAAATGTCTAGAGATTGTAGTCGACTGAAATACGACTAACACTAAAACAATTTAGATGACTAAAATACAACTTAAACTAAAATGGCATTTTAGTCAAAAGACTATGTCTAAAACTAAATAGAAATTTAGCGTCAAAACACTGAATACAGGATTGTTATAATTACCTCTTGCCAATTTATTTTGTTTGTGTTTTTTCAGTTTCCAAACTCCTCCTCTAATGATGGGTGCCCTAGAGGCAAACCTTAAGCTGAGAAAAGCTGAGCGCCTGTATGAGGGCCAGTTAGCAGGCCCAGAATCCATTGCAAATATTGGTGGTGAGTTATCATTTTAGGTTTTTGATCATTATTCTTGGTATCAACAATATGGGGCAGGCATAGCTTGAAAATGAATGAAAATGGGGCGAGCATTTGTAGAGGATTCATAAAAGGCTTTGTCCTGAAATTTTGTAAAGGATAGTTTGTAGAAAGATGTTTGCTTCATGGGGCTGCATAGTAAAGATCACCAGAGGCCCGTGGTTTAGTATGCTGTTGACATATGGTCACCTTAAAGTGTACACTATATTCCCAAAAGTATTTGGACACCTGCCTTTACACACACATGAACTTTAATGGCATCCCAGTCTTCGTTCCTAGGGTTCAATATTGAGTTGGCCCACCCTTTGCAGCTATAACAGCTTCATCTATTCTGGGAAGGCCGTCCACAAGGTTTAGGAGTGTATCTATGGGAATGTTTGACCATTCTTCCAGAAGTGCATTTGTGAGGTCAGGCACGGATGTCGGACTAGAATGCCTGGCTCACAGTCTCCGCTCTAATTCATCCCAAGGGTATTCTATCAGGTAAGGTTAAGACTCTCTACAGGCCAGTCAAGTTCCTCTACCCCTGACTTACTCATCCATGTCTTTATGGACCTTGTTGTGTGCACTGGTGCGCAGTCATGTAGGAACAGGAAGGGGCCATCCTCAAACTGTTTCCACAAGGTTGGGAGCATGAAATTGTCTAAAATGTCTTGGTATGCTGACACATTATAAGAATTCCCATCACTGGAACTAAGGGGTCAAAAACAACCCCGCATCATAATCCCCCCTCCACCAAACTTTACACTTGGCAGAATGCAGTCAGGCAAGTACCTTTCTCCTGGCAACCACCAAACCCAGGCATGTCCATCGGATTGCCAAACAGAGAAGCGTGTTTCGTCACTCCAGAGAATACATCTCCAGTGCTCTAGACTCCTGTGGTGGCATGCTTTACACCACTGCATTCGGCACTTTGCCTTGCACTTGGTGATGTAAGGCTTTGATGCAGCTGCTTGACCATGGAAACCCATTCTATGAAGCTCTCTACGAACTGTTGTGCTAATCTGAAGGCCACACGAAGTTTGGAGGCCTTTAGCTATTGACTCTGCAGACAGTTGGCAACTTCTGCGCACTGTGGGCTTCAGCATGTGCTGACCCCGCTCTGTCATTTAACATGGCCTATCACTTTGTGAGTTGCAGTTGTTCCCAGTTGATTCCACTTTGCTATGATACCACTAACAGTTGACCGTCTAATATTTAGTAACAAGGAACTTTCACGGATGGACTTATTGCACAGGTGGCAGCTTATCACAGTCCCATGCTTGAATTCACTGAGCTCCTGAGAGTGACCCGTTCTTTCACAAATATTTGTAGAAGCAGTCTGCATGCCTAGGTGCTTGATTTTATACACCTTTGGCCATGGAGGTGATTGAAACACCTGAATACAATGAATTGGAGGGATGTCCCAATACTTTTTGGTATGAAGCACAATTTTGATCTCTCATATTTCAGTTCATGGGCCTAGATATGGTAAAGAGGTATCCAGGAGGAAGAGATTGGGACAGGTTGGTTCTTCAAAAAGAAACATTTTGGATAGAAAGGTTGGCAGCAAACATAAAGCCTGGCAGCAAACATAAAGCTGGGCCTCAATGAGATGCTCTCGTATAAATCTTTTCTTTAATGGTCAGTGATGTAGACTCGATGGTTTGTCATTACAAATTTCCACCTTTTTTTTTCCTTTCAGAGGATGTAGCCCATCCACAGTTGGTCATCGGGATGTGCAGAGATACTTGGGTCCCCCACACCTTTTGTTGCAGGTGTTAGGACCTCACTAGTATATGTCCCCCTGAGGTGGTGCATTGTCATCATTTGGGGGGGTTTTTTGTCCCTTTTTGTGGTGCTGTCTCACTTCATTAGGGGGCAGGGTCCCCTTTACGTGCTCCACTATTGGCGATGGACGGGTGGTTTTCCCGGCTATTTGGGTGATTGTCTTTCATTCCCTATTGAGCAGCGTAGATGGGTTGGGACGTGTGCTCAGCGGACTGCTACTGACGATTCTCTGCCAGCGTCACTGCACATACGTGGCGACCATCTTGGCTTTCCATGTGCTGTGTATTCCACGTTTGCCAGTATACCAACTGGGCGGTACACATGCCTGGTGGCCGTTTTGACCGCTCGTTCATGCACACCATGGTGATTTCCAGCTGGAGATGACGTCACATGCCGTTGATTACCTGGCGATGGCACTCCAGGGGAGGGGGAGTTTATATCTGGGACCTGTTTCACGGAACCCCTGGGAGAGCGGTCATACCTGCATGCAGCAAAAGTGACCAGCCTTTCTTGGAAATAGGCAGGGGTAAGCTTTTATCCCTTTTTTTTTTTTTACTGGTGACAGCCTGTTATTTGTTATGATTTATATTTGTTTCTATTTTTGCCTCCTTTTTTTTCCTGCCTTTTCTGTACTATGAGTGTGCTGGTATATATTTTTCAGATTTGGGGAATTCATCCTATGTACCCATTTCCCAGCTTAATAAGAAGTCATCATACACCATTTCTTCTCTGGAAGATCTCACACTCATGTTACCATTATGGCTGAGCCCCGCCTAATTGTTCTTCTATTCCTTTTTGAGTTGCACTAAAGTTTTTGGATTTATGGAATCCATAGCTGTATAAGTGGTCTAGTTTAGGTGAGCATAGTATACTATGTGTAAAAATAATCTCCACGTTCCCCTTGTTTTTGTGATGGATAGTGACAAATATGGGGTTTAATGTGTATTACCTTTATAAGTTGAGTGTTTCCTGTTGGGGCTGTGGTGTGGGCCTTGCTATATGCCCCCCAAATCTACACGTGGGGGATACACATTTCCTGCATATCGGGATGACCTACTGGGCGGTCTCCATCCTGTCTAATCTGACCCTATTTCCCGGTGTCTCTGTGCTGGTACCATCTTCATACAGGCTGTCTGTATGTATGAAGTTCTACCACAGTTCACACTAATTATGCATATATTTTAAATGGTATTTGTTGATATATTGTCTTGGATGCTTTATCTGCAGTCAGCAGCTTTAGTCCTCCTTAGGAAGCAGGTATAATATTCTGCAAAACATGTAGAAAAACAGTTATCCACTGCTGAATAGAATCTGATTCAATTCAATACTTCAGGACTATTACAATACAATATAGGATCAAACTATTGTGTATGACTAATTGCTGCTCCTGTGTTGAGGTTTTTTAATTGCTTTGTGTTTATCGTTGTGTACTAATAAAGATTACAAAGGAGGTTATATACCTCTTATATTTTATAATAGTGTCTTGTGCGATACTTCTTGGAGCACCTCTAAAGTCCAGCGGTAATACCTCCTTTTTTTTCTCCAGTTATTCTAAACAGTTTTGGATGCGAGGCCCCACTCTGTTCCAGGATATTACCACCATAGGCCTATTTACCTTCATATTCTTTAAAGCCCATTTGTGGGCAGCAAAAATATTACCCTTGTAATGGGGTCACCAAAACCTTCCTTTAGCCTAGGGCAGACTAGAGAAGAGTTAGAAACTTTACAGTTTTTCCTTTCTTTGGGAAGATTTCCTTTTTAATTCGTGTTTTTTGGTAGAGAATTTGAGGAGAAATTTCCCCAGTAGAAGACTATCAACAATAAAAGCTCAACAGATGATGTAACACTATTATATCCAAAACCTAATATCTGAAACATAAACTAAGGTTTTTAGGTGAAATTACTCTTTAGTTTTCCAGAATCCTTAAAGTTGAAATAACCGATCCTTTACTAGAAATGTTTGGTTTTTAGGATAATTATTTTTTTTCTAGCAATTATAATTCTGCATTATCAGAATTTCAGAACTGTTGTGATAAGTTAGGGGTGTTTGAAGAGGCACACAGACTCTTCTAAAAAATTTAATAATACTGAAGTTAAGAGATTTTTGTCCCGGTTTTCAACATGTAGTCATCTTTGTAGGTAATTTCTGGATAATTGATGATATATTTTCATCTGCCACCTCAGATTATTAGTTCCTAGTTACGTTAGTCATATACCTGAAAACCCATTCAGATCCATCAACACCTCTCATTGTAAATCGTTTGCTTTAGTGTTCGTAGGAAATAAAGTAAAATAAGGTATTTGTGAATGCATACGCTATAATGAGAGAATTCTTGGAACTCTCAGTGAAGGGAATTGTAAAGATTGTTTTGACTTTAACCATATTCTTGTATTTATTAACATTTCTTTTAGATGTCCTGTATACTGGTACTGCTGATGGGCAGATTGTGAAAATCGAAGATGACAAAGTCCACACCATTGCAAGACTGGGTACACCTCCCTGTGGTAAGGCTGTCTATAGGTTTTTCAACATATTTTCTATAATTGTTATGGTCAGAATTGAAAAGCAATGTGTAAAAAAAAAAAAATGTATTTTGTCTTGGGTAAATAAGAAATATTGCATAGGAATATTATATATTCTTATCTTCATCTGGCAGGTAGACCCTTAAACTCCTTTAACATACTTTCTGGGCAATCTTTTTTTTCCTTACCAGAAAGAAAACTGTTGACATTTACAAACCCAACTGAATGAACCAGAGAACTGACACAGTTCCCTCACTTCTAGCATGTGGGGGCTATACAGAGTTTTAAAGAATATGTAAACCCAAAATTTCATATTGCTGATATGTGCCTGCTGTACCATGTATTTGTATGAAAAAGTATGCTGTCCTCTTTGTATTGCTTTCTTTGTGTGAAATTCCTGGTGTTCCTGCCAATCCCTCTGCTTTCCTATGAAAAAGTGACCACACGGCATGCCCCATGCTGGGCCACTTCTGGACCAGGGTCTTCTTGCTGTTGCATTCTTTACATTGAACGCTTGCTACAGACCCTTGGCTGGCGCTTTTACATTTTAAACCCTTGAGCATTACCAAGTATCATTTCCAGTTGGTCCAATTTGTCCTACTAGCTTCTAAACTTACAATTGCTAAGGCGTGGAAAAAAAACAAAACAATTTACCCATTTGTCAGAAGTTGAATCTCGACTTTATGGCATTTTTATTATTGAGCAATTGACTAGTATTCTTACTAATACCCAAGCAAAATTTCTTAAAATCTGGAGCCCATGGCTCACATACCAACATCCAACCATCTCTTTGGCGAACTTGACAGCCGCCTAAGTCCATGCGTCCCACCCCCCTCCTGTTCCTCTCTTCTTTCCTCCCTCTTTCTTTTGTCTATTCTCACCTCTTTTTCTAACGGAACCTAGGTCTCCCTGATGGAGCACTATTACTCCCACTAACACCAATGATGGTAACATTGCTGACCCTTCCTCTAGCCCGGGCTCCCTCCCTCTCCCATCCACAGCCAGCATACCTGGCTGCAGCAGCACCGTCTGCTCTCCCCAGATCCCGGCCGCACAGCACAGACACTTACCGATCAGCTGTCTTCCTTGTCTGGCCGCTCTCCTCCTCTTCACCGACTCCGTCAGCTTCCTCGTGCTGCCGCTCGGCTCCTCCTCTCTGCCTGTGTGCTTTCCCTGGGCTACAGATCTGGTGGCGGTGGCAGAGCTTGCAGAGGGAGGGACAGGCTGCCATAGGCCGCCCTATGATCCCGGGGTGTGGCTAGATAAGAGAGGGGCAGGTTGGCATGTCACCCAGAAGGAAAATTCCCACCCACATCGCACTGGCATCTGTGATCCATGATCATCCACCCAGCAAATGAGGACATCAGACACCCTCTCTACCCCTCCTCCAGCAGCGCCTTCGTGGATCGGATCAAATCGAAGTGGGACACGGGTAAGATGCATAACAGCCCCTGTCCTAAGTGCCACGTCTGTGGAAGGGGGTGGCAGCGGCACGCCGCCACCCTGAAAAGTGCCGCCCTAGGCATACGCCTTGATTGCCTCACGGCAAATGCGCCCCTGCATGTGAGCACAGCGTGGACAGTGTTCCGACTCTGCTGGAACTCAGCCTGCACTCCAATGATCAGACTTGTCCTTCTTGACATCCTCCCCTTCCCCAAACAGCCATTCAATCGGAAGATCAGTGTACTGCTGTTTCTCCTCCTTAAGCTCTTTTATACAGCTAAGAACAGATTGTTTGTGATCACAAAAAAATAGGGAAAAAGGGTATTTATAATATTTTTATAGGTATATACAAATGTTTTGCCTTTCATTTCTATTTTAAACTCAATGGGTTGTTTTACAAAGAGAGGTTTTCATATATTTTTAATCAGAGATGAAAAAGGCAAAACAAATAAAATAAATAACCTGATACTGAGATCCAACAGTTTATATCCACAACAGTTACCATCTTTTCTTGCACAATAACCTACTGTAGTAAAAATTAGACTCTCATGTTCGTTATTTTCTCCATATTAATGTATATATTATGAAAGAAAACTAATTTCTTCAACTCATGTGTGATACATCATTGTTCTGAATAGTGTTACTCATTTTACTCCTCATCGCTCACGCTTATTAGATAGTGCTATTCAATCAAGTAGTCCAGGTTCTGATCAGCAGCAACATACGTGGTGACATAAGCATGTCTGTCTCCACCCAAATGCGTTTCCACAAATATGATGTCATCAGGGGTTCAGAATAGTACTGTTCACCACACATTAAATGTCTTTCTCAATGCAGGAAGGTGGAGCTACATCTCATCATTGTGCAACCTATTAATGTATATACTGTACTACTGAAACAAATCAAATTTTAGGAATCCAGTTAGAAGCAGAATAACTGGGGGGGGGGGCTGAGGTACATGAACAGCTTTCATTTGTGTGCTGCATAATTGCAGCCATGTGCTGTAATTGAATTTATTTTATAGTCACAGATGGAAACATAGCTTAACCTTGCACCTGGGAGATTATGATTGCTGAGAAACCGTGAACAATTGTGAATGGTCTTGCCACAACACAGGTTATCATGTATGCTGTAGATATGTTAGTATTTACATTGTTAAAAGGGAGTGGTAACAAATTTTAGGAGTGTGAGCTTACTCACTACCATCAGTACAAAGGTGATATTCAAACCACAGATTACAAAATTAGATAAAACCACAGCTACAGTTATGGGCAAAAAGCCCTAAATATATGCACTTTGAAGCCTAAGATGTGCAAAATACATTAGACTGAGCTTCAATGTGGAACATTTATAAGAATCACCAGCGGACATAAACAATGAAATGGAATTTACCCCCTTACATATCGTCAAGCACGTCCTGACGGGCAAAATAAAATATCACAAGATCAGTGTGGGCCTTATGAGGGAGGACTGTTAAAAATATGTAGGTTTTTATCAGGGCCTGCACTGATATTTGTGCACTAGTGTTAGTAGGTATTGAGAATTTCAAACAAAATTGTAAGTTGGCATCAAATGACAATCATAGCTGGTATGTGTAAGTTGCAGTTCACAGACTGCTACCAGTCCACACCTTCATAAAATTTAGCCTCCAGATGACTCTTAAGGCTCATGTACCCTGCAGCTGATGAACTCATGTTTTAGGAGCTGTTCAGCGTTCAGCGGTTTTTTTTTCAGCAGCCCTTGAACTCGAAACCCTAATGTTTTTCTATGTTTCCATGTACACATCGTCGTTTACAGGCAGTTGAGTTTACAGTCGTTTTTTTGAACACAGAAAACTTGCATTCAGCAATAGATTTTATCAGCGTTTCAAACGCAAAACGCTTGTAAACGCAGCTAACCGCTTTATAGGCATTTCAAATTTTTTTTAACTCTTCCATTTCCAGATGCTGTCCAGAGCCTTTTTTCACCATGAAAAATGCATGCAAAGTGTTTTCCCGGTACTCAAATGGACCTGGTACACCATACTTTGAGGTTTTGCATGAAAAAAAAATATGTTCAACACTGCTGCAATAATTTCTGCACATAAATGAGCTGGAACACATGCAAACACCACATTAAAAAAAAAGACCGCTAATCTCAGCAAATACTGCTCTCTCTGCTTCTGCTCTGTCTATTTCTCTCAAAATGTCTGAAATAGTTAATTTTTTACTGTTTTTCAGTGCTTTCTGGGCATTTTGGAAGGTATCCTGAGGTTATCTTAAAAAACCGCTTCCAATCGCAAACGCTCATAAACGCGGTATGCAAACATGGCTGAAAAGAGTTTTTTTAACCTACGTTTTCCAGCAGTCAGTTTCCATCGTTCAGAAGTGTCCCGAATACATGGGGCCTTATTATTAAGGCTGCTTTCACACCTGATCTGTTTTTATTCTGTTTCTGCATTACAAAAGTAGAAGAAAAGCGCATGATGTTTAAATCCTATGAAACTCTTCACACTGGTCAGTTGCGGGTCTGTTGCGTTTTTGAAAGTCCTGCTTGCTGCATTTTTGTACATGTTTGGCGCAGTAACAAAAACACACCTCCCTATTGAAATGAATAGAAAAATGCATCACAAACGCACCCACGGTTGCATTTTTGAGTCACATGGTTTTTGTTTTTTCACAGATGCAAAACGCATCGGAAACATGGCAAAAACACAGTAAAAATGCAGCAAAAAGGTATATGTGTTTTTGCAAGGGAGCAGTGTTAAAAGTAATCTAAGTTAAGCAAACACACATACACACATCAATCTCACCTGCTGTCAAAACCTGCGATAGCTTTGTCTTCCATTTTTAGCTTTCTAAATGTAATGACATCAATATATAAGAAAACAAGCATGCAGCGCTCCTATATGATATGAGGTAAACAAAATACCAAACACATGTATGTTACTTCGAATTTAAGATATATGCATATAAATGTGCAAAATAGTGCATAGCGCATGTAGCTATATATCGCCGAGCATGGATAAATTCATGAATGGATTTCCAAAGTTACAACGTGAAGATGAGTGACAGTCTGTTTATAGCAAACATCAAAATATTCGTGACATCAGATGGTGAAGAAATGAGAATAATATGCACTAACCAGATAGCGCTATAAAAACGCATGTAGGTGATGGACAAAAATATCTAAGTGCAGCATTACTTTATTCAGGATTATCAGAGAAATGATAAAATATAACTCACATGATATGCAAACAAAGGCCCACTGGCCAGACATAAGGGGTCCACGTGGATAGAAAGTCACTGAGGGCAGCTTTCTTAAGAATATTTTTGTCCTTTGGCTCTTTTCTGCTTGAGCCAATTTTCCCCAAGGAAACTATTGGATATTCTTCTGAGCTCTTTCTGCCCCTGGTGGTCGGCGAACATACTATATACTTTGGGATACCTGGTCTGAAGAGATCCTGGTTGCTGGCTCCCTCCGGTGGTCTTCAATCATAGCTCTGCCATTTGGAAATCCTGTTGTAATGCTGCGATAGATGTTCCCATAATCAGAGCACCTGGGTCCAGATGCTCACACCTAGATGATTTCATCATCTACATGCGTTTTTATAGCGCTATCTGGTTAGTGCATATTATTCTCATTTCTTCACCATCTGATGTCACGAATATTTTGATGTTTGCTATAAACAGACTGTCACTCATCTTCACGTTGTAACTTTGGAAATCCATTCATGAATTTATCCATGCTCGGCGATATATAGCTACATGCGCTATGCACTATTTTGCACATTTATATGCATATATCTTAAATTCGAAGTAACATACATGTGTTTGGTATTTTGTTTACCTCATATCATATAGGAGCGCTGCATGCTTGTTTTCTTATATATTGATGTCATCCCAAGAGGTTTTCTGAGGTTTCACCCTTTTATGCTAAGCTGCTCCACTACACAGATCTAGCGCTCGTTTGTCTTAGATATTTGTTTTTCTAAATGTAATGCTTTGATGGGTGACATATCTGAGGCTTTTGTCATACAGCAGACTGTTACATTGAATGAGAAAGAGAGTAGAATATAATCAACCATAGAACACAATAAGAGGAAATGCCCTTTTGAACAGCCTACCCATATAGAATAAGTGTTTTGTTCTACTTGCTAGCTTCTAATACCATTGTAGCAGATGCCCATTTATTCTCCTTGCTCAGCTGTGAGCACATGCTCCTTTTAACTTCTTTTCCTACAGTCTCCTGGGTTCATGAACATGTCAAGCGAGGGAAGATACATTTTTGTGCTTCCCTCCCTCAGCATCTCAGAGAGGCAGGGTCAGCTTTGCAGTGAGACTAAAAGCGTGGTTCTTGGGAAGGACCAGCTACTGTGGGGAGCCTCTATCTGATTATTACTAGAGTACTAAAGTACTAGTAGGGTGGCCTTTTGTCCTTGCAGGGTCTTGGATCCCTCCAACTGTTCCGCTTGTTTGCACTTTTTTGGAGTGGGGGAGCAGGTAGTAGGTTTTGACAGGTACCCGTTCCTACTTCCGATCAGTTCTCCTTGGCGATGCGAACGAAAGTTTGGCCTCCCCCTCCTTCTGCCGCGGCTTTGTGGGACACATCATAGGTCCCAGAAGGCTGCAGGATCATTTTAAGTCTATGATCTACCAGAACACCCAGGGCCTTCTCTGTCATTGACTTCCCCAGTTATCCTCTGAGAATGTATGATGTTAAGCTAACCAGTTTGTAGTTACTTGGAAAAGACTCTGATCCCTTTTTAAATATAGGCACCACATTGGCCTTGCGCCAGTCTAGGGGTACTAACCCAATCATTAACGAGTCTCTAAAAATTAGAAACAATGGCTTCAGAATAGAGCTCATCTCTTTGAAGACACATGAGTTCGCTATAGGGTCCAGGTGCTTCATTCACCTTTGTTTTGTCTAAATGTTTCTGGACTATATCAGTTTTGAGCCATTGTTCTTTTTAAGGCTATTTGAAAGTCCTGCTAAGTACTATCCCCATTATGGACTTGAGTTCCCCCAATGTCCTTTGTATACACAGAGGTGACGAAGGTATTTAAGCTCTCCAGAATATAAAGCCCCCCCGACCAAGCCATTTTTTGCGATACAGTGCTGCGTTACTTTATCTGACAGATGCGCAGTCATGCAACTCTGTACGTAAATGATGTTTGTCATTTTTTTTCCCCACAAATAGAGATTTTTTTCAGTGGTATTTGATTACCTTTGCGCAATAAATAATAAAAAGACTGACAATTTAAAAAAAATATATATATATTTTTGATTTTTTTGCTATAAAACATATCCAATAAAAAAAAATTAAATTTCTTCATAAATTTAGGCCAAAATGTAAGAGATTTAGCATGTCTTTGCTAAAAAAATCCCAGTAAGTATATATTAATTGGTTTACATGAAAGTTATAGTATCTACAAATAGCGGTGTGTATATATACTGGAATTTGTATTTCTTTATTTTTTTTATAATAGTAAAGGCAGCAATCAGTGACTTATAGCGGGACTGAGGCAGACATTTTGACACTAGATGGGAACTGATTAACTGCTACTGACATCTCCAGTGACACTAGTACAGTGATCAGTGCTAATAAAAATCACTGACACTGTGCTAATGACACTGGGCAGGAAGGGGTTAACATCTGGGGCGATTAAAAGATTAACTGTCTTAGGGAGTGATTAGACTGTGTACTGTGTTGCGTTTTACTAAGGAGACCTGCTGCATTCTATCTCTCTGCTGTGCAGAGAGATAGAAAGCACTGTGCACATGCTGACAGTAGAGATTCCTGTGTTGTTTACACACAGATCTCTCCCCTCTCAGCTTTGCCAACAATTGCTGAGTCTCGGCTGGGACCCGATGATTGACACCCCCAGGAGCTAATAGCAGCACAGGTAGGGCAGCGCACGCACCCCCATCCGGAAATGCAAAGTCATGTATAATTATGTGATTTTGCACAGCGCGGTCGCCCTGTAGCAGTACATATGCTATGGGGTGGTCGGTAAGCGGTTAATACATTTGCCTTCTCTTTGTCTCCAGTCACCAACTCTAAGTTATCTTGTAAAGAGCCCATATACTCAGATTTGACCTTTCCACTATTAATATAGTTGAATAATTTTTTTTGGGGGGGGGGTGCCCTACTCCTTTGCAACCTGTCATTTTGCAGTCTTAAGGCCCATACACACAATAAGAAAATCATATGAAAATTTTCATATACAGCTTTTAAGAGCCGATCATGACAGTTCATGTGACTGAATAACTAACTGAATGGACAAGCGCAAAAATTGTTGTTCGATTGTACGATTTTCATTTAATCAGTACAGTAGTCGTCTGAAAATACAATACATGACATCACTTCCGAAATTCTATTCTGTCATACCAGAATTTTTGTAAGTTGAGTAAGCTCTTCATTTCCAATATGGAGACTACCATGCAAAAAGAAAACGGACGATCATTCTTCCGACATAGTCTCATCTTGTGTGTACTAGGCATTGTTTTCCTTGTTACATATTCTGTTATATTTTTGTAACTTTCAAATTATGATGGCATTAATTTTTATTCTTATGTCTTTTTAAACTTTGGAAGTGAGCCACATACATTTTATATTTGCCTTTTAAATGTATTGCCTTTGGGAATATATTTTGTAGTGTGTTTGCATACGGTCGATTTGAAACATTCCTATTTCTGTTCTTTAATGACAATATTCCTTTCCAGTCTAAAGCTTGGAGAGCAGCCCTCAGCCTTGGACAACTTGCACTCTTAAAAAAAAAAAAAATGTTTTTTATCTTGCAAGCATGCGCTTGTTATTTACAGCTTATAGTAAATGAAATCATGTTATGGTCACTGCTACCCAGATGTTATTTTATAGGAACATTAGTAACGCTCCGCATGGTGTGATCCAGCAGAGCAACATTTCTAGTTGGGGGATCTATAAACTATATTATAATGAATGTCCTGTAATAGGTTTATAAATTTCAGAGGTGCCATTATTCCAGTCACTTTTAGGGTAGTGAAAGCATTTGTGAAGTCCGTTATTTTAAAAAAAAAAAAAAAATAACAAACATGTTATACTTCTTCTTTGCACTAGTATTGACCAAAGCAGCCGATCCTCCTCTTCCCGCTTACCCTGCCAGTGCTCCTGACTCATTTTCTAGGTCTGCCACCATTAAGAAGCTGCTTTCTTTGGGCTCGAACCCGAGCCACACTGCCTGCGGCTATAGACAGAGACAGCAAGGCTCAGCCCTGCCCCCCTGATCCCTTATCACAGGATCTGACTGACAGCAGCGGGAGCCAATGCCTCCCACTGCTCTCAGCAAAGCTTGTGAGAGCTGGGAGAAGAGAGCCACTACAGACAGGCACAGCGCTGGATTGCGACCAGGATCAAGTAAATATAAGGGAAGTGAGCGGGTGATACACATAGTGAAACATTTCTTACATTAATGCAGGGAATAGATTAAGGTATAATTATTATTATACAGGATTTATATAGCACCAACAGTTTGTGCAGCGCTTTACAACATGAGGGTAGACAGTACAGTTACAATACAATTCAATACAGGAGGAATCAGAGGGCCCTTCTCATTAGCGCTTGCAATCTAAGGGAGGGTCAAGTGATATAAAAGTTGATAACTTTGAGGGATGAGCTGATGGAGAAAGCTGAAATACTGTTAGGTGGAGGTGGAATAGGCTTCTCGACAGATTTGTAGGGGTATGGAGTTCCTTTAGGATGAGAAAAGTCCTGGAGGCAAGCATGAGGAGGTGATAAGGGAGCTATGAAGCAGGAGGTCTTGCAAGGAACAAAGAACAATTTGTTTGGTATATTAAGACTATGATAGAGATATAGCTCGGGGCCGAGATGTGGATGGCATTATGTGTTGTTAGTATTTTGAATATTTTTTGTTGGGTGAGTGGCAGCCTAAGGAAGGGCTTGGCAGAGAGGAGTAGAAGACACTGAATGGTTGGTAAGGTAGACAAGTCTGACAGTGGAATTCATGATGGACTGAAGAGGGGATAGCCTGTAAAGGTAAAAAAATGTTAAGGCTTTACAACTACTTTAAAACCTCCCATTATTTCCACTGTTCCAACCATTGTAGCCCTTTCTACAGTATCTGTACAAGGATAAACTGACTGAGCCATAGAGACATTGCTGCGAAGAGTCCATGTTTGTGCAGCTTTCATAATTTTTTTATTATTCTGCAGTGTATGCATGCTCTTTGGCATTTTGACCCTGTTTGCATTATTGATTCTAACTTTGCACCTGTTTAGTAAACTGCAAGAAACAGTTACACTCTGTGTGATCATTCGGTTGAAGTGCTTTTCTAGCATGTTTTAACAAGACATGGCCCAAGGGTATTATGCTGTAATATCAGCTGACATTGTGCTTTTGGTGCAATAGAGTTGAGCTGCTGAATGACTGACATTAAGTTCGAAGTCTATTGTAAAAAAAATGCTTAACTTCAGCAAAGTGCTTTAATTTGTTAAAATTATCCTACTGATATAATAGGCATTTAAGGTTTTAGTTTTTGCATGCTACTGTTGCCATTTATAATATGAGGAAATAACACAGTTTCACAGTGATTAGAATGTGTTTCTTTGCTGTTGGCCTTTGAATTTTTTGCATAAAAATAGTGATTAACAAATTGCTGGACATCAAAATGTTAAGAGACTTACTTTGATTTTGGTTATGTCTTTGAGGCTTGTTCTGTATGAAAAAAATAAAAACATTGCGTAAATATAAACAATGTACAGTATCTCACAGAAGTGAATACATCCCTCACATTTTTGTAAATATTTTATTATATCACTGAAGAAATGACAATTTGCTACAGTGTAAAGTAGTGAGTGTACAGTTTGTATAAATTTGCTGTCCCCTCAAAATAACTCAACACACAGCCATTAATGTCTAAGCCGTTGGCAACAAAAATGAGTACACCCCTAAGTGAAAAAGTCCAAATTGGGCACAAAGTGTCAATATTTTGTGTGGCCACCATTGTTTTCCAGCAGTGCCTTAACCCTCTTGGGCATGGAGTTCACCAGAGCTTTACAGGTTGCCACTGGAGTCCTCTTCCACTCCTCCATGACGACATCACAGAGCTGGTGGATGTTAGAGACCTTGCGCTCCACCTTCCGTTTGAGGATGCCCCACAGATGGTCAATAGGGTTTATGTCTGGAGACATGCTTGGCCAGTCCATCACCTTTACCCTCAGCTTCTTTAGCAAGGCAGTGGTCGTTTTGGAGGTGTGTTTGGGGTCATTATCATGTTGCATTACTGTGCTGTGGCACCAGCCTCCGAAGGGAGGGGATCAGGCTTTGCTTTAATATGTCACAGTACTTGTTGGCATTCATAGTTCCCTCAATGAACTGTAGCTCCCCAGTGCCGGCAGCACCAGATCATGACACTCCCACCACCATGTTGACTGTAGGCAAGACACACTTGTCTTTGTATGTCTCACCTGGTTGCCGCCACACACACTTGACACCATCTGAACCAAATAGGTTTATCTTGGTCTCATCAGACCACAGGACATGGTTCCAGTAATCCATGTCCTTAGTCAGCTTGTCTTTAGCAAACTGTTTGTGGGCTTTCTTGTGCATCATCTTTAGAAGAGGCTTCCTTCTGGGATGACAGCCATGCAGACCAATTTGATGCAGTGTATGGCGCATGGTCTGAGCACTGACAGGCTGACCCCCACCCCTTCAACCTCTGCAGCAATGCTGGCAGTCTATTTCCCAAAGATAACCTCTGTATATGACACTGAGCACATGCACTCAACCTCTTTGGTCGACCATGGCGAGGCCTGTTCTGAGTGGGACCTGTCCTGTTAAACCGCTGTATGGTCTTGGCCACTGTGCTGCAGCTCAGTTTCAGGGTCTTGGCAATCCTCTTAAAGCCTAGTCCATCTTTATGTAGAGCAACAATTCTTTTTTTCAGATCCTCAGAGAGTTCTTTGCCATGAGGTGCCACGTTGAACTTCCAGTGACCAGTATGAGAGAGTGAGAGCGATAACCCCAAATTTAACACACCTGCTCCCCATTCACACCTGACCTTGTAACACTAATGAGTCACATGACAGCGGGGAGGGAAAATGGCTAATTGGGCCCAATTTGGTTATTTTCACTTAGGGGTGTACTCCCTTTTGTTGCCAGCGGTTTAGACATTAATGGCTGTGTGTTGAGCTATTTTGAGGGGACAGCAAATTTACACTGTTATACAAGCTGTACATTCACTACTTTACATGTTGCAAAGTGTCATTTCTTCAGTGTTTCACAGATTTCCCTGCATGAATAATAAAAAATAAATAAATATGATCAGATAGTTATCCTCGAGGATACAAATGTTTGAGCCAGGACTCAAGGTTCTAGGCTTTCTGTTAAAATTGTACTTAGGAAGGACATTCTGAAGATTGCTATTTTAGCTTTATGTAATGTAGACCTGTGGGAGATGAGGTACATGTAAACCCTATTACTTGCTGCTTGATGATCTTTAAAAGACTCCTGCAGAAATTGACTTGCTATTTAAAATGTGCTGTGCTGATTAAGTTCAATGAGGATTGTGCCACTGCATCAGGTTCTCACTTTTTAAAATTTAAATTTTTACTGAGTGCAGAAAATATAGCGACCCCTTTCCTGCACTCTGCACTTCCTGCACTCTGACAAGGAGACCTTTGGGTTTGCTACACAGCAGCTGCAGTCAACTGCCCTCTTCTCCTCTCCTCTTATCTGGTCAGGGACAGCTTTGTATTATATTAAATGAATACATTTGCAAAATACAAAACTTCCTGTGAATAGACAAGGGTGAAGAAGGGCAAGCAATGCAGCTGCTTTGTAGCTAAGCTGCATCTCTCTTGTCCATGCACAGGGAGTATAGGAATATGGCCAGGGCTTTTTTTCAGCAGGAACTTGGGGGAACGCAGTTCCGCCACCTCCTGCACTGAATGTATGTAATGGCAAGGGGTGTTGGTGTGTGCCAGAAGGTTTATTAGTGCTGGCTGCTGGGGAATCTATTGTCTCTGGAGGGGATATAATTTTGCATGGTGGTCTATTATTGCTGATGGGGGATCAATTGTTGCTTGAAGGGATCTCCTGTGGAGGGAGGG
Source organism: Staurois parvus (assembly GCF_062004578.1). NCBI lineage: Eukaryota > Metazoa > Chordata > Amphibia > Anura > Ranidae > Staurois > Staurois parvus. Next base: position 11,234,153 of record NW_028317877.1, read on the forward strand.
GTCTATTGTTGCTGACTGCTGGAGAATCTATTGATGCTGGCTGCTAGGAGAGCTGCTGTTGCTATTGGTGGTCTATTGTTGCTGGGTTGGTATTTTGTTTCTGAGGTTCATTGTAGCTGGGGGAGTCTGCTGCTGCTGGCTGCAGGGAATCTATTTTACTACTTTTCTTGTTATTAAATTCCATACAAATTACTTAGCACCACAAAATTATATGTTGCTGTGTATTCTCTATGAGAAGCGGCCCTGGGAGGTGGGAAGGGGGTGGAACTAAGAGATGGTGCTCAGAGATAGGTAGGGTGCGGAGACCAGAAATATTTCAGAAGGGGGGAGTTCCTGCACCTCTTCTTTGAGAGAAAAAGCCCTGAATAAGGCACTCAATAAAAATGTAAATTGTAAATAAAAGAGAGAAATCCACAAGGGTAGACAGTTTTAAATAGTGATTAATTCCTGGAGTTCTGACATATGAAACATATTTACTAAAATGCATACAATGGCATAGTTAAAGAAGAAAAATACCTGTTGATCAAGTAATTGTTCTTGTAGTTCAAGATAAGAACAAGGACTCCACGAGATAACACAGGAACGAAACAAGGGTACAATAGACAGCTTTGAATCTCTCTGTTGTGAAAATGAGGAAAAAGGGAGAGATTCAGCAGTTTATCGAAAGAAAACCGGTCAGGGCTGACATAATTCCTCACTGTTTCAGCACAACAAATGGCATGTGTTGTCAGTCCACAACAGGATATTGGGAGCTGAGTGTATTTTTGACATTTCAACAGGTATTTTTCTGTACTTGCAGGGACCTTTTAAAGGGATGAAACCTGGGAAAATGTGCATGCATTGCAAAGATGTACTGCAAATGCGGTTTTTATTTTGCCCCGACATGAGCTCTAACCCTTTAGCTGGCAGAGCAGTTTTTGCATTTTTTTATCACATTTGGTAAAAAGCCTTTTTTAGGCCTGGAGATTAATTAAAACCCCCAAACATATATTTTATGAAGATCGAGATCCTGGAGAAAAAATGATGGTGGATGCATTTTTTAATGTCTCATGATACTAATGCAACTGTTTATCAATCACAAACACAATATATTACCCAGTTTTTGTTGCAAAATATATAAGATGAGTTTGCATTGAGTGAGTAGATACCCAACATGTCATGCTTGCACATGTGAAACCGCAACAACATTCAGTGCCCCAAATTTTCCATAGGTGATGGACTTAAAGGCTTTTACAGGTGATCAGTTTTGAGATGACCATGAATGATGGCCCTAGACGTATTGTTCTCCCTCTGGCATGCAAGGTGATGTGTAACGTGTAGCCCACTAGACATTTTTTCAAAGATTGCTGCCGTGTGTCTGTATATACAGGGGGGCTCTAAATATGTTTTTCTTTTTTCTTTTTTTTTTTTTATTTTGTTCTTTTGAATTTTGTTTAAACTTTTTATAACTAACTTTATTGCTATCGTATAGGGGAGCAATATCCCCCTTGTGATAGCAATATTGCTGTAGACAGGTCCTCTTTAAGGAAACATCAGTGGTCACCTATGGGCCCCAATGAAGCTGATCAAGAGGATATTGTGCCACAGCATTCGGGGAATTACAGCTCTGAACCAGGGAAGTGATATAATAAAAGTAGCTTCCGAGTTCATTCACAAATGTTCGCCAAGTTCCCTCCACTTTACCCATCTTTAGCTCTGTCCCTGGCCTGCAGGTGGGACATTGAAGCCCAAAATACATAGTGAGGGGCAATACATTCCAGTGGCTGTGGAAGCAATCAGGAGATGATCGACTTAACAACTATACACATGTTCCTGCTGTAGCAGCTGGTAGTGTGTGTAATTACCCCTGCTGCTGCTGAAAAAAGCCTTATATCATTGACCGCAAAGGGGGTACGGCTGAACTGCAGAATTTTGTAAAAAAAAAATACCCTTTCAGTATTTAACTGCTCATTGAGTCTAGGGAGTAGAGGGATAAGCTAATTACCTTATTCCTTGGTCCAGCGGTCTTCTCTTCTCTCCATTGCTCTGGGTTGTGGGAGGGCCCTTACTGACTTTACATACTATGCAGGACTGTTGGAGTAAATGCCTGCTGGAGAGCCTTAACCACTTCCCGACCGGCCGTTGTATATAAACGGCCGGACGGTGGCACTGCAGGGTCGGGTGGCCGTCTATAAACGGCCTCCCCGCACCCTGCTTGTGCGCGCTCCCTGGGAGCGTGCAGCACCGCGATCCGGTGCCCGCTGTGTCCTCTGGACACAGTGAAACACCGATCGTCGGACGGGACCTCTGTACGAGGTCCCGATCATGTGATCACTGATTGGCCAATCAGTGATCACATGCAAAGTAGTAAGCACGATGTCACTTCTGACATCATTGCTTACTACGTGTGAAATCTGTGAATGATTACAGAGGTCACATGGTACAAGGCTATTCACAAAAGCCTTGTACCATGTGACAAGCTGTGACCAATCACAGCTCACTCAGTTCTTTTCAATGAGTGCAAGAATGCACACAGAGAGAAAGAGAAATGATTGCTTTTACATCCTATATGGGTGTAAAAGCAATCAGTGTAAAAAAAGAAAAAAAATCTTCATCACCCCTCACAAGTAGTACAGTGTCACCATGGTGACACTGTACTGCTAGGGTGACTATGCAAAAAAAAATAAAAATAAAAAATAATAATATAAAAAAATAAAATAAAAATGTAAAAAAAATGTTTAAAAATTATAATTTTTGCTTATAAACTAATTTGGATTTTTTTTTTTTACTAAAAAGATAACGGAATAAATTTTGGCTAAGATTTATGATGAAATATTATTTATTTGCAAAATTTTATAAAAAAAACACCTTTTTTCAAAATTTTTGGACATTTCATTTACATAGCAAAAAAAATACAAATCCCAGTGGTGAATAAATACCACCAAAATAAAGCTTTATTTATCTAAAAAAAAAATGGTAAAAAATTCATTTGGGTACAGTGTTGCATGACCGCGCAATTGTCATTCAAAGTGTGATAGCGCTAAAAGCTGAAAATTGCCCTGGTCAGGAAGGGGGTAAAAGTGTCCGGTCTGGAAGTGGTTAAACTGGCCATACATTGATCCAAATTCAACTGGTTCAGCAGGGACTGGCGGAATTTTGATCCATGCATGGGCACCCTGGTTGTACAAAAGTCGAACTATCAATCGACTTCTGTACAACCAGCCTGTCAGGTTTTTCTGGCTATAGCCAGCAACACTAATCATTGTGTTCTGCTGGCAGGGAAATCTCCCTGTCGGCAGAACACAATAGCTCTGTGGGAGGAATTCCACCATCAACACTTAGTGTTGATAGGGCAATTGAGCAGTTTTCTTTCTTTCCACCCATTGTGGAAGGAAAGAAAATTGCATAAATTATGGTCTGCCTTGGAAAAGAGGCTTTGGGGGACCAGTCACACACATGGAGGGAGCCTGCCGAAGCAAGGAGTAAGGTAAGCATTGCAACTTATTCCTCTACCCCTAGATGTAATGAGCATTTAACGATTGTACTGCAGGGGTATTTAACTGCTTCCCGTCCGCCCTATAGAAGTAATACAGGGCAGCACGGGTGCGCAAAATCATGTGTATATATACGTGATTTTGCATTTCCGGGTGGGCCGCTATTCGCAGCCTCGGCTGTCAATCACCAGGTCTCAACCAGTGATTACTTGCTGGTGATCGAGGAGCATTACCGACAGAGGGAGAGAACTGTATGTAAACAATACAGTTCTCTCCCCTGTCAGCTCCTGCACGCTGCTATGCATGGCTTTGCATAGCAGAGCCATGCATTGCAATGTGCTTACAGTGAAGCACACACACAGCACACCGTAAAACAGCACACAGTTAACCCTTTGATCGGCCCACATGTTAACCCCTTCCTGCCTAGTGCCACTAGTACAGTGTCAGTGCTTTTTATTAACATTGATCACTGTATTGATGTCACTGGGGATGTCAGTGACACCAAGTCAATTCCCCCCAGTGTCAGAATGCCCGCCGCTGTCCCACTATAAGTTGCTGATTGACGCCATTGCTAGTAAAAATTATTTAAAAAATCCCAGTACATATGCCAGCATTTTTAAACGCTATAACTTTCACATAAACCAATTAATTTACATGTATTGGGATTTTTTTTTTAGCAAAGACATGTAGCAGAATACATTTTGGCCTAAAATTAAGATTGCATATTATTTTTGTTTTTACTGGACATAATAGCAAAAAGTCAAAAATATTTTTTTTTTCTCAAAATTCTTGGTCTATTTTTTTATTTTTATAATGCAAAAAAATTAAATAATGCACAGCCAATCAAATACCACCAAAAGAAAGCTATATTTGTGGGAAAAACAGGACGTAAATTTCATTTGGCTGCAGTGTTGCATGACCACGCAATTGTCAGTTAAGGTAACACAGCGCCGTAACACAAAAAATGACCTGGTCAGGAAGGGGAGTAAATCCTCTGGAGGGCCAGTGGTTAAAGAAAATAATGAAGTTCAGCTTTAATGTGTGCTTAAGAATACAAACTGTTCTGTGGTCTCAGACATTTCAGGCAGCGGAATGTTATTTATTAGTATTGGATGTCTGTGGAGTAAAAAAACTGACATAAGATAATGCATTAAAGATGCAAGATTGCTATGCCACTTTCAGAAAATTTAGTACAACAAGACTTCCAATGTTGAGTAAAGGGAAATCCAGTACATATCAGTTATTCCCTTGGCTAAAGCACATTATCACACTTCCACCTACATTCAGGGGTTTCTTGCTAATGTTATACTTCGCGTTTATAGTAGTATTTAATAAAACCTTGTTTTTGTGTGTTTTTTTTTTTTTTTTCTCAGGAACAAGAGACAATGAACCAAACTGTGGAAGACCTTTGGGACTTAGAGCTGGCCCTAATGGAACTCTTTTTGTTGCAGATGCTTATCAGGGAATATTCAAAGTGAATTCTGTTACAGGTATTCTATAAATATATATTACATATTGATACAAAGATTCCTAAGTGTAACAGGATCAAGGGCACCACTTCCCTTTGTGAATACAGCAGCAGATATAGTAAAAGAATTAATGACAGAAAAAACAATATACAAAGCAATCTATGGGTCATTAAGGAGGGTTATCTTACCTGGGTGTGCAGAAATGCTGAATAGTTGAAAAGATGAACTGATTATTAGAAATAATAGGCTCTTGAACCATTAGTCTCACTATAAATGAATATCAGTGGCCATAGGAGGGGAAAACCCCGTATAGTATCACATGCGAATGGTCAAGTAAAAAAAAAAACCTATTTGTGTCTACACAGCAACATTTAGGAAGTGTCCGCTTTAGAAAAAGAACATAGGCCATTTCACTATATTACCCCTCCTAAAGCTGGATGTGTTTTAGAACTCCTGCAAAGCTTGGATTACACTTTGTGCCTGCCGGGGGGGGCACCCTACAAGACATGGACTTTTGCCCACTGAGTAGAGAGGGGGATCAATCCTGCTTCTATATGAAACTCAAAAAAAGTAGAAACAAAGAAGGGCTAAGGTAATGAGCTCCTACAAATAATGATTTGTCCCAGTCCATGAAATAAAGGAGTGTAAATGTTCCTACTTGGTACATCAGTAAATGAAGACCTTCCTTAACAGACCATCCCAATGGCAGCTAATTGCGACGGCCCATCCTCCACATGTTGGGCTTTAAAAACCCCTGCCATCCCAACGGCGTCTGACATCACCGGTGGGATGCAGACGCCCACTGGCACCATTGTGCATGCGCCCACCCAGCAGAAGTGATGTCACAGGCACACGGGATGGCACAAACTGTACCATCTTGGAACTTCCCACTACCAGAGCATAGCTTGGGGCTGGTATAACTAAGCACAATAGGTCAAACCACTGGATCTCATGAGGACCAAGGAAAGGAAACCCTCAGGGTGGAAATAAAGGAATGGAACCTCAGGGAAGTGGGAAGGCCAGAAGGGGCAAACAGATCCACCCCCCTAGATGGAACTGTGAATGGTATAGAGAAATATCTGATGTATGTGTCGTTCGGGTGGTGAGTAAATATAGAACCTTAATTGGCAGGGCATACCATAGTGGTATTATAGATTAAAAAAAAACTTGGGAATATCTAAATGTGAGGTCTCCAAGAACTCCCACCCTGTGTGCTTTACCCAAGATCGATTAAAAACATGACCCAGCCCCCAGGAAGAACCTTAGTCTCAGGGATAAGTTGTCTGACAGAACCAGCTAGTCAGCTGGTATATGATTACTTGCGTCCCCATGTAAGAACACTTACTTCCTCTACTCAGGATACAATTGATCTACTCAGAGCTCTAGATGGGATTTCTATCCCAGAAGGAGCATGGTTGGTGGCAGTGGATTTAAGGGCCCGCTACAACTCAATCACCTGTGATATGGGGGTTTGAATTGTGGAGGACTTAATTTCGGACCGGGGAATTCCAGCTGAACCCTATAATCAATTCATTCTTGATCTGCTCCAAATTATTTTGACCAACAACATCTTTGTTTGGGCACTCCCACTACCTCCAGGTGCAGGGAGTTGCGATGGGGACCAAGTATGCCCCATCATACGCAAACCTGTACATGGGGGGCGGTGGGAGCGTGACCTATTTTTCAGGGAGGATCTCCAGGATAGTTTGATTAAGGTGTTAGTTTGGAGCACATTCATTGATGATGTCTTCTTGATTTGGACTGGTTCTTGGGATGAGTTGAATGCTTTTTAGGAGATACTCAAATGTAACAGCTGTGATCTAAAATTTACAATGAATTGCCACCAACAAATGATTAGTTTCCTCGATATATAGATTTTTGTCAACGTTGATGGTAGTTTTGGCTCTACAGTGCCTTGAAAAAGTATTCACATACCTTGAAATGTTACACATTTTGTCCTGTTACAACCAAAAACGTAAATATATTGTATTTTTTGGTATTTTATGTGATAGACCAACACAAATTGGCACATAATTGTGAAAAGGAAGGAAAATGATAAATATTTTTTTACAAATAAATATCTGAAAAGTGTGGCTTGCATTCGTATTCAGCCCCCTTTACTCTGATACCCCTAACTAAAATCTATTGGAACCACCTGTGTGAATTTAAGTATAAATACAGCTGTTCTGTGAAGCCCTCAGAGGTTTGTTAGAGAACAGCATCATGAAGGCCAAGGAACACAACAGACAGGGATAAAGTTGTGGAGAAGTTTAAAACAGGGTTAGGTTATAAAAAAATATCTTAAGATTTGAACATCTCATGGAGTACTGTTCAATCCATCATCCAAAAATAGAAAGAGTGTGGCACAACTGCAAACCTACCAAGACATGGCCGTCCACCTAAACTGACAGGCCGGGCAAGGAGAGCATTAATCAGGGAGGCTGACTACAAATGCACGCTACACTTTTCAGATATTTATTTGTAAACAATTTTGAAAACCATTTATAATTTTCCTTTCACTTCCCAATTATGTGCCACTTTGTGTTGGTCTATCACATACAGTAAAATCCCAATAAAATACATTTACATTTTTGGTTGTAACATGACAAAATCTGGAAAATTTCAAGGGGTATGAATACTTTATCAATGCACTGTACTTTTGTATAGGAAGCCCTCTGGAATACTATTTTACATGCTACTAGCTCTCACCAGACATCCTTGGTGTCCACTAGTATTCTATATAGTCAGTACCTTCATTTTTAAAAGAAACTGTAGCAGATTTTGAAATTGAGGCTAAGGCACTTCAAAGACCCTTAGTCAAATGTGGGTACAGCAAAATGTGACTTAAAAGGCATATCATCAAGCCAAAAATCAGGATAGAGACAGTCTGATTCACAGTATGAGAACCAAACTCAGTACACAAAACATGAGATTAATTGCGTGTTATTCTGGCCCACAAAGGCAGATTAGTCAAATTATGCAGAAATATTGGTACTTACTTCGAGTGGATGATGTATTGTCTAAGTATATCAGCAATCACCCAGAGATCACAAAGGAAACAGAGTATGGCGCCAGATTAGTATGGTTAAAAACAACACTTAAATGCCATTTCTCACTAACATCTGAAAGATCTGTAGACTGCTCCTGGTGTCAGAGTGGTGATGCGATATACAGCTCACCGCAGTCTGGATGGACTGATGGGCACAAGCAAGGACCTGCTGCAGGATAGTAAATCGGCGGTGTCTCTCCTCTCACTCACAGCACTAACCGGAAGGTAGACAGGAGAATGTGACAGGCTGTGGTGGTGGGGTTTCTGACCTCAACGCGCTTGCTAGGTCCTGGCTCCTTTTTCAAGCTCGAGCAGAGAGACGCCGCCGATTTTACCATCTCGCAGCTGGTCCCTGCTCGTGTCTTTCAGGCCTATCAGTCCATCCAGATTGCTGAGACCTGTATATCGCACTGTCACTCTGACACCTGGAGCGGTCTACAGGTCTTTCAGATGTAAGTGAGAAATGGTATTTAAGTGTTTCTAACCATACACTAATCTGACGCCCTGCTCTTGTTTCCTTTGCTTGTAAGGGATTACCCAGATCCTCTGGCTAGGAGCTTCTGGATAGAGTGTGTTTTTCTCTCATCCACCTTTTCAGCCATCCATCCACCGGCTTTGTGAACTCTATGGATTATACACTGTGGACTTGAGCACTGAATGTGCTTGTTTAATCACAAGTTGAACTGGTTACTGCTGAATCGCCCAGAGATTACCTACAGAAGATCGCAGTCCTTAAAGGATCAGTTGGTCCACAGTCACTATTCATCAAAAGGAATAACTAGGGCTAGAACTATGGGCACAACGCTACGTGGCAGGTGCGGCTTTTGTCACGTCATTCTCGGGGTGCAACAGTTGGCGAGATAGGGTGAGACTAACGGTGCAAGAACCTATTTTTTCAGTGTATGAGTTCATCTTATCAACTATTCAGCACTTCTGTGCACCATAATGACCCATGAATTATTGCTTTTTGTTTTGCTTTTTCTATCATGATTTTTATTACTATAACTGCTGGTGTATTCATAAATACTATTTGGCATTTCTAGTGGCATCTTTTGCAGTTTTCATAAGTCTCCTGAGAAAGTCAAAATTCTGGCAAAACATTCAAAGCTGAATTTCACTGCATAGATCTCCAAGCCACATAGGTATTTTGTGGTGGTTTATGTCCAATGCTGTAAAGTGTTGTTTTAATGTTTTTTGCATTGTGATAAAATTATTGATTTTTTTATCGTATTTTTGAAGTTGTGATTATGGCACCTTTTTAAAATCCCTCTTTACTCTTCTTCCAAAAGTATCAGTTGCATATGTTGAGGTATTTTAAAGAAGTGTTGATTTCACTGAACAAATCAACTGATCCATTTTTCTATTTGCACAGGTGAAGTAGAGAGGCTGGTTTCTTCCAGGATCCCAGTTCAAGGAAAGAAAATGTCCTTTGTTAATGACCTCACTGTGACCAGTGATGGTAGAAAGGTCTACTTTACTGATTCCAGCAGTAAATGGCAGAGAAGGGATTACTCCTTCCTAGTTATGGAAGGCACAGACGATGGCCGGTAAGTGTTTTTTTTTGTTTTTAGTATAGTGCAGCAAAATCCACAGTGCTTTTACATAGTAGATAGGTCAATTACTTCTATCCTTACTGTAAATTAGTTTGCAATATAATGTCCCTACCATAGTCCTGCACAAACATACAGTAGAGCCAAATTAGGCAGAAGCTTATTTTCCTACTGGTATGTTTTCTGATTATTCAGTTGGTTGTTTGAAATCTTTCATTACTAGAAGCAGTAGATGCATTGGTATTATTGTACTTTCAACCGTAAATGGCTACAGATTAATTTGCGTGTTTACTTCATTTACTTGCTCCATATCTTTTACTAAAGAAATAGTTGCTTTATACAATAAATGCAGGTGTCCTGTACTCTTTAACTTTGCTGGCTACAGAATGCTTCTAAGATACTTCAAGGGCAGTCCAAAGAGCCCTGCAGACAGTGCAGTATAGAACCATTTTATATTTCTTTGCTAAAAGGTGTGCAGTCAGTGTCCAGGAGAAGAAGCTATAAGATACAAGTGCATACTTTTATCATTCTGCATGTAGCCACATCTGTGTGGTACAGCATTTAATTCCCCTGGCTGTTGTGATAATGCACCTGCTGTAGAAATCTTTGCACTTTATGGTGAAAACAGTTGTTATTAGAAGTAGACATATCTCAGATGCATAGCCTACTTAGGTGTCAAAAAGTAGTTACCACTAAGTCCACCATGGAAATAATTTCAGTGTGGCACTGCAGCTCTTCAGCACCTTAATGTGAGCTGTGCTTTGCCCATGTGGAATAAAACAACAGAAAAATTACAAAATTCATATATGCAGTAGCCCCATGCTCAGTAGCCCCATGCTCACTTAGCAGGGATAATATACTTGCCTTACTCCTCACTCCAGCAGGCCCCCCTCCCAGCACTGTGAACAGTTTTCTGCAGCTGCTCTGTCTCTGGGTGCATTCCAGCCTCCTAAGCTTACAATTCAAGGTTAACGTGGTGTATGTGACAACATGGACTCTCTGTCCATAGACTGAAGCTTTGGGTAGAGGAGGATTGCAGCGCTAGAGTGAGGAATCAGATCAGTGATAGAGCCTGTTCTGCAATCTCCTAGTACATAATGAGCTAATAACTCTTGCAGTGCTGTGGGTGCATTTTGTTAATTTACATGGAGTTAGGCTTTAACATTACACGTACACACACACACGTACACACACACACACATACACACACAAACGTAGCCAAGAGATATATCTACTACTAAAGAAAATGGTATGCATAAGAATCTCTCTCTCTGCCCCCATGTGACAGCACCAAGAGACAAGCACCAGCACTCGCATGAGGGTAGGGAAAGAGATCTTATCCCTTTTTGTAAGCTTTTCATTTTGGGTAAAGAGAATTAAAAGTGAGTATGTACAGCTTGGGTGTTAGGCAAACCTGTTGCTTTGTTCTGAATGGGCAGAGCACAGGTTCACTTAAAACTAGAGGTAATTACTCCAATATTGTATGGCAAACTCAAGTGCTGATACTTGTTTACACTTCACGAACTATCGAGCTTGGGGAATCTGAGTTGTCTAGCAGTTAGTTATCAACTGCAGTAGTTATAAAAACAATTTAAACAGTGGACTTTCACTTTGGCATTTCTAAGTGCAGGAACCCTCAGGTGTCAGCACAGTGTCAGTGAAGCCTAATTGAAAGTTTCATTTATTTATCATAGCTGTGATCCTATTGTCATTGCATGTTGCTCCATTTTGAAATAAGTTGCATATAGTAAGTTTAAGTATGCTTTGCAATTGTTAAGAATGTCATACAGCTTAAAATACATTATGCCCAATTGTGTTTGCTAAAATAAGGGCTGTTAATATGGGTGTTCTTTTGACAGCGATGAAGCTTGTCCATTCATGTACATGACAGCGTGGAGATTAGTATAATCCTATAATTGCTTGTCATTTTCAGCTTGCTAGAGTTTGACACCGTGACAAAGGAAGTAAAAGTTTTAATGGCTGGATTGCGGTTTCCCAATGGCGTTCAGCTTTCTCCTGCAGAGGATTTTGTACTTGTTGCTGAAACCACTATGGCACGTGTGAGGAGGTATGTTGTTTTGAGCACATGATGCCATCTATTCCCTTGCCAAAAACCTGCACTAGAAGTAGAACAAAACTGTTTATATGGTTAGTGTGAAACTCCTATGAGAGCAAAGCATGTTTCCTACTGTAACATACAGTGAAAGAAGTAAGTATTTGATATCCTGCTGATTTTGAATGTTTGCCCACTCACAAAGAAATGATCAGTCTAAAAATCGAATAGTAGGTGTATTGTAACACTGAGGGACAGAATAGCAATAACAAATTCAAAATAAATACATGTCTAACAAATTATGCACTGATTTGCATGTTCATGAGGGAAATAAGTATTTGATCATTTTCACAAAACTTGACTTAGTACTTGATGGCAAATCCCTTGTTGGCAATCACAGAGGTCAGACGTTTCCTGTAGTTGACCACCAGGTTTGCACACATCTTAGGAGGGATTTTGGCCCACTCCTCTTGGCAGATCCTCTCCAAGTCATTAAGGTTTGGTCGCTGACGTTTGGCAACTCAAACTTTCAGCTCCCTCCACAGATTTTTAATCGGATTAAGGTCAGGAAACTGGCTAGGCCACTCCAGGACCTTAATGTGCTTCTTCCTGAGCCACTCCTTTGTTGCCTTGGCTGTGTGTTTTGGGTCAATTTCATGCTGGAACACCCATCCACGACCCATTTTCAATGCCCTGGCTCAGGGAAGAAGGTTCTCACCCAAGATTTGACAGTAAATTGCCTCGTCCATCGTCCCTTTGATGTGGTGCAGTTGTCCTGTCCCCTTAGCAGAAAAACACCCCCAAAGCAGAATGTTTCCACCACCATGTTTGACAGTTGGGATGGTGTTCTTGGGGTCATAGGCAGCATTCCTCCTTAAAACATGGCGAATTGAGTTGATGCGAAAGAGTGCAACGTTGGTCTGATCTGACCACAACACTTTCAACCAGTCCTCCTCTGCATCATTGAGATGTTCAGTGGCAAACTTCAGGCGGGCCTGGACATGAGCTTTCTTGAGCAGAGGGACCTTGCGGGCACTGCAGGATTTCAGTCCTCTTTGGTGTAGTGTGTCACTAATTGTTTTCTTGGTGACTTTGGTCCCAGCTGCCTGGAGATCATTGACAAGATCCTCACATGTAGTTCTGGGATGATTGCTCACTGTTTTCATGATCATTGACACTCCACAAGATCTTGCATGGTGCACCAGACCTAGCAAGACTGACAGTTGTTTTGTGTTTCTTCCATTTCACCAACTGTTGTCACCTTCTCACCAAGCTGCTTGGCAATAGTTTGGTAGCCCAGTCCAGCCTTGTGTAGGTCTACAATCTTGTCCCTGACATCCTTGGACAGCTCTTTGGTCTTTGCCATGGTGGAGACTTTGGAATCTGATTGTTTGATTGCTCCTGTGGACAGTTGTCTTTTATACAGGTAATAAAATGAGATTAGCAGTACTCCCTTTAAGAGACTGCTTCCAATCTCAGCTTGTTACCTGTATGAAAGCACCTGGTAGCCAGAACTCCTGCTAAATGGTAGAGGATCAAATACTTATTTCCCTCATGAACATGCAAATCAGTACATAATTTGTTAGACATGCATTTCGTTTGAATTTTTTGTTGCTATTCTGTCTCTGTGTTACAATACACCTACCATTTGATTTTTAGACTGATCATTTCTTTGTGAGTGGGCAAACATTCAAAATCAGCAGGAGATCAAATACTTATTTCCTTCACTGTATGCCAAATACAGGGAGATATTAATAGTAATCGATAGTAAGAGCAGAGGAAGTAGAAACATGCTTTATATTATGTACATACTTTACCCTAAAAAAAAAAAGATTTTCCCCTGCAAGGTAATGTCACAACGTGTTAGTATGCATCACATACTAGCACATTCTGAATACTTACCCAAGAGCGAAGCCCTCCAATGGCGTCACCGCTGCAGCGGTTTTCATCTTTACCCAGTCTCCTTTCGGGTTCCTGGGTTGCAGCCACTTGAATAGTCGAAGCCGCGATTACGTCAACCCCGCACATGGGTGTGGGAGCTACGGCCACGGCCTACAGCTCTGAAGAAACAGCTTGGAAATGCTGTTCCTTCAGAACGCATGCTCTGTCGCTGCTGCTCACGAGAATATCTCCTAAAGGGTGCACATTTAGGAGATATTTAAATAAATATAAAAATGTAGCGCTACTCACATAAATACATATAAATTAAACAAATAAAATACACATGTGAATAGTGACACACTGTGTAAAATGAAAAACATGTGAAATAAACTAAAAGAATGCTCACTAAGTGCCACAATAAAAATATTAATAGATGAAATTACCTGTGAGATAATACACAATCATGCAATGTGACACGTTATGTAATACCACAAATATTGTGTTTTACAGCTGAACCAAAAAGTGATGGTGAATAATAGTCTAGAAAAAACAAGAATAGGTCTAAACCACTGCAAACTCAATAAAAAGCATAAACATGCAAAGACCTAGTGCATATATATATATATATATATATATATATATATATATATATACAATAAATATCTAAAAGTGCCACAAAATATAACAAAGAACGTGTACCCCCAATAAGGTACAATATGTATAAATATCTCAAATCAGTGTAATGAAAATACATAAAACAAAAAAAAAACAGTGTCCAATATTCGTGCAAATACTGTGCAACAATACACAAATTAGATCAAACTACAACGTCTGATCCGTGCTCAAAAAGTCCAATACGATGTGGATAATATCACTTTATCCAATTCAAGATGACACTCGTGCTGATAACAAGTGATAGTGGGTAACTGCTGTCAAAGAACAATCCAACCACCGGCTAGATTAGCCTCTCACCGCAAAGCTTCGACCTTTGAGGGTCAAAGCGTTTTGTGGGATCACACCCTCAGATCCTTCAAGTATGCAGCCTCTCCACTGGTCTGCTCTCACCGCAAACAAATCTCCCTCTCAGGGGGTTAGCACTCTGGTAGTGGCTCCTCTCCAGATAGGGTAGGGGTAAGTGCCAATATCTCATTCAAAAACATACACATCCTCAGTAACTGGTTAAGTATTGATGCAAATGGAGTGACACTGATGCCTCCAGCGACACAGAGGCTGACCTTTTAGTTGAAGGCTTCTTCTGAAGGGCTTCCAAAGGGACCATCAATGTAAATTTTTGTTTTTTTTCTCTGCTGGAAAATTGGAAGAATTTCTGAACCTTGACTGCACCGTGATGTCAGCAGGCTGCACAATCTTTCTGTCCAGTCTCCCACTACCTTCATGTGAACAGCAAAGGTTGCTTTGGTCTCTGTAGGACAGTAAGCCACATAGCCACATCATGTCACCCTAAATTTCTGTGGTCCTAACTCTATAAATCTATAAAGATTTAACACATGGACAGAAATATCAACAAGCGTGCTTCTTCTGCGATACCGTTATTTACTGCACCCTAGCAGTGCTTGGATAATTGGATGGCACTTGGTTTCTGAGCTTTGGTACACTTTAAGGCTCTGCAGCAAAAGCATGTGTTAACATCTGTTTACCACAACGCATGGCAATGCACCTACCCATGTGTTGTGCAGTGTCATTTGTTGTGAATGGCAACCCAATGCATTATACAGTAGGGCAGAAAGCCCTACAGTACACTGTGTGTTGTAGTGCACTGCATTGCTGAAGAATGGGTATGTACATTTTTTTTTGTTCATGATGGTGCATTAAGAGCCTATTCATAATAACAGGGCTGCCTTACCAGAACTTGTGTTAACACACTGCAATGGATCACTTAAGTTTGAGTCCAGCATTATGGCTTGTTTCAAGGGCAAAATGCAGCTTGCTTTCAGGTGCATTCAGCTTGCATTTGACATCCGTTTAAGACTCTTCCTATTGATTTTTATGGGGAGACAATCCGTTCTGATGTGAACAAATGCCTGTTAACTCAAGCTTACACTATACAGTACTACACTATACCACTTCGTGTGTGTATGTGTATATGTGTAAATGTATGCGTGTGTGTATGTATGTATGTATGTGTATATATATATATATATATATATATATATATATATATATATATATATACACGTACGTACGTGAAACTCGAAAAATTAGAATATCACGCAAAAGCTCATTTATTTCAGTAATACAACTTAAAAGGTGAAACTAATATATGTGATAGACATTACATACAAAGCAAGATAGTTCAAGCCGTGATTTGTCATAATTGTGATGATTATGGCTTACAGCTCATGAAAACCCCAAATCCACAATCTCAGAAAATTAGAATATTGTGAAAAGGTGCAATATTCTAGGCTCAAAGTGTCCCACTCTAATCAGCTAATTAAGCCATAACACCTGCAAAGGGTTCGTCAGCCTTTAATTGGTCGCTGTCTGGTCCATTAGGAATCACAATCATGGGAAAAACTGCTGACCTGACAGTTGTGCAGAAAACCATCATTGACACCCTCCATAAGGAGGGAAAGCCTCAAAAGGTAATTGCAAAAGAAGTTGGATGTTCCCAAAGTGCTGTATCAAAGCACATTAATAGAAAGTTATTTGGAAGGGAAAAGTGTGGAAGAAAAAGGTGCACAAGCAGCAGGGATGACCGCAGCCTGGAGAGGATTGTCAGGAAAAGGCCATTCAAAAGTGTTGGGGACTTTCACAAGGAGTGGACTGAGGCTGGAGTCAGTGCATCAAGAGCCACCACACACAGACTGATCCTGGACATGGGCTTCAAATGTCGTATTCCTCTTGTCAATCCACTCCTGAACAACAAACAACATCAGAAGCGTCTTACCTGGGCTAAAGAAAAACAGACCTGGTCTGTTGCTCAGTGGTCCAAAGTCCTCTTTTCTGATGAGAGCAACTTTTGAATTTCATTTGGAAACCAAGGACCCAGAGTATGGAGGAAAAATGGAGAGGCACACACTGCAATATGCTTGAAGTCCAGTGTGAAGTTTCCACAGTCTGTGTTGATTTGGGGAGCCATGTCATCTGCTGGTGTTGGTCCACTGTGCTTCATTAAGTCCAGGGTCAACGCAGTTGTCTACCAGGAGATTTTGGAGCACTTCATGCTTCCTTTCACAGACAAGCTTTATGGGGATGCTGACTTCATTTTCCAGCAGGACTTGGCACCTGTCCACACTGCCAAAAGCACCAAAACCTGGTTCCATGACTGTGGGATTACTGTGCTTGATTGGCCAGCAAACTCTCCTAACCTGAACCCCATAGAGAATCTATGGGGCATTGCCAAGAGAAAGATGAGAGACATGAGACCGAACAATGCAGAAGAGCTGAAGGCCGCTATTGAAGCATCCTGGTCTTCTGTAACACCTCAGCATTGCCACAGGCTGATAGCTTCCATGCCACACCGCATTGAGGCAGTAATTGTTGCAAAAGGGGCCCAAACCAAGTACTGAGTACATATGCATGCTTATACTTTTCAGAGGTCCGATATTGTTCTATGTACAATTCTTGTTTTATTGATTGCATGTAATATTCTCATTTTCTGAGATTGTGGATTTGGGGTTTTCATGAGCTGTAAGCCATAATCATCACAATTATGACAAATCACAGCTTGAACTATCTTGCTTTGCATGTAATGAGTCTATCTCATATATTCGTTTCACCTTTTAAGTTGCATTACTGAAATAAATGAACTTTTGCACAATATTCTAATTTTTCGAGTTTCAGCTGTATGTATGTATATGTATGTATGTGTATATGTATGTATGTGTGTGTGTGTATGTATGTATGTGTATGTATGTATGTATGTATGTATATATAATTATTATATTTTTTTTTCAAGAATAACAAACATGTCATACTTACCTGCTGTGTGCTGTTGTTTTGCACAGAGCAGTCCCAATCTTCTCGAGTTCCCTGCAGGCATTCCTGGCCTCTCCCTCCTGCCAAGTGCCCCTAAGAGCAAGCAGCTTGCTGTGGGGGCACCCAAGCAGGCTTGCTCCCGAGCCACTAATCTGCATGTCCATTCACACATGCTCTGCAGCTCGGCCCCACCCTTCTCTCTCTCCATTGGCTCACTGGCTGTGACAGTGCTCCTGCTACTGTCTCAGCCAGTAAGGAGTGAGAGTCCGCGGAGAGTCGAGGCACTCGTGCGCATCACTGGATCATGATGGGGCACTGGTAAGCATTAGGGGGCTGGGGAGGCTTCTGCACACAGAAGGTTTTTTACCTACATGTATAGAATGCATGAAGGTAAAAAACCTTGAGCTTTTACAAACACTTTAATAATTGTTTAATTACTTAAATACCGTTTTTATATAAAAAATAAAAAAAATCCTAAATATGTTTTATGTATTCCCAGTAAATGTAATGGAGCACTTTCACAATAGTAACATTAACAACATAAAAAATTGTTCAAGACTAATAAAAGGCCAGGTTACTCTAGCTTGTCTAATAAACTCCAGGTATAAAACCCTCGTGCTTCAACACCATGTAGCAATGATCCTAATGTGCAAGTCCATTGTTGACATTTAAAAGGCTTACCAGAGTAAAAATCTCACATACAAAGATATATTGCACTCAGCATGTATCAGCTTGGGACTGTATCAAGGTACTTTTCCTCTCACTTTATCAGCTAGAATATAGATAAAGATTTTGGGGTTGATTTACCGAAGGCAAATAGACTCTTCACTTTGCAAAGTGCAGTTGCTCCAGAACTTAGTAAATGAGGATAAGCTGCACTTTGCAAAGAATACCCAATCACCTGCAAAAAAAATGAAGAAAACTGCATTTTGCTTGCACATGATTGGATTATGGAAGTCAGTAGAGCTTCTACCTATTTGCTAAGCTCTGAAGCAACTGCTCTTGCATAGTCTATTTGCTTTTAGTAAATCAACCCCATAGAATCTAATGAGCATATCTCACAAGCATGAGCACATCTTGGCTGTGACACCCCTGTTCCTCTCATCCGTATCGGACATCCCCGATTATAATACATATAAGGGCAAGAGAAAACGCATCGTGTAGTAAACCCCAACGTTTACTGGTGCAAAGACATAAAATCAAGTATGAAAAAAAGCTGGCAAAAAAACACTTAACTAGAAGCTGCTGCTCACCAGGAGACAGCAGCTATAGACATCAGACTACACACGAAAATGTTGTCCAATAAGATGTCTTCAGGCGTTGTGACAGTTTGGAAATCTTTTTTGTGTCGTATTGGGCAAAACATACTGTGTATAGGCTGCTGTGCTCACTGACATCTATGATTGCTGTCTCCTGGGGAGCAGCAGCTTCTATATAAGTCTCTTTTTGCCAGCTTGTATTTATACTTGGTTTTATGTCTTTACACAGATTTCTTTTGCCCATTATGATATGTGTTATATTTGGGATGTCTGATATTGATGAAAGGATCAAGGGTGTCCTAGCCAAGATATGCTGGTGCTTTTAAAATCCGCTTGTCAGATGCTGTTCCTTTTTTTTCTGTGTCCTGGCTGAAAAATGGAGAGAAGAAGTACCCTGATATGGCCCCAGGCTAATACATGCTGAGTGCAATGTACCTCTGTATGTGAGGTTTTTACTCTGGGAAGCCTTTTACTTGTCAGTGATGAGCTTGCATATGAAGCTCACTGCTGAATGGTGTTGAAGCACACAGGTGTAATACTTTGACTTCTTTAGACAAATTAGAGTAACTTAGACTTTTATTAGTTTTGCACAATTTGTTTTTATGTTGTCTATGTTATGCATTCTATTTAGTGCTGATGTTTATGTTTATGCAGAATTATATATAAATCCTGAATGCCAGCTGCTGAAATCTAGTTTGTTTAGATTTTATTAGCGTGGATTTCCTTTGTTGTTTTTGTTTGTGTAGGTATTATGTTTCTGGGCTCACCAAAGGTGGTGTAGATACATTTGTGGACAACATGCCTGGATTCCCAGATAATATTCGCCTTAGTAGTACAGGAGGGTATTGGGTGGCCATGTCTGCAGTGAGACTGAACCCTGGATTTTCCATGATGGATTTCTTAGCTGACAAACCTTGGATTAAAAAGATCATTTTCAAGGTATGTGAAAATATAACCAATGTAACTTGACCTGATACCAGTTGTGAGGTCAGTATATGGAACTGAAAAACTGTGTTACCGATTTGTCTGCACTTTAAAATGCTTTCCTGTTATTAAAAATCATCCTTATTTTTGTCGCTGCTTCTACTGTGGGCTCCCTCTCTCTGTCCTGCCTAGATGGCAAGACAGACCAACTATTGGGTGTGTGACCTAAACACCTGACTAACAGATTCCGCTACAAAGACTTGACTTGCCTAACCACACATGCGCTGCTCGCTCTCTCATGCTTTAGCAGCTGAACTCAGCATTCTGCTAGTAAGAGAGAGTACAGAGCATATGTGTGGTTAGAAAAGCCGTGTTCTAATAGCTGTGTACTTGTCCGTGCACACCTAACAGCAAGATGGAGAGGGGGAGCCCACAGTAGAATTATTGTCAAAGGTAAGGATCATTTTGAAAAATGGAGGACAGCATTTTAATGTACAAACAGAGCTGTAATGCATATAGATTTTGTATCAATATATTTTTAACCACTTCAATACAGGGCACTTTTACCCCCTTCCTGCCCAGATCAATTTTCAGCTTTCAGTGCTTTGAATGACAATTAGTCATGCTACACTGTAGCTCAACAAAACATTTATCATTTTTTTTTTCACACAGATAGAGGTTTGGTATTTAAACAACACTGGGTTTTTTTATTTTTTGTGATATAAATGAAAAAAGAGAGAAAATTAAAAAAAAAAAAAGTTTTTTTTTTTTAGTTTTTAGTTAAAAAAAATTTTTCAAATAGGTAATTTTTCTTCATAAATGTAGGTCAAAAATTATACTGCTACATTTCTTTGGTAAAAATAACCCAAAGCAGGACATATTATTTAGTCTGTGTGAAAATGAAAGTATACAAACTACAAGCTATGGTACCAATCATTCAAAATTGATCACACCTGATGCGCTGACGACTCATTACTTGAGGCCCTGACATGCAAGGAAAGTACAAATATCTCCAAAATGACCCCTTTTTGGAAAGTAAACAGGCCAAGGTATTTAGTAAGATGCATGGTGAGTTTTTTTAAGTTGTCATTTTTTTCCCACAATTCTTGGGAAAATGAAGAAATTACACCCCAAAACACATTTTGCTGCTTGTCGTGAGTATGGCGATACCACATGTTTAAGACTTTTACACAGCCTGGCCACATACAAAGACCAAACATCTAAGTAGCACCTTCAGGTGTTCTAGGGGCATAAATTACACATTTAATTTCCTGACTACCTATGATATGTTTGAAGGCCCTGGAGCACAAAGACAATGGAATTACCCACAAAATGACTCAATTTTGGAAAACAAATACTCTAACGTATATTCTATGAGGCATAATGAGTCTTTTGATTGTGTAATTTTTTTGAAAAATGTGTAAAGAAAATGAAAACGTATTTTTTTTTTTTTTACACAAAGGTGTCAATTTCTAAGATATTTTTTAACACATTGCATGTACATATCAAGAATTACACCCCAAAATACATTCTGCTACTCTTCCTGAATATGACGATACCACATGTGTGAGAATTTTACACAGCCTGGCCACATACAGGGGCCGAACATCCAAGTAGCAACTTCAAGTGTTCTAGGGGCATTAATTACACATCTAATTTCCTGACTACCTATCACATTTGAAGGTCCTGGAACACCAGGACAATGGAATTACCTGATTTTGGAAAGCAAACACCCCAACGTATATTTTATGAGGCATAATGAGTCTTTTGAACGTGTAATTTTTTTCCACAAGTTTTTGAAAAATGTGGACAGAAAATGAAAATTTATTTTTTTACACAAAGTTGTCAATTTATAAGATATTTCTAAAACACAGCATGGACATAGCAAGAATTACACCCCAAAATACATTCTGCTACTTCTCGTGACTATGGCGATAACACATGCATGAGACTTTTCCACAGCCTAGCTAAACAAAGGGTAAACAAAAGATTACCTGTGGATATAGTAGAGCAGTTGCCTGCAGAGGAGAGCACTGTTCCAGGAAGCAGGCACATATGTGGTCAGCAACAGCCAAACTATGGCTGTCAGATGTACCTGTCAAATGTGGCTGCAAACAGGAACATAGTCCAAAAAAGTACTAGGTCATTACAGGTAGCAGACAGAGATATGGTCAGCACAGCCAATGTACTGGTTCAGGCAGCAGGCAGGAACATGGTCCATAAAAAGTCCTGGGTCATTACAGGCAGCAGGCAGAGATATGGTGAGCACAGCCAAAGTATTAGTCCAAGCATCAGAAAGGAACATCAGGTTTAGGGCCTCGGTCAGGTAAGACCTGGTCACAGGGGTAGAGGCTTTGTCCCACCCAATCTCTTCGAAGCCTCTGGGCTAACAGACCCTGATCCGGGAATTACAAAACCCAGTGAAAACCAAAAACTCTTTTTCTCTACTCTGAAACCCTTCACATATGTGAGACCCCTGTGTTATCTTGCATCCTACTACTAAAGTAGCTGAGAAAAAGATCAGTTCACGTGGCAGGCAAAAAACATGGTCAATTAACAGGCTGAGGTCAAGGCAGAAACTTGGTTTAGAAACAATCCAGACGGCAGGCAAAAGCATTTCCGGTAAACAGGCCAGAGTCAGTTCAGATGGAAGGCAGAAAAGTGGTTTAGAAACAATCCAGACTGCAGGCAGAGGCATAGTTGGTAAACAGATCATAGTCAGTTAACATGGAAGGCAGAGGCATGATCAATCAAGACAGTGGGTAAATGATCAGCACAGAAACTGGGAAATGGCAGGCTGTTAAAAATAAGGGGGACCAATATTTTAGTGACGTGATAATGTCGGAAGCAGTCTCTAATGCATAGGCCCGGTTGGGAGAGACATTGAGGACACTGGTGTCTCTCCTAACTCCTCCTCGGCTGCATACCTGAAAGTGTTTTTTTTTCTGTTTTCTTCCTGATTCTGTGGGTGGAATGTGCTCGCAAAGTCTGTTTACACAATTAGAGAAAATGTTTTCTGGGGGGGAATCCTTGCTGATAGATCAGGGCAGTGATGATTTCTTCCATATATTTGAGGAAGGTGGTGGGTCTTTCTGTTGACTTTTGATAGATGACAAACACATTGTAAATGGACAAATGGAAAAAATAAATTAAAACTTTTTAATACCAGAAAAGGGACCTTCTTGTTGATAAATAGGGCTGTAGCATCTGATCATTTAAATCCATGAAACGATTATAATCGTGGATACATTCAGGTTTTTGGATGAGACCGCATCTTCTGTGAATTTCCACCGAGGTGTCGTGGATGGCGGACAGAATGTACACATCTTTCTTATCCCTCCACGGGCAACACTTCATCTTATCTCAGACTTGCTGATTCCCCCTTTTGTAGCCTTGTGGTTACTTAACTTTGTGGGGAGCCCTTTCTGTTTTTTCGGGTTGTACTGCAGGCCAAGGTTTTCTTACGGTACAGGTGCCGGAAAAGGGGCAGACTTGTATAGTAGTTATAAAGGTAGATATGATAACATTTTTGGAACAGTGGGAATGCCAGTTCCCATACAGTTTTACCACTTGTGCCAATGTAGATTGGGCACTCAAGGGGCTGGAGCTGAGATTCTTTGCCTTCGTACACACAGAAGGTATTCACATATCCTGTAGTTCTTTCACAGAACTTGTTCAGATTCAATCCATACCTGGCCCTTTTACAGGGAATGTATTGCTTGAAACCCAGCTGGCCAGTGAAGTGGGCAAGGGATTCATCCACACAAATGTGTTGCTCAGGGACATAAAGTTCCACAAAATTCTTAGCAAAAGAATATATTAAGAGGCGGATTTTTTTATAGTTTGTCATAGTTGGGATGATCTTGGGGAGGGCACTGTGAGTTATCACTGAGATGCAGGAATCGCATGATCAGATCATAGCATGACCTGAACATTACAGCACAATAAATGGGCATATGATGGATAGGGTTGTGGGACCAGTAGGCATGTAATTCATTTTGTTTTTGTAAGGCCCATGTTAAATGTAAGGCCCAAAAACAATTTTAACTCCTCCACTGGGAGATGTCTCCATTGAAAAGAACAGGCATAGGATGTATTGGGATTGCTATCAATATATTGCTGGGAAAAAAGGCTTGTCTGGTCCACAATGTTTTGAAGTAAATTGGCAGGAAAAAACAAATAAAAGAAAATCAGTTTCAGAAAAATTTTCAGTATTGGTCTGCACACCTGGCTGTGCGGTGAAAGGGAGGATTAAAGCTGACCCTGAACTGGAAGGCAGCCATAATGGGTTTGCTAGGGCATCAGGAAGATATGTTTGGGCCCTAATTCTTGGGGTCTGGTGGGATATTCAAGTGCTGGTACTGGGCCTTTCATCCTGGGGTCAAGCGCCATTGGTGTTCGCTGATTGACCATTGGGGAGTGTATGGCACTGCTTGTGGTTGCCTGCTCTTCAGAGCGCCTTATCCTTTTAGGAGGGACTGCTACCTCCTCCAATTCAGTCACTGACCCACTACTTTCTACTGGCTTGTATTCCAAATCGGAAGGTGAGAGCTCCCCACTGCTCTCATCCATCATACTGAGAAGTTTATATGCCTCCCCACTAGTAAAATATTTTTTGGACATTGCGGCTCTGCTGATTGTGGCTGTATGACGGATAAACTGCTGATGGGTGGCTATGATGGGTACACTGATGATGGGCGGCAGTGATGTCGACTCTGTGATGGATACACTAATTAGGTTGCACTGATGGTTGTGGTGACAGGTACACTGATGGGCTGCACTGGTGAATGCACTGACAGGACCACTGATGGGCTGCATGACAGGACCACTGATGGGCTGCATGACAGGACCACTGATGGGCTGCATGACAGGTCCACTGATGGGCTGCATGACAGGACCATGCAGTGAGGCTCCCATCCATCCCTGAAATTCATCTGGCACCTTTAGCCTACAGCTACAGAGGTTCGGCTCTAACAAGTGCTCCCTATATAATATACATTTTCTGCATGACAGGTCCACTGATGAGCTACACTGAGAGGTCCACTGATGGGCTACACTGAGAGGTCCACTGATGGGCTACACTGACAGGTCCACTGATGGGCTACACTGGCAGGTCCACTGATGGGCTACACTGACAGGTCCACTGATGGGCTAAACTGACAGGTCCACTGATGGCTGCATTGATGGGCTGCACTGAAAGATGCACTGTTGGGATGCACTGGCAGATCCACTAATGGCTGCACTGGCAGATCCACTGATGGGCTGCACTGGCAGATCAACTGATGGGCTGCACTGGCAGGTCCACTGATGGGTCCACTGATTGCGAAGGGGTTAACTGTTAACTAACTGTTCCCGGGTTCTCCTCCTCACACAGGATCGGTGTGTGAGGAGGAAAAGACAGGAACAGTGAGTTACCGCTGTTTGTTTATATTTATGATCAGCTGTGATTGGTCACAGCCGATCACGTGGTAAGAAGCCAATTTCAATGGCTCTTTACCCTGAGCGGGGAAACACTGTGTCCAAGGGACCCAGCTTGTTTGTGATTGCTGCGCTGTGTGCCCAAGGGGGCGCACACGGGCAGCGCGATGTGAAGGACGTCATATGATACCCACTCAGAGGGACGAGAAGACCGCCTGGCCATCAACTTGCTATAGGCCGGGCGGGAACATGTTAAGTTGTGTCTCATGAAATAATACAGTTTCGTGAAATATATTGTGTATGTTAAACAGTTATTGGTCTTTCCAATGTACAACTCGTTTCAGCAGTTTTTCATATATTCAATTTAGATATTGTAATTTTAGTGAACTAATTCATGCTGAATTCCTTTGTCATTTTCCATATTTTAAGTGCTTAGGAGGGGATTGGTGAGATCTAGTTGAAGGTTTTTTGCCTTAATGCATAGAATGCATTAAGGTAAAAAACCTTTTGCCTTTCAAACCACTTTAAGGCAGACCCTAACTTGTGACCAGCAGTTGCTTCTTCCAGAGGCCTTCAGTCTGCACTAAGAACAGCCCGTTACCATAGCTCCATCTTAATGGATCCCTTCATTCACTACCAACTAGAAAATTTGCCTGTGACCTTAAGGTACTACTTGAATGGCCTGACGGACACAATTAAACAAATCTTCAGGATGATCCTTATCTCCGATCATATGCAGAGAATTCTGTGGCTCAAATACTGGTCAGCAGAACTTCCATGCAAGAGATGCACTGGACTGTCTTCCCTTTGAGGAAGAACACCTATTTGACCTCTCCTTGGGTAAATACATCAAGGAGATCACAGGGAATTCTGCATGGAATTAGTCAAATCAATCTTTACATACCTCCTTCCTGGAGACCTTGTGGTTTTAGTAGACATTTGGTATGCTTACTTGCACATTTCCACCATTCCTTCTCATCAACATTTCATGCATTTTGCTCTGGGCAGTCAGCATTACCGATTTGTCACCCTTTCCTTTGGCCTATGCATGATCCCATGGATTTTCACGTTGAGGGTTACCTGGACAATCTCTTGTTCATGGACGAGGCCTCTCTGTCCTATATGTGCAGACTTTGCAGCGATTTGGTTGGATCCTCAACCTTTGGAAGTAATCACTGAAACCAACTCGCAGATTAGGGACTTGCTGACCTGGGACAAATTTCTCTCCCTTTGCTCTCATAGTCACTGGGGTGGAGATGTCCTCTTGGTGCAGGGAACTTGGTCGTCAGAGAAAGCCCATCAACATCCTGGAACTCAGAGCAGTTCAGTTGTAAATTCTTTGCTGGATCTCCTAATTGTGAAGCCTCCCCCCAAGAATTCAGTCAGACAATGCCACAGCCATGGTCTACATCAGCCATCAAAGAGGCACCAAAGATCTTCTGGCGTTGATATTTATCAACAAACTAAATGAGAGGGGTCTAGCTGCAGGATGGAGCTCCATTTACGACAGGAAACGTGACCTCCACTCCCCCCTTTTTTTAATTTAATGAACTTTAATGTAACAAAGGACCAATGGACACAAGTCAAGAAAGTGGAGTTCACATGTTTCGTGTTACATATTTCCTGTGTATACGTTTCAAAGGTGCCTGGTTGCAGACTGGAGCTCCACTCTGGACAGGAAACGTGACCACCACTCCAACTTTTTTTTTATTTTAGTGAGCTTTAAGGTACCAAACAATAAATGGCTGCAGAGTAGAGCTCTACTGGACAGAAAATATGTGACCTCCACTCCACCGTTTTTTAACAAACTTTTAACAAACTTTAAAACCACTTGGCGACCATAATACGTATATATAAGTTGCGGTTTTTAAGCGGTTTACCAGGATTATGGCTGAGGATATCAGCCATAACCCCGGTATCTCTCTTTTCAGCCAACTGCCGGCTTTCTTATTAGGCCACTGGAACACTTTCCTTAGCGGCTGGAGGGGACCTTTCCGCTGCTCGCTCATGTTTCTTGGGCTTACTGTTAAAAAAGGTGCGCCCAAGAAACATTCTGACAGTGGCAGACAGAGGTGATGAGAGACTTTATTGTCTCTAATCGCCTCTATGATTATGGAGGGCTGGAGCGACGTCATGATGTCACATCCAGGCCGTGGCAGATGTAAACAATTTTTTTCTTTCTTGAAGAAAAAGATCAAAAATCTTTTTTTTTTTTTTTTTAAATCTTTTGCTTTTAAAGGTAAAGGAAGGATTTGGGGTCTTTTTGACCTTTTTCTCCTTAAAGAGGACCTGCCATGCTTTTTTATGTTACTGGGGATGTTTACATTCCTTGTAATAAGAATAAAAGAGATAAAAAAAAATAAAGGGAGAGTGTAAAAATAAAAAATAAAATCAATAAGAAAAACAGTGCTTGCCGCACATACGTGAGGTATCGCCACGAACATTAGAGTGAGAGCAATAATTCTAGTGCTAGATCTCCTCTGTAACTCTAAACCGGTAACTAAAATTTTTAAAGCGTCGGCTATGGAGATTTTAAGCATCATAGTTTGTCGCCAATCCACAAGCGCGTGCAATTTTAAAGCGTGATATGTTGGGTATCTATTTACTCACTGTAACATCCTCTTTCATATTTTACAAAAAAAAAGGTATACTTTTTTTTGAATTCACTAAAATGTATTTTTAAAGAAAAAAATTGTGGGGGGCGTGGCTTTCCAGCAACGAAGATGGCAGCCTAAGCCTTGAGCTCCGCCGCACAGAGGGATTACACCCGCGACTGACAGCCTCTCACATACATCCCGGTCCTCTTCCTGACTGCAGTGACTCCAGAACGGCACTGAGCAGTGATGTTTAGGAAAAGGAAGGAAGAATGCAGCTCACGGAGTTCTTCCTGCAGACAGCAGATAGACAAGAATGCAGCCAAGATGGCGCCGCTGCTTCCTCTGCTACCGCTGCTACCTCCTACACTGATCTCCCAGATGCCAACCAGGAAACCTCTGCAGTGCCAGGTACACAGCCTTCCTCCAGGCAGTTTAATGCACACAACCCAGGCTCTTGCAGCCCAGCAAAAGCCCGCATGAGGCTAGAGTCCCCTTCCTCAGATGCATCAGCCTCAACAGCACAATACCAGGAGCTTAACCCTTCATATTCCCATTCAGCCTTACACTCATCTATAGTCGCTTTCCCTACCTCAGGTCAGCCTGTAATTTCCCTACAATCCTCATTAATCTCAGAATTCTCTTCTCTTTTCTGCAAATTTTCATCTGATTTAAATAACATTGGAGAATGCAATATGTAGAGAATAAAATGGGTGAATGTATAGAAACCATTAATGACCTAATAGACGCATATGAAGAAACTAAGGACGACAATTCACGTTTATGGCTAAACTCGCGGACCTTGAACACAGGTCCAGGTGTAGCAACGTCAAACTGAGGGGAATATCAGAATCCATACTTCAATCTGATTGACACGCATATGCTCGCAATTTTGATGTCCATCATTCTCCCTGATGCTGCACCCATTGAACGCACGAGTGACTGTATTTACCGCATTCTTAAAGCACTGTATTTAGCGGACTGGATACCTAGAGTTGTATTAATAAGGGTGCATTTCTTCCAGACAAAAGAGCAATTGCTTTCTTCCGTTAGATCCATGACTGCACTACCTACACCTTTTGAGGATCTCTAGATGTTTTCTGATCTCTCCAAACATACTTTAGAACTCCGACGACTATTGAATTCGGTTACTTCAGAATCATAAGATTCCATACAAATAGCGGCATCCAGCCACCCTTCTGATCACGCATAATGGCAATGCGCACACCATCAACTCCCTCCATAAAGGAATGTACCTCCTGCATACTTGGGGAATCATCTTAGATCCACCCCTGGAGTCCAACATTCCAGCCTCATCTCCAGCTTTACCTCACCCTGGGCAACCGCAACCTGGTAGATGCAGACATCGTCCGTGATTTCACACTGAGGCTACCATTTGTACTATATTGATATCCCTTTGGCCTACGGCTCAAAGTTACTGTTTCAGTAAATTTTACCCCGAATGATCTGTAGCATCTCATTTTCTACTAATCTGTGCTCCTGCTATATAGTTTCTACCCTTCTTGTTTTGTTAAACGGTTATCTGCTTTTCTTCAAGTTATCCACTGACTTTCACACTCAGTTCCTTGCTACTTTCCAGTGAATTAAAGATCGTAAGTGCGTAGAACTCAAACTCCTAGTTACCATCGTCTTGCAGTTGCCATCGACCACACGTTTTTTCGGTACTAAGCACCCTGTAAATTATTCCCTGGTATCCTGATTTGACTCTTCAAATTGTTCACAATGCCACTCTCAATCTTACCTATAAATGCCAGAGGTTTGAACCACCCTGCAAAACGGAACTTCCTGTGGAAATCTGCACAAGACCACAAGTGTGACATCTTATGCGTACAAGAAACTAATTTTTCCCGCTCAGCCCAACCATATTGCCAAAACAAGAATTTACCCCATGTTTACAATGCCTGTTTCACTGCTAAATAAAGAGGGGTCATGATAGCGGTTAAGGATTTGTTCTCATTCACGTTACATCATCAAGACTCGATCCTAATGGTCGATTTCTTATTCTGATCTGCATGATTAACAACGTTCCATATACCTTGCTGAACATATACGCACCTAACGACAAACCCATCGCCTTCCTCACCTAAACTATCCGTCAAGATTGAAAAGTTCAACAGGGTCATCTACTCGTTTGTGGAGACTTGCATTGTACCGGACAGCGTGTTGGATTCATCTGCCACATCTAAACGCCATTCCACATCTACAATTCTTTCTGCACGCCAATGGTCTATTCGGCAATTGAAGATGTCACCATGCCAGCGAACGTGACTATACCTATTTCTCTCCTTGTCATAATTCTTACTCCAGGATTGATCTTTTTCTTATTGACAAATGGCTATTGCAAAAAGTACATAAGTCTGAGATCCATACCATAACATGGTCGGACCATGCACCTATCACAATCTCGCTTAAAGACGTTCCCTCACAACTGAATACCTTTTGTGTGTAGAGCCAATCATTTCTTATTGCAACATCCAGAGTATGCAACAAAGCTCTCGAATCATTTTTCTGAATTTTTTACTCAAATTTCAAATTCAGTCCCTGACCCTTTTGTGGTATGGAACTCACACAAAGCATTTATTAGAGGTTTGTTAATACAAATGGAATCTAGGAAAAAACGCAAGCTGTCACAACATCTAGATTTCTTATTAAACTCTATAAGAAATATTGAAAACCAGAATAAAGCACAGCCCACCCACACTCTTAAAACAAAATTAATATTGTTATGTCAGGAACTTAGACCTCTCCTATTAGATTCCTTCGAACATATGCAATGTAATTTGCAAGCCACCTTCTACTCCACCTCTAATAAGGCAGGGAAAGCATTATCTCGTAAAATTAAAGGTCACAGAATTAAATCAAGAATACCATTTCTTATGACACCACCTCAAATAACAAAATCTTCAACCCGCAACACATTGCAGACGCCTTTAGTTCCTATTACAGTTCACTTTACAATATCAATCTGGACGATTCCACACACCAACCCTCTTTAGCCGAAATTAAAATTTTTCTTGAAAAAAATCAAACTCCCTACCTTATCTGAAACACAATTTAACTCTCTTAATGCCCCATTCACCCAACAAGAAATAATCTCCACAATTCAAACTCTTCCAACTGGTAAATCTCCGGGGGCCTGATGGCCTGACAGGGGGAATATTACAAACAATTTCTTTCTGTTCTAACCCCTCATTTGTGTTTAATTTACAACATCGCTGTCTCTTCTTCATCATTTCCCCCAGAAATGCTTTAAGCTCTCATAATTAGATTACCAAAACCAGGGAAGGAACCTGCCTCTCCGCAAAACTTCAGGCCAATCTCATTATTGAATCTTGATTTGAAAATCTATGCTAAACTAATAGCAACCAGATTGAATAATATTCTTCCCCATCTGATACATTGTGACCAATCCGGCTTCACAAAACTTTGTCAAACCTCGGACGCAACCAGACAATTGATAAACCTTGTATATCACGCTGAGATCTCTCGAACGCCTTCTCTGCTTCTTTCTCTGGACATGGAGAAGGCATTCGACAGGGTTCATTGGAATTATCTCCATTAGGTACTACTCAAATTTGTATTTCAGGGCCCTATCCTCAGCACAATTCTAGCCCTCTATTCTACACCATCAGCTAAAGTCTACACTTCAAACATGTTATCACGTTCCTCTCACATAACTAATGGAGCAAGGCAAGGATGCCCATTATCGCCATTCATTTTTAATCTTCTTATGGAACCCCTAGCGGAACATATACGTTCTAACCCCTACATAAAAGGCTTCTCTATTGGTAATAGCACTCACAAAATCAGTCTGTTTGCTGATGACTTTATACTTTTCATTTCCGACCCATCTTACTCTTTTGACTGAGGTATACCGTACTCTAAAATGGTTCAGTAGAGTATCATACTACAAAGTCAATGAGAGTAAATCTGTAATATTGGATCTAGGTCTAGATGGTATCACTCGAAATATATTACAGAATCAATTACCCTTTGCTTGGGACGAGTCCAGTATATCTTACTTAGGAATACTGCTAACTAAATCAGTTAAAGGTCTGTTTTCGGCCAACTACATTCCGTTTCACTCAAAAATGTAACAGGGATTGCATCGGTGGGTGGGGGGGATTTCTTTTCATTGTCTTTTCATTGTCTTAAAACATTGCTCTCTGTGAGATTCTACCTTGCAATCACAGCTTCTTTTAAGCAGTCAGTTAGTACTTTCCATGGTTAAAGACTAAAGTCCTATGTCCTGTACTGTACGAATAAGTAAATAGGACTTTTGACTTATCAGTTTCCCTGAATATCATATAGCACACTCCCTTCTTCTTTCTGCTCCAGGAAATGGATTTTACTGCCAAGCCCTTTTTTCTGTACTTGTTGAAAATTTTCTTAGCTGGAAAAGCAAACACTAATGCAGTCAGCACATCTAAAGTCCCACATCCTTTATAGTACTGCAAGAAATTTTTGTTTAATCTTAGGTAACCTATGATGGTAACCAGTCATCTAGTAGAATAGTTTGTCACAGGTAACCTGTAAGGTCTTTTTAACATCTTTATAATTTGAGATTTACTGCAGAAAACCAGAGGAACAGTTAAAAAAAAAAAAATAGTATGTCTCACTCAGTTTTGCACATTACCACTGTCATTTTTTTTATGGGCAGTCTGCTACAAATATGTTACATATGTATATTTACATCACAATCTTCAGAAATCAATGACCCAAAATGTGCAACAGAATTTTTACACCTAGAGGATGCCAAGAAAAACAACCAATCCACTGATGAGAGTAACATAGCACTGTAGGAGTGCTGCCATGCCTAAAGGAGTTAATGGCTTTAGACTTTATATTCATCTTTTTTTGCAATTACTATTAAAGAAATTGGCTCCATTTTGGTATATATTTCTCTTTTCTATAGCCAGACTTCAACTGTTTTTATACCATTGTTATTAAATACTCCTAGAACATGTTGAATTACTTTTTAATAACATGTTTTTGCTCATTCAGATTTTCAGTCAAGATACTGTGATGAAGTTTGTTCCAAGATACAGTCTGGTTGTAGAGCTTGGTGAGAAAGGATCCTACAAAAGAAGTTTTCACGATCCCAGTGGTGAGGTGGCTACTTATATCAGTGAGGCTCATGAACATGATGGTTATTTATACCTGGGATCTTTCCGGTCTCCTTTTATCTGTAGACTGAACCTTAATGATGTCTGAAGTGGCTTATCAGACCCTTTGTAGCTGAAGGACCAGAACCGGACTGAAATACTGTAAAGAGAGAGCAAAAACCATGTCAGCTGCTCTGGGCATCTCTGTATTTGTTGTAGAAGCTCACTCTGATTTTGTAAAATACTTTTGTTGACAGTAAAGTAGATTTTTTTTTTTTTTATATAAAATATGAACCCAACAATTCCTCAATGGTTTATATACATTTAGACAGTCAGTTATTCAGTGCAGCCTGTGTACAGTTAGCTTGCCAAGCATTACTTGCATTGTTGAAAGGTTTTTCATTTTCAGATGTTCTTCCATATCAGTGCATATCAATGCTTTAATGGAATTTAGTTCAGTATGTTGTTTCTCCCATGGCAGGTTTCCTTTAAAGGGAATGCAAAGTCCTCTGATTATATTTTTAGATATAGGTGTAGATATCAGGCTCCAGAGACCCTTTCACCTTGCCATTCAGTCTGTGTAAAGCCCTAACCAACAACTACTTTATACTTACTACATCAGTGTATCTGTTGTTCCTTGCTCTGTTGCAATTGCCGCCAAAATGCCCAGTGGGAGTTTAGAGAGAGCAATGATGTCATTGGAGGAGGTCACATGTTCCCACATACACAGATATGATGGACCATTTGGAATGTTTGAAAGGTAAAGGAGGTGCTATGGCGGCCACAGATGAGGTAGTTGAGGAGTGCTGGAGAGGTAAGTATAAAGTGTGTGTGTTTGGGGGGGGTTACACAGAAACTGACACTTGAACCTGAAGAGGCAAGGTGACATCATTTCTTTAACATAAATATTATCAGTGTGTCTTAATGGTTTAACAAATGTATAGCCTGCAATTTATATATGTGCATGGGAACACACATATTGTAACATTACATATACAAGCTCTGCTACTTTCCTGGAAGTGCTAGACAGTTGTTATGCTTAACTGCTTCTTCTCACAGAACAAGTCTGAGCTGACCAACACATTGAAAGCAATGAACTCTCTGTCTAGCAAATACCTAGTTTAAACCATTAGGCACCGATCATACAAGGCGCCCAATCGGACCTGTCTGTACATTTTTCAGGCGGACCCTCCATTCTCCTGTATGGAGCAGCGGATGTACACATTTACACCTCCCTACACCCAATCCTGCAAAAAAAAAGAAACGAAAGGGGATGCATTCCCCTCCGTCTCGCCAGATTAGATTGGAGGGCAGTCAGATGTAAATGGACAGCTGGTCTGTTTACATCAGACTGCTCATAGAGCAGGGCGGACTGTGTCCATGTCCACTCTGCATAAGCGGACTGGACAGGGACCTGTCATGCTGTTGCTTCACTCAGCTCAGTAGGGGATCAGCAGACAGATTCCGTGCTGAGAAAAAAAACATATCCAGCCAACGTGAAAGGGGCCTTATTAGGAGAAGAGATCAACTTATTGCAAATTGATTGTTTGCTTGCTCCAGTGGCTAATCTACAAATCACAATATTGATAGAGTAACAAGAATATAGAAAAGCAAGAATAAAAGCTTATAAAAATCACACCAAAAAATACCATAAAGTACATTTTGCAATAAGAACTCAGAAAATGTGCTCAATGAAAATAAATTTTACTTTCTCTTTTTTTGGGTGTACTGGGGCAGGTCTTAGTTCCCCTGTCAAGTCTTCCATGCTGTCTAGGAGCTTTCTGGGACATATACTCTCACCCTGGTGTGGCTGTAACGTTAATTAGGTCAAACGTCTCTGTGGCTTCAACTGTCTTTGGCGTCTTCTATAAAGAGTACTAAAGGGCACGGTTAAAGACCTATATTTAGTTTACATTGGCATATGAGTGCACCACTGCGTGCAGTATATCCTGCTGGAAAATGGAGAATCAAGTCTAAGGAACAAGATCATGCCACTAGGAAACAATACAGTGGGTAATAGGGCACAGTGTGGGTGGCACAAGTGGCCACACTGCAGGGGTCAGTAGAGCACTTTGTGGTGGGTCAGGAGGGCACAGTGTGGAGGTTAGTAGGGCACAGTACAGGGGACAGTAGTCTACAATGCAGAAGCAGTTTCCTCAAGCAGATGAGTACAGGGAAGCTGCTGGCACAGATCATATCTGTTCAAGCATGCTGTCAGAGGGCTAAACATACAATCCGTAATGAAGTCTCCCCCTTCTACCTTCCTCTGGCAGTTTCCTGTGCTGTGCCTTGTGCTCTGCAGTGGTTCAGCAAGAATCATCTAAGACTAAGCATTTTATGGCTGCTGTGCTTCAATCTCTGCCAGTCTTCCCCTACTGTCCATTCCAGGTGATTACATCATATCAGACCAAGGCTCAGAACCCAGGACAGCTTAGTAAAAGCCTGTGACTGTCCTTGCAAAGTAAGTATATATAATGCAGGATTATTATGGGCCCCCCGTACACCTGGGTGGTGCCCATGCGTTCATATTGTTCGGCCACCTCAAAGTTGCTGCTCCCCAACTGAACACCAGTCTATGAGGAATGAAACTTGTATTCTTTTCCCATTTTGGAACATCTTTGTGAGCATTAGTAAGCACTTCCATGCTTACCCATGCCCATTGTTGATTGGTTACTAACTTTTGCATTTCTACAGGCAGTGTCTGAGTTGATCTAATTGTTTGCAAATATGAGGTCTTGTTGGGTGGCAAAAAAAAAAAAAAAACCCACCAAACTTCCTGACTGGGGAAAGGATCACAATCCTATTAGTCTCTTCTGTCATAAATGCATCTCCCTTCCACTCCATAGTAATTTGCACTGAGCCACACATTTGCAGTTCAGCATACATTTACAGCACCCCTTTGTGCCATAATAATGTGACTCACAGTGACGTCGTCATGGCCCAGCCATTCAAGTGGCTTAACAGACCAAACATGGAAAGAAGACCGGGAAAAGATGAAAGCTCCTGATTTAATTTCACTTTAGCCTGGGTTCCCATATATACGTGTTGAAATTGCAGTGTGATTCAAGGATGTGATTGTTTGTGTATACCCTTGTGTTTTTAATGCAAATTTACCACATGCGATTTTTCAAAACAGGCAGAACAGCATCTCCTCCACTGCTATACAAACACTCATCAGAATCGCATCTGATATATGAGCACTTTGCTCCAAATGTCATTACACACCATGGGCTGTAAATTTCAAATGCATCAAATAAAACTCGCACAGGAACTTTTTTTCAAATGCAGACAAAACGCAGTCCACTGGAATGGCATCTATGTGAACCAGCACCATAGGAACAGATTTTATGTGCACTGTCATGTGAATCTGTGTGCTTGGTAACGCAACAAAAATCACATATGTGTGAACCATTGGCTAAGGTACAATACACTATTTTAGCCACTTGTATATAGTGTTTGGAAATGATGAATAGTGATAATCTGGTGTATAATTTAATAGCATCTATAACTAAAAAAGTCACAGATATTGTCAGTGTTCAAATATTTTTGCAGGACTGGTACTTTTTAAAGGAGATGTTTCATGTGAAAAAAAATGTCCTGCTGCTATGTTTAATTTAGAGATGGGGCAGTGGTTTGGTTAAATTAGTGAGGGTTGTGGTTTGGGTTTAGGCATTAAAATTCATATTTAAGTTTTTTCTTTGCCCATTCTGCCTCCTAAACAATTATTATGATGGCCACCAAGGCAACCTATCACAGTAATGGACCAATATAAATGCTTGGAGGTAAGGAGAGTGCAGGCAGGGATTAAGCCATAGTGGCAGGGACTTTCACTTTAAGTGTTCAGGGGAGGGTTAATGGTAAAGTATGGGTTAAGTTTTGAAAGGACATAAAGAGTTAAGGGATAGCTCAGTGTTTAAGGACATTTAGGTAAAAAAATGCTGAGTGATTTATGAAAAAAAAAATCAGATTAGATTCCCACTTTCAGTTTTCTAATGCTGGTTGTCAAATACAAGAAAACTTCTACTGAAATCTATAGGCATTTATTTATTTATGTTTTTTAAATAACCCTTGGCGTTCATGCCTTAACCACAGTATGCAGAACGTTGCTCCATGGAGTATATACCATGTTGCCACAGACATATGTAGCCATGCATTACAACACAAGACTGTTAATTTTGTAAGATCGCTTCCTGAGAGAAGGAACTACCAACTTACTATATTCAGTGGCAATCCTGCTTTACATTGTGGTCATTTGCACTAGTACTTTTATATTCATCTACTTTCCAGAAATAGGTGTTTATTTTCTAACATGCAGACAAGCAGTGGTGTTCAGCAACCAATCAGAACTCTTCTTTCATTTGTCTGCCCCATGTAAGGTGAGTTACTAACACCTCTCTACTGTGTACCTAATTATTAAATAATCTTAACATTGTTTTCTATATATTAGATAATTTATGTCATGTATAGCTGTCATGTGCATCTACATAATGTTAACCAATTACATTTTTGTTGATTCCTGAATTATTCTTGGAATATCTATATAAAGTGCTATTGGAATGATTTGCAAACTGTTTAATAAAGTGAAACTACACTGGAATTTTGATCTTTCCTT
Organism: Staurois parvus; assembly: GCF_062004578.1. NCBI lineage: Eukaryota > Metazoa > Chordata > Amphibia > Anura > Ranidae > Staurois > Staurois parvus. The sequence goes on from NW_028317877.1 coordinate 11,271,500, forward strand.
TATTCTGAGTATATTGTTTTTCGAACAGTCAACACACATCCACTATCTCCTGCACTCAAGGACTCAGACCAAAGGAAGATTATTTAACGAATAGTGTGTTCATCCAATGCTGATCAAAGGTTGTGCAGCTCTATCATGAAGCTGGGAAAGCTTGATAAAATTGTAGAAGAGGATAAAAGAGAGCGCACCAACCTTGCGCATTACCTCAGTAAACAATGAATAATTTTATTAAAGAAATATACTCACAAGAATAGCAATAAAACAGGCATAAAATAACCATAGTCTACACAGGGTTACAGGTCACATGCAAATTCCATCCAAAGGGGAGATAAAACCTAACGCGTTTCGAAGGGTGATCCTTTCTTCATAAGAGCTGGATTTGACAGATAAGAAAACCTCAATTCGGCAGATTTCCTATAGCTAGGAGGCATTCAGCCACTGAGTGTCAGTATTTCAGCCTGCCTATTTCAGACTAAACAGGCTGAAATACTGAAACTCAGTGGCTGAATGCCTCTTAGCTTTGGGAACTCTCCCGAATTGGGGTTTTGTTATCTGTCAAACCCAGCTCTGATGAAGAAGGGATCACCCTTCAAAACACGTTAGCTTTTATCTCCCCTTTGTATGGAATTTGCATATGACCTGTAACCCTGTGTGGACTATGGTTAATTTTATGCCTGTTGTATCGCTACTCTTGTGAGTATATTTCTTTAATAAAATTATTCATTGTTTATATTGTTTTTGGTTTAGTACACATTATTTCCCAACTGCATTGAAAGTAAGAATGCTGCCTGGCAGTGGGGTTGCCCCTAAACTTCAAGGGTTAAATGCTTGTTTAGGACTAGGAAATGGAAACCAGTTTTATTCGATCCCCCACTTCCACATCAGCAAGTTCTCCCCCCTGCTCCTTTGGTGGACTGTTCTTCAGTGTCCACATGTCCAATGCAGGGCTATTTGATAATGCCAGAGGAGGACCTGTGACCGCCAGATTATAGGGAAGAAGAAACTGCAGAGATTAGTCTTGCAGTGCGGAGGGAGCCTGCATAAACAAAGGATAGGGTAAGTAAAACTGCTTTTCTTGTTTCTTACACCTAACCAAACATTCAACCCTTGCAGTGTGTGGGTGGTCCCGTCGCAAGAGAGCATTTTTACTTTCGCAGGAGTTTAGTTAAAAAAAAAAAATACTCATCAGGGTAGAAATATGGGAGTAGCCTTTGCCAGGTTTACCTAAAAATTATATTTCACTTTTTGACAGACAGTAGGACCACCATTCCTGTATGGCACAAAGAGCAAAATCTCCGTACTGGATTTCCAAACCCACCCATGGTTAGTAACAATGTCTATAAAAATGGGAATCTGGATTTTTTGAAGTGTAACTTTAGCCAAATATGTTTTTATTTAGTTTCAGAAAGAGAATGGAATGAATAAAGCCTTTAATAGGTTTCTATTGCAGTATTCAACAGGGAGATCGTTCTTTACTTCATGTCCTTTGAACAAAACAGGAAGTGAGTGTAAATCTTTCAAATGTGAAAGGAAATACTTTCTCACTGGTGCCCTCAAGCTCTTCTGGTCGGAAGCCAACTGTAATATCTTGGTTTTTCCATTAGTCACTGACTCAGTTATAGTGGTCATCGGGACAAAGAGTGGGAAAAAAACATACAGGGCTCCTCTTGATTTCCTGCTCTATCCAGAAAATAGTTTTGCCTAGAGATACACTTAAAGCGGAGCTCCACCCAAAATGGGAGGTTCCACTCCCTGCTAAGAATTGGCACCTTAGGAAAGTGGGGTGGGAGCAGTGGGTACCCGATTTGGACAGGAAGTTCTCCACCCCAATACACACACATAGTCTTCCGGGACATGTGACCGGTCCAAGAAGGCTGCGGGACCATTCACAAGATGCAGTGCTGCTTACGCACGCACAGTGGGCACTCGGCTGTGAAGCCGCAAGCTGTCACAGCCAGGTGCCCACACTTAAGATGCTGGCACCGGGGACACAGGTGAGGACACTGCTGGATGAGTAGCTGTTTTTAAAAGTCAGCAGCTACGGTTTTTGTAGCTGCTGACTTTTATTTTTTTCACCAGAAACTGGAGCTCCTCTTATATTATCCAATTACTAAAGCAACATGAGCACAGTGACACATTTTAAAGGAGCTCTTTATCACCTATCTATTTAACACAGGAGTTTACCCCAAAATACCATGTACTGAACATGCTTCAATAAATAGAATATACAAAACTCAAGCTTTGAATTGGTTTTTTTTTACTACACGTGTGCCTCTTAGTTTTTCTTTGTTCAGCCAGCTAACAGTTACCCCCTGCTAAACTGGCCAAATTTCAATAAGCATATGGCCAGTTTAACTCCTCCATGCAAAAGGTTGAAGAAGCAGAACACACAATACTGGAATATTAGAGGGATTAACTCTGTATGCAACATTTGTGTGGAAAAGGCCAGCTATCCCGTCAGTCATTCTTGGGGAAATATCTGTCTCTGTCTAGTGTGAGTGGAAATGTCTCAGTAAAAACATATTTCTTTTTTTAATCTGCATTAGAAAAAAAAAATGGCTAAATTCTGCTTGTTAAAGACAACCTCTTCTATCCTATAGAACTCCCTACATTAATCTGTCTGCCTATTTCCTACTCTGTCCACTTTTAGGCGATCCCTGAAAACCCATCTCTTTAGAGAAGCCTATTCTGCCTCCACCTACCAACTGTACTTTTATTTTCTCCATCAATTCACGCCCCACAGTTACCTTTTTTTTTTTATCTCTTAACCCTTCCTTTTTGATTGCAAGCTTTAATGAGCAGGGCCCTCTGATTCCTCCTGTATTGAATTTGTATTGTAACTGTATTGTCTGCCCTCATGTTGTAAAGTGCTGAGTTCACTGTTGGTGCCATGTACACTGCTATTTGTTCTTTTTTTTTTTTTTTTGCTATAATGCAGGCTGTAGACAAGTTGCTGTAGACAAGAGAGTTGTTGGTGTAAGATGAAATCACAAGTGCATAGAAAGGGCATGCCTTAGGACAACTTACTGCTTTTATTTAAAAGGAAGTGGTTCACACAAGACCCATTGTGGCAGATGTATCAGCATACCTAACTTATTGCAGCAAAAGCTAGGTATACACGCACAAAAATTTGGTCATTTTAGCAGGAACCTGACGATTTTTGATGTATGTGTTGCCCTCTGTGTTCAACAGAAGCTGATCTTACTGGAAAACCAGCATTTAATCAGCATTTGCAGTGCTGATCTGTGTATTCTGGCAGGGGAGGGAGTCCGCACAGTCAGAACAAATAGGGCAGTGGGTGAGATCACTGCATCCACATCACTTGCGTAGATGCAGGGATCTGTCCATTGCTTTTCATTCAACACACTGGCTGAATGAAAGAAATAAAAAAAGCTGTGTGTGTATACCCTGCTTAACGTTCGGAGTTTCTTGTCTTCATTAAGTGTGAAGGTGTGAATGCTTCAGTTATGGCTTAGAAACATTCTAGGCAAGGCAGGAAATGTAGAAAGAGCCACATTTGACCATACTTAGCAGTCTAGTGACCCATTTATTTTGGAGGGGAGAATTATTTTTCAGTCTATTATAATCTTCTATCTTCCTTCACAATAATTTCATTGTAAAATGAAAAAGTTGAAAACACTATGATTATTACATAGCAACGTGGGGTATACAATTTGTCTTGAGTTAGTAACTTATTAGGGATGCTAATTAACAAATCCTACCTAATTATTTTACTAGCATTGAATTATTTTTTTTTCCTAAGATAAAAGTGATCGTTTGTCAGTTGTAGATGTTTTCCTGCCTGTTCTGTAAGGCAGAGATAAGATCAGTTTCTATGTGCTCGTATACAGTTGTGTTCAAAATATTAGCAGTCAGACATCACTAACCTGATCAATCACTGTTTTTGGTAGAAATGACGTTCTCAAGGCACCCTTTGAGAACGTGCTTAGCACGAAACGCGTCAAGGGGCTACAGCACCTGGACATCTATTCTATGATTGCGGTCCGTATCCTATCCTATTTTATGCTACTTCTGGAATAAAGTGTTTATGCAGTATCACGCTATGTGATGTCCCTTATTGGGCTCTTTATGAGCGCCACCCTTTCACAGCACCAGTTTAAGGAGGGACTCCAGAGGTGTATAAGTGTCGGATGTACCACGGAACCTGACCAGGATGGATGACCAGTGAGAACTAGTGAGCGCAGCTTTACCTGAGTGTGGAGAACTTAGATGTACCTGGAGAGAGGATACTTCTTTCATCTGTATTTTAAACGCACTTCTGGTGAGTGCGCATTTAACTTATTTCCTGCTCACTTTTGGATCATTCACCTTGATAAGGAGACCTGGCAGAATTGGCACATTACATCCTTTTACATGTTTTTGGACACTTGATTGAACATCGAACTTATATTTGTGACGAATATATGATCTCATGTCCTCATTTTTTCTACTCTTATAATCGAGTGTATGCTGATATTTCACCTTTTTCATTATTAGTGCTGCACCTTTTTGTCTATATATTATCTTGGAAGGTTATGTTGGTTGCCTTTTTGGTGTTCTAGCGGCTCTTTTTTCATATCCTTATTACAGTAAGCGCTCGCTACACAACTTGTTTCTAGTTTTTAACCAATGATTTAATTTATTAACAGGAAATAAAGCTGCCCAAACCTGCTGGGCCCTATGTGAAAAAGTAATTCCTCCCCCCCCCCCTTCCCTTCCTTGGTTAGTCATGAATGAACTGTGATTAACTACATTTTTTGGAAAGCTGAGTTCAATTTTACTTGCCACAGGCCTAATTACTGCCAAAATGGTTGAATCAAGAAATCACTTAACTAGAAGCTGTCTGACAAGGTGAAGCACACTAAAAGATCTCAAAAAAGCAACACATCATAACGCAATCTAAAGACATTCAAGAACAGATGAGAAACAAAGTAATTGACGTGTCAGCCTGGAAAGGGTTACAAAGCCATTTCTAAGGTGAGAGCCATTATCCACACATGGAGAAAACGTGGAACAGTGGTGAACCTACCCAGGAGTGGCCAGTCTATCAAAATTACTCCAAGAGCATAACGACGACTCATCCAGGAGGTCATAAAAGAACTGCAGGCCTCACTTGCCTCAGTTAAGGTCAGTGTTCATTATTCAACAAAAAGAAAGATACTGGGCAAAAATGACATTTGTGGGAGAGTTTGAAGGCAAAAGCCACTGCTGACCAAAAGGAACACAAAGGCTCATCTTGCATTTGCCAAAAAAAATCTTGATTATCCCCAAGACTTTTGGGCAAATATTCTGTGGACTGATGAGACAAAAGTTGAACTTTTTGGAAAGTGTGTATCTTGTTACATCTGGCATAAAACGAACATAGCATTTCATAAAAAGAACATCATACCAACAGTCAAACCTGGTAGTGGTAGTGTGATGGTCTGGGGCTGCTTTGCAGCTGCAGGAGCTGGAAGACTTGCCATAATTGATGGAACCATTAATTCTGCGCTGTACCAGAAAATCCTGAAGGAGAATGTCTGAACATTAGTTTGTTACCTCAAACGCCCTTGGGTTATGCAGCAGGATAATGATCCGAAACAAACCAGAAAGTCCACCTCTGAATGACTCAAAAAAAAAATGAAGGTTTTGGAGTGGCCTAGTCAAAGTACGGACTTAAATCCAATTGAGATGCTGTAGCATGACCTTAAACAGGTTATTCATGCTTGAAACCCTCCATTGTGGCTGAATTAAAACAATTCTGCAAAGAAGAGTGGGCCAGAATTCCTCCACAGCGATGTGAAAGACTCATTGCCAGCTATCTTGTTTGCAGCTGTTGCCACCAAGGATGGCACAACCAGTTATTGGGTTTAGGGGGCAATTACTTTTACACAAAGAGCCAGACAGGTTTGGACAGCTTTTTTCCCTTAATAAATGAAATCATCATTTAAAAACTGCATTTTGTATTTACTCGGGTTATCTTTGTGGAATATTAAAATGTGTTTGATAAACTGAATAATTTAAGTGTGACAAATATGCAAATAAATAAATAAACAGGAAGGGGGCAATTTCTTTTTTACAGCACTGTAAGTTTTTTAAGTGTGTTTAATCACATACTGCATATCAAAGCTGGAAAAGCCAGCTGTGAAGAGTTTCACTGCAGACAGTTCCAGCTACACACATGTATGCAGTTTCTATTGATTTTGAAATAAATTACCTTTCAATTTATTTTATATGTTGACCCATCAAATGTGAAGTTACTGCTGGAATGAAATCATTTTCATCTGATGAGAGACAAACACTGGAGGTTTCACAACCAATTGAATATCTTGTTCAGCTATTTTTCCATAAAATGATAAATGGAACATGAATGGTTGCTGTCGGCAACAGCTCCATTGTACCAGTCGTCTGTTTTTTTTAAAATAAATCATCCTTTCGTTTGAGGTGGGGATTCCTTCTGATTCTCTGTTTCTCTCAATCGTCTAAGAACATACTGATAGGTTAATTTGCCTCTACCTTAAATTAACCTTAGATTGCATATATGTGTTAGGTAGCCAATGCACGGATTGATATTTGAAACAAAAGTCTAAACATTAAAATCAGTGCCTGAGAATTGCAATTGCACATTATCACTTGCAAATATTTTCTAAATTGCTAAATTTTCAGACCAAGTTCAGCCTGTTTTTCCATAGAAAATACCAAATTTCACCTTGCTTGTATAGAGAATCTGCCTTTGTCTCTTTAGAGTGCAAAAAGGTATCACTAAATCAAAAACGGTATAGCATGGGTGCTTATAATTACCATGTAGTATACAGTGCTCAGATACCTTTCGGGCCTATTCACACTTTAGAGATCGGTTGCTACCTTGATGTGATGATCTTGAATGATAGTGGGTCACTTAACACTACAATCTTTACAAAACCAACTGACAGAAATACCTTTCTCCATTACTGGAGTGCGCATCCCAGGCACCTCCTAAACAGTTTACCTATTTCCCAGTTCAAAAGAGAATCTGTTCCAAAGAAGATGAGAGAAACCGACAACGTGAGATTATATATTAAAAAATTGTTGAACAGGGTATCCTATGCCTGTACTTGACCAGGCCCTGATTAGAGCCACCACGGATTGTTGTAGAACCTCAAAGACTGGGGATAGACCACTGTTCATACACAAGTTCAGTTGTGAATCTGACCATATTAGATGTGTAGCCACATGTAACCTCAATATTCTTAAAGCTGATGACACTCTGGTGAAAGGTTTGAAGAACCCACCATTGTTGGTTCATAAACATGGAAGGTCCCTGAGGGACTTACTGGTCCAGGCAGACCCCAGACCTAAATATGCCAAATCTGCCTCCAGGCTATCACAGAGACAGTGAATAATAAATTGAAAATCATAAAAAATATGCAAACAAAAAATAATAAAAAGTAATGATAAAGTGTCCAAAAAAATATATAAATGAAAAGTCCTTTTTCCCAAATACTTTAGTGTATAAAAAACTAATAAAGAAGTCCTTCTCCTAAAAAAAAAAAAATGTGCTTCCACCATCCACCAGTGTGAAACCAACATCAACCGCACTCACCAGATGATGTTGAGTAATACACCTTTTAGGATTTTAGGGATCCTAAACCCCCTCTACAGCCTCCAAGACTCCTTTCCACTATATAGGGCTTGAGATTCTCCTTCCACTCACTCCTGATTTTTCCTTCCAAACCAGCTCCACAGCAGTGCACGAGAGAAAAAAATATAGCGTAATACTGCTAATACCCCGTGCAGTACTAGTAATAATACCAGGCCACTCACAGTTCAAGACATAAGTAAAAGCATTAATGTATTGCCTCCACTGGCTAACATAATTCCCATAGCATCCACAGTCATATTCAGAAACCTCACAGCCTTTCTGCAGAGGATGACAGAATGTAGCTCCAACAAACATCAAAGATGGCCGCTTGGAACTCACCACTACTCGGTGTGCGTTCCACTCACCGGAATTGACACAGGACGGCAGACCGGAAGTGCATCGATGCGTTTTGCCCCTCCCACAGGGAGAATGCCCTTACAGAGCCCTGAGTAGCAGTAAATCTTTAGGCTGTCAGCAGATTGGCCTCTAGTGGTTCTGGTTTTAGGCACAGTCCTTAAAAATAGAGAACAACTGAGCATGTGCAGAGCAGGATGAGACTGGAGGGGTATTGCTGGATTTTAAACTGTATAGGCTCTTATATTTAATGTTCTGCATACAGTAGTTATACCTGCAATGGGGCCAGCATTAAGTGATCTGGCAAGACTTAATTTTCTGACTAAGGTTCCACTTTAATAAAATGTCAGAATAACCTTGTTAGTTGAAGCAATGCAGTCATAGAGTTCACAGATACAATATATATTTTTCTTTGCCAACATTTCATTTAGGAAAGTTAATACATAACAAAAAGTACTTTATCAAAAAGGCATAGCGGGGAATAATCCAGTTTTGGCTCATAGCCTCCAGAAAATCCAGCATACAGCACATTCTTCTGCCAATGGGCACACTCAATAGCCAGAGCAAAAAGATATGCTGCATGTTGTTGAAAGCCTGGAGTAAAGATGAGAGAAGATGTGTGTAGGGGCAGGGGAGGGCAGACCAGGGTTCTGTACTATCATTGTTTTTCCCCATGTATTGTAATGTATTGTCATCTACCGTGAATGAAGCAAGCCACCATTAGCCTTCTCTCCTGGACTCCAACCCCAACCCAGGAATCTAAGGCTCACTGACATTTTGCAATCAGGCCTATAAAGTAAGGCAAATGAATATGTGTAAAACTCAAAGCAACTAAACTGGAACTAATCCTCAACCAAATACTAAATTGAACTCTGCCTAGTTGCTTTGGGAGTGTATCTTGTGTAATTACTGAGTCATTTTTACTTTTTGCAGTGTCCACATGCTATATGTGTATATATACAAAATATTTGGTGTATTTGATTCTACTGGCAACATGTGCATTTGACATGAAGAAAACAAACAGAGGGCGCACCGGCCTAGTGCATTACCTAAATAACATTTATTGAAGCTCTGAGGCTCTGAAAAAGGGGCAAGTCCACGAAATGCGTTAGACTGTTGGAGGTCCTGTGTTCCTGTGGGGGTTACCACATCAGGTGGACTGGACCTTGCTGTTCTGTATGATGAGCCTTTTTACCATTGTTGTTTGTGAGTATATCACTAACTGCTACTTTTATCAATAAATGTTATTTAGGTAATGCACCAGGCCGGTGCACCCTCTGTTTTCTTTGTATCTAGTGGTTTGGACTCCCCCAGTCCTCTGAGGGCAGCAAGGCTTGCAACATCCAGGATCTCCATTACGGATCCACAGCTACATCAAGTTCACCTCCAAGTGCAAGAGTATTTGTGTTTATTATTTGGATGTGCATTTGACAACAGGCCTGTGTGCCACACTAGGTACAAAAATGTTATAAACTTTAATACAAAATGCAAAGGCCAATGTATGCTCTTTAAACTGTCTTGCGCCACCCCCATTGACTGGCTATTGTCAGAATCATCAAGATCTGGACTGCATGCTCATGGATCTGTGCTAAAAACAATAGGGTGGGTTTACTAAAGGCATATGCTGTATAGTGTGTATTCTGCAAATGCAGTTCCTCCAGCTTCATCTCATTTACTAGTCTCTGGAGCAACTACATTTGCAAAGTGCACAGTCTATTAGCCCCTAATAAATCCACCCCAATGTGTTCTAATTCCTGCACAAGTTCCTAACCCAGAAACTGAATTGTAGTGAACACAAGCTTTTGCCATGCTGATTCATTTGTATGTACCGTATATACAGTATACTTTATATGACGAAGAGAATTATCACTTAACTTAAACCCATTAATGAAATTTTAACACATGTACACTAAACATTTCTTTGGTTATGTTATCAAAACGGACAGAAAAACTCTAAGGAAAAGGTCTGTAGTTTGGAGGTCTGAGAGAAGTTGCATCTTGTGAACATTCCAGGATGGATACTTTTTCAATATGCTGCCAGCTAATCTTCCACACTTCTGAGTAGCATGTGAAAATCTAAACAGAGAAAGAAAATTTAATGAAAGATTAAAGTGTATTATTTCTAGGCAACACTTTTAATTTTAGTTTTTTGATGTAGTAGGGAAGGTTAAAACCTCTGCTAGACTTTTACTGCTGTGTACCCGTGGAGATTCACTATCTCTATTGGACTGAAAATTATTGTCGCTGAAACAAAAAGGTGATACAAAATGCAGGGGCTTCACTATTTCCAATGACAACTAAGAACAGATTTCCTGTTTCAAGAGATTTGCGTTTACTTTCTGTTGTGTGCCTGATAAAGGAAGTGAAGGGGAATCTCCCCTTCAGAACAGACTGAGAGAATATATTTTGGCTGTACATTATTTTAAGCAAACCCATAATGACCCAAAAAGATATTACGGTATAATCCATTTACCATCCTTTGAATCAAATGCATATTTTTTGGGCGTTCAATCTAATCAAATTTGAATTTTGTAAAAAAATAAATAAAACCAAAACAAAAGGTATACCACACAATAAATTCAGTGAACAATCCAAACTTTGTGGATGATGTTCTAAAACAAACCAGTATTACAGTATTGTGTTGTATCAGTACATTGTCTTATAACAAAACATGAAATGCAAATACAACATAGTTGATAATACATAGTTGAGAATAGAAAAAGGAAAGGGATAGAGGTCTCCAATACTGTTAATATAACAGCTAGAAAAGAATGTTGGTAGGTGTGTCGGCACATTGATAAATTGAAAATAGGTGAACAAGAGAAGACGGAAATAAAAGAGAAAAAAAGTGAAGGGGTTGGAGGGGGGTGTAAGTAGGGAATGGGGGAGTACTGATCTCTTCCCACTCCTGTCACAACTAAACTGTAGAAAGAGCAATATTAGGAAATCAATCTTGGATTGATGGAACACCATCCAAGCAGCCTAAGTAAAAGAATATTGGTCCAATTTATCATATTCTGCAGCAACCAGGTGTTGGAGATGCATGATGGAGTCCATTTCCACAACCCATTCTGCTAGAGATGGTACCAGTGGGAAGCGCCAATGTAAAACTGCAACAGTGCTGAAATTTGGCCTGGATAGGAAGGGGCTGAAAGTGCCCAGTATTGGAGTGGTTAAGAACAATGCAAAAACTGCTGATCATCTTCTGAAAAAGGTTCGGGACCCCAACCAGCCACCAACTCTTATTATAATATGTTGGTGGACCTTATTGAGGAAGGATATAGGGTTGTATATGTATATAGTTCATAACACTGAGGAATAATGCTGATTGCAGAACAAAGTAAGTAGTGATACCTAAAATTGCCAAACACAGTACTAATGGAGACAAAGTACATCTGGTACTTTTCATAGTAGGTTGCAAACAATTAATCCAATCCTGTCCTTTATGGAAATAAAATGTGGTGAATATTTTAAAACCCACAAATACTGACCACTTTCCAGGCCACAGGCTTTGGTTCTGTCCCTCCTTCCTTTTACATGTTAACATTGGGTTATTGAGCTGTCCATCACAGTGATGGGCCAATAGTAGGGTGCATGTGGCCAGAGGATGCAGGGAGAAAACCAATGACCAAGAAGACAACTGGTGCATTTATCAAATCTTAATCTCTTTAGTGCATCTTTGTATGGAATTTCTAAATATGGAAGTGTAGTATGCTTGGTGGAGCGCTATATCACAGGGAAGGATCACAGCAGGACAATGCTACAGCTAATTTAGACTAATACTCTTCTTTATATCATAATGTCAGGTGTGCAAAAAATGAAAAGAACAATGTCCTATTTCACACAATTGCCCCCATTCACACAGAACAAATGTACATCAGTTTAACAGGACAAGTAGTTCTGCAAAGTTTTTTTATAAATACTCCCCATAAAATCTAACAGCCATTTTCATCCTGTTCACCAGGGAGGAACCTTTTCAGATCTCAGGGAACTCCAATTAATAATTACTATATCTTACTTATATATTACTATATTAGTGTAGCGCTACCCCCGAAGGTGCTGCTTGGTAATTTTGGGTTCCCTGTTCTATGCCCCAACTCCAAGAACAGCCTCAGTCCCTCTTACACACCTGGTAAATGAGATATCTGCAAACACAAGTGCTAACAACACCAAAAGGAATAGCTTTGCAGCATAATATTTTACAAAAGATAATAAAGTCAACAGGTGCTGAAAATTGTAAACTGTGGGTACTCGCCAAATTGTAGGGTTTAGCATTAAACAGAGTTGCAAAGATATGCAATAAATGACCGTAACAATGGACCTGACTATAGGGCCAACGGATCCTAGATGGACCTATGATCCCAGGAGCAAGACGAGGAAGGAAAGATCTGTCATCAGTCAGCTTCCTCTAAGCCCTGATGCCACAGCCAAACAAACAAATGACAAAGCACTATATGTGAAACCTGGGTAAGAGTTCCCCTTTAAGATAAACAGTCACTACACTAGGAAGAAAAAGGATTAACCAGTGACAGACTTTGCAGGTTAAATCCTTTGAGTGGAGGAGTCCTTGAGGTAAGGGTGTCTGTGGTCTTCAGCTAGCTATGAAGGTATTACGGTGCAATGGCAACCAGCAAAGTGAATAGAGTAGACAAGGTAGTTCCCAGCAACGGGCCTTTAGGTGGATTAGGGGGGATAATGGTGTCTGCATGAAGAGTGGAGTATTAAAGAGTAAGGTGGGGGGCGCATGCGCGGCCGGCTACGCGATGGAAGCGTATTGAGACCCGCTCCGTCCACCCGCCAGCAGTAAACCGGCACTCACCGGCTCCGGGGGTAATAAATCACCCCATGATCTTCCGGACACCTGCCCGCACTTCAGCAGCCATGCCCCGCAGGAGGAGAGCCCCGGATAACCCCGGGAAACTCACTCGTTTCTTCCCTGCCCTGGGAATCCAAGATGGCGCCCGCAGCAGCAATAGGAGAGGAGACAGCAGACACGAGGAGGAGGAGGACTGCAGAGCCCAGCACAGGGACCCGAGGCTTCAGGCATCGCTATATCCAGGGGACCCTGGTGAGTTGTCACCCCCCTTGTCCCCTACGACTAGCAGCCCTGCAAAATCCAGACCCCGTCTGGACCAGGACCAGGACTCTCCCTATCAAGCCATAAATTGCCTGCCTCCATCCCCTACTATAGACCTCCCTGACATAGGGGCATTCCCTGCCACCGACCAACCGCTCACAGAGGTGACAATGAGGAACATGCTGACGTCCTTGCGCCAATCCCTCCAAAACGACATATTTACATCTATAAACCAAATCTCTAACGCAGTACAGCTCCAAGAACGCAGAATAGGCCATATTGAAAACAGCTTGGGTGACATAATAACGGCCCACAACGATTTGATTGACGCACATGCGGATCACTCGTCTGACATCGAACAAATTAACTTAAAATTAGCTGACTTGGAAGATCGCTCGCGACGCAACAACATTAAAATTAGAGGGATCCCTGAATCAGTAACGAGCGAGAATCTACTTCCATTCATACAACAATACATCAAACTACTCCTCCCATCGCTCCCGGACATAGAGCTCGCGATTGACCGAGCCCACAGGTTACCCAAGCCAGCATTTTTATCAGCTTCAATCCCCAGAGATGTACTAATCAGAGTGCATTTCTACCATGTTAAGGAAAGAATAATGCAAGCGGTCAGAAGCATGCCTCCTCTCCCACCATCTCACGCAAATCTCCGCCTATATGCGGACCTGTCCAAAGCCATGCTCCTCAATAGGAAAAAAATGATTCCCATCACCAAGGCCCTAAGGAATCATGGTATACCATACCAATGGGGTTTCCCAACCAAACTAATAGTGCGGCGACAAGGCAGAATATTCACAGTCCAAAACCTGGAAACAGGCATTGATCTGCTTAAAACCTGGAACATTCTTCCTACAGATACACAGGATAATACTCCTAATTCTGTCCAACACATGGAAGCAACCTGAGCGATCACATGACACATTCCAGATGCAGACACCTGTCCTACCCCCTAAGGGGCCTATGATTAATGTCCAAATGTCTGGCGATCGGCCCTCATTTGAAAATGACTGTTCTACATATTTTTGTTTGGCATGACCCTCTCCGTGGTCACAGCCCATCTATAACCCCCAATTCTAAAGTAGCGATGTTGGCTACTTGGCCTACCTGCTTTTTCTGCAGAACTATTTTTATTACCTTGTTTGTCTCCACTTCCCCTTTTCTACGGCACCATCGACTACTCTTCCTTACTTCTACACTCGCATTCTTAGAATCTACAGGGAACCACAGTTCCATAGCCGCTATTCGAGTCATACTGTTATCGCAAGTATACTACAAACTCTCATTCCTGGGAAATTACCGAATCTTGATCTTCCTAAACAACATCCCGACGCTATACTTTCAACGCATAAATGCTTACAAATGATTAATATAACATCTCTCAACGTCAGAGGCCTAAACTCCCCTTTTAAGAGATCACTACTCCTTAAAGAATCCCGGAAATCTCAAGCTGACATTTTCTTCATACAGGAAACCCATTTTGCTACTGAAAAAGTACCCAAGCTACACCTTCACCACTTCTCACAAGTATTTATGTCAACCAACCCCAAGAAGAAAAATGGAGTCATCACAGCCGTTAGCGATTCCCTCCCTTTCCGCATTATTTCACAAACAGTTGACCCACTTGGACGTTTTCACATCCTTATCTGTCAGATTAATGACATACCTCACACACTGGTAAATGTCTATGTCCCGAACACCAACCAATTACAATTTTATCGGAAACTCTACAAAACTATCTCTTCCCAGAAACAAGGCAGACTCATAATTGGCGGAGATCTCAACGTTATGAGCAACCCACTGGTTGATTCTTCTTCTAAGAAACATCCTACTAAATACTCCTTCAATCAATTTCTACATGACCACGACTTATATGACATTTGGAGATGCCACCATGGCTCCGAGAGAGATTACACTTACTACTCCCCTGCACACCTTTCCTACTCAAGGATAGATATGTTTATCACCGATAAATGGACACTGCAACAAGCGACCTCATCGAACATTGGCATAATTTCTTGGTCAGATCATGCTCCAATCAGCTTATCCTTAGATGATGATAGACGCTCGGCACTTCCGCCGATCTGGAGACTTAATTCGTCACTCCTAAAATTCCCGGATAACCAGAAGCATATTTCAGCAGCTCACAATCTATTTTTTGATACCAACACCACTCCGGACATCTCAATCACCACACTCTGGCAAACATATAAGGCCTACATGAGAGGTATCCTCATACAATTAAACTCACGTATAAAAAAACAGCGCTCCCAACAAATTGACCAACTCTTAACTTCCATTAAACTTAATGAAGAACTCAACAAAATTAACCCCAACTCCTCCACTTCTGCGACCCTAACCCAAGAAAGAAACAAACTGCGCAACCTTTTACTCCACTCATACGATACCAATCTTCAAAAAACGAAGACTAAATTTTATGCATTAGGAAATAAAGCAAGTTCTCTTCTTGCTAAGACCATTAAACAAAAACGACTTAAGACCAAAATTTCTATGCTACAACACCCAACCACGCGCTCACCTCTTACGAACCCGCAAGATATAGCCAATGCTTTCGCAACATACTATCAAAAGCTCTATAATATAAAAGACGACCTTAATACCACTCAACCCACGACCTCCACCATTGAAAGTTTCCTGCATAACTCCAATCTCGCCCATATCACCCCCTCACAACTTGAATCTCTATCTGCGCCATTCTCATTTGCAGAAATTGAAAAAATTATTTCTACTTTACCCTTAAACAAATCGCCAGGAAATGATGGATTCACTAATGAATTCTACAAAACATTTGCACCCGACCTTACGCCGCACTTATCTGCCCTTTATAATCACGCTGCATCTAACGGTAAATTCCCTTCTGACATGTTGCAGTCAATAATTACCACTATCCTGAAACCGGGTAAGGACCCGCAACTCACTCAAAATTACAGGCCGATCTCGTTAATCAACACAGACATTAAAATATACGCCAAATTAATTGCCCAAAGACTGCTCCCTTATCTGCCTAAACTGATACACCCAGATCAAGTTGGTTTTATACCCGGTAGACAGGCCCCTGATGCTACCAAACGAATAATATCTCTTCTGCACCACCTAGAAACTGATAGACGTCCCTCTCTCCTTTTGTCACTAGATGCGGAAAAGGCTTTCGACAGGATTCACTGGCAATTCATGACACACTACAAAAATTTGGCCTTACTGGTTGGATACTATCGGCGATTCTCGCCCTTTACTCCCACCCATCTGCCAGAGTCTTAACTAACGGCACACTCTCACAACCCTTCTCCATATCCAATGGAACCAGACAAGGGTGCCCCTTATCCCCCTTAATCTTTGCCTTACTAATAGAACCACTAGCAACCAAGCTCAGAAACGACCCAAAGTTCACAGGAGTTGATTACCAATCTACGGAACACAAAATTAGTCTCTTCGCAGATGACATCATACTGATAGTCACGAATCCATATAAATCTCTTCAGATGATACGTACACATATTAGTGATTATTCTGCGGTTTCATACTATAAACTTAATGAACCTAAATCATCAATATTAAATCTATTCACACCACCTATAACCCAAGAATTACTCTCTAAACAGTTCCCCTTTACTTGGGAAAACTACAGCATCCCATATTTGGGAATTAAACTCACTGCTAACACTAGCCAACTCTACACAGTTAATTACAGACCGCTCCTCGAATCTATCCCACAAGATCTCAAAAGCCTTCGCACTTCTACCCTATCGACGTTAGGTAGAATAGCGACCCTAAAAATGTGTATACTTCCTAAAATACTTTACGTCTTTCGAACACTACCTATCCCAGTCCCCTATTCTTTTTTCACCAAACTCCAGGCGATTCTAAATAAATTCTTATGGAACTTAAAAAAGCCTAGATGCACTACGAATCTACTAATACGCCCTACCTCCAGAGGGGGAGCAGGCCTTCCACACGTGAAATCCTACTACCAAGCTGTCCTACTGGACCAGCTCTTCTTCTGGTGGCACCCTTCCCCTGAGAAAATATGGACCACAATGGAAACATCTTTGTACCACCCACACGTCTAAACAGACACGTTGTTCCTACCCCGCACCGCTTATACTCAAACAAACCACAAACATCCATGTATCAAGGCCTCCTTAACAGCCTGGTATGACTTTATTGAATATAACAAAGCGGGGAACCACAATGTCCAAATTCTCACCCCACTAACATCTCTTCTCCACCTCATTCCCAATTTAAACTTAAAAACATGGACGGCCCTTGGCATACTCCATATTCAAGACATATACACCTCTGATACACTAGATTCCTTTTACGTCACCCAAAATAAATTCCACCTTCCGGACAACGAACAATTTACCTATATCTGCATAGCCCATGCGCTCTGTAAAACTAAAATCCCACTTACCTTGGAAATCCCTGCACCGGTCAATCATTTCTTTCATAGAACCACCTACCCAAGGAAAGGAATTTCCGCATTCTACACCCTTCTAATTGAAAAGCAATTTACAACGTACACATCTTCCTTAACCAACTGGGAGAAAAAATTACATCAATCCTTTTCCCCTAATTTATGGGAAAAAACATTTAGCATCACTTACAAAGCTTCGAAATGTTCCTCCCACTGGGAAACGTATTTAAAAATCCTACACGAATGGTATATGACCCCTACTAAACTATCATTATTTTACCCACAACACTCGCAAGCTTGCTGGAGACATTTCGGAGAGACCGGCTCACTTTTCCATATACTTTGGAACTGTAAGTCAATTAAGTCTTACTGGAACAAAGTTTTTCACATATTATCTTCAATTACGAATACGTCAATTACTCCAAACCCCGCTTTAGCCCTCCTGCATATTGGCATAGATAAATTCCCCGTAAATTCACGGACCATTATTCTACATACTCTAGCAGCTGCAAAAATCAACATTACCAGACTTTGGCGCTCTAATACTACTCCCCTCCTGTCTCGCCTCTTTCAAGACTTAAATCTGCAATGTGAAATGGAAAGAAGAATAGCCTCCCACAACTCATCTTCCCACAAATTTACAGCTCAATGGTCTCGATGGTTAAAACACCCAAACTGCTCTGTAAAATGATTACTATTTTGATCTGATCTTACATATACATAACAAAACGAGTATTCTTTTGTGCCGCCCCCTTCTGTCCCCCCCCCCTTTTTTCCAATTCCTATCTTCTCCTTAATTAAAACCTAGTTACTTTGAGAAAGTTCACTCGACACCGAGCATACCTCTCATGTAACACCTGGACTATATAATATCCCCGGCCTATTGGTGGGGACCCTTCACCCATATCTATATTTGTATGTACTACGATTTCCTAAGTGAACTTGATATTCTCATTTACCTGTTCATCTTTTCTGTATGTTTCAAAAACCTTTCAATAAATAATATTTGAATATAAAGAGTAAGGTGGACCTCAGTCTGCTCACCAATCTTGAAGATATCAAGGCTCTTGGAGGAAGTGTGTCCTGGAACAGGCTCTTGAAGGGCTGCAGCGCAATTAAGCATGCCGATTGGCAACCTGATGACCCAGGGACTCAGCGATGTCTGCTGATGAGGAGCCTGTGGCTGTAGATCTGCACTCGGTGATGGAGTTTGCTGGATGGAAGGGCCTCTGCTAAGACAGCGATACCCGCACACCAGCAGATGGGGGGGGCTTGGTCTCCCTCTATCTCCTCACTTTATCCCCTGTAGCCGTAGCACCATGGTTCTCTTTCCTTTCTTCGTTGGCAGCTTACATCTTTCCCCTTCTTCTTCCTAGGCTCAATGGTTCTCTCTTTCTGTTGCTGGAACCTGCTGGGGGCTGTAGTCCATGCCCCATAAAATCCCACAGGCTCCCTGTTTTCTGGGACTACATGTCCCAAGATCCTCTCCTCCCTTGGCAGCCTATTGGCCCACCACTTTGGCCATTGAGGGAGGAGGGGAAGAATCAGAATGGGTGGCGGCGGGCTGGGTCCCAGTTCTCAGAGGCCATGTATGTGTATAAGAGAAGGTGGTGAGAAGACTTGAGTGAGGCCAATCTGTAGAGACAAAGTCTGCTCTTTCCTCCGCTGAGTACACCACATCGCTCCACTGACAGGAGGAGGGGGGTGATACTGACAGTCAACAGCTCG
Organism: Staurois parvus; assembly: GCF_062004578.1. Taxonomy (NCBI): domain Eukaryota; kingdom Metazoa; phylum Chordata; class Amphibia; order Anura; family Ranidae; genus Staurois; species Staurois parvus. The sequence continues at coordinate 11,290,712 of NW_028317877.1, forward strand.
CCTTTTAGCTGATTCACACATGTGGGTTGCAGATTGAAGCACCGGACATATGTGAACAGGCACCATAGAAAACAATGTTATTTCACATGTCATGCGTATTGGATGCGGTTCAAACCGCATCCAATCCGTATATATACACTACAGCAGGGCTTAAAATTTCAAGTCCTGAGCTACTAGCCAGGCCTTAGAGTTACTCGCCACCAACAAACACAAACAGAGACACCTGTACACACACACACAGACATGTACATACACAGAAATACACTTGCAAAGACACATGTACATACACAGACACATGTACATACATACACAGACACATGTACACAGACACATGTACGTACATACACACATACATGCACACACACAGACATGTACACACACACACATACATGTACATACACACAGACACATGTACAGATACACACATGTACACGTACACCCCCCCCCCATAAAAAGTTGCAGTACTTCGTTGTTCACTCACAGATATGGGTACTGCACTCTAGGGGGAGGCAGAGAGCACAGCACACACTCCTTGCTTTGCTTTCACTGCGATCAGCTATTGAGCAGTCTGACACCTCCCAGTGCCAATGACAGATCTGGCCTGAGCTCCGAACCTGCTCAGCAAGACGGCCCTGGGGGACACACCCGCCCCCACCATAATTTCCACTCGCTATTGGCGAGCAGGCGAGTGGAAGTTTCAAGCCCTGCACTACAGTATATTGCCAGAAGTATTGGGATGCCTGTCTTTACACGAACATGAATTTTAAGGGCATCCCAGTCTTAATCTGTAGGGTTCAATACTGAGTTGGCCCAGCCTTTGCAGCCATAACAGCTTCGACTGTTCTAGGAAGGCTGTCCACAAGGTTTAGGAGTATGTCTTTTTCAGAAGCGCATTTGTGAGGTCAGGCATTGATGTCGGACGAGAAGGCCTGGCTCACAGTCTCCACTCTAATTCATCCCAAAGGTGTTCTATCTGATTGAGGTCAGGACTCTGTGCAGGCCAGTCAAGTTCCTCCACCCAAAACTAACTCATCCATGTCTTTATGGACCTTGCTATGTGCACTTGGTGCTCAGTCATGTGGGAACAGGAAGAAGCCATCCACAAATTGCTCTCACAAAGTTGGGAGCATGAAATTGTGCAAAATGTCTTGTATGCTGATGCTTTAAGAGTTGCCTTCACTGGAACTAAGGGGCAAAGCACAAAAACAACCCCACACCATAAACCCCCTCCACCAAACTTTACACTTGCAACAATGCACTTAAGCAACTGTTCTCCTGGCAGTCGCCAAACTCAGACACATCCATCAGATTTCCAGACAGAGAAGCATGATTCTTCACTCAAGACAGTCTCCACTACTCTAAAGTCCATTGGCGGTGTGCTTCACACCACTGCATCCAACGCTTTCCATTGCACTTGGTGATGTAAGGCTTGGATGCAGCTGCTCGGCCATGGAAACCCATTCCATGAAGCTCTCTACGCACTGTTGTGCTAATCTGAAGGCCACACGAAGTTTGGAGGTCTTTAACTATTGACTCTGCAGACAGTTGGCGACTTCTGCGCACTGTGCGTTTCAGAATGCACTGACCCCGCTCTGTCATTTACCATGGAGTTACTTTTGTCCCCAGTTGCTTCCACTTTGTTATAATACCACTAACAGTTGACCGTGGAATATATAGTAGTAAGGAAATTTCATGGATGGACTTATTGCACAGGTGGTAACCTATCACAGTACAACGCTTGAATTCATTGAGCTCCTGAGAGAGACCCATTCTTTCAAAACTGTTTGTAGAAGCAGTCTGCATGTCTAGATGCTTGATTTTATACATCTGTGGCCATGGAGGTGATTAGAACACCTGAATGCAATGATTTGGAGGGCCGCCCAATACTTTTGGCAATATAGTGTATGTGAACTGGCACTTTCTTCTGTCACCGCTGCTGTCACGGAATTAGCATCAATAGCAAGTTGACATAATAATTATTAAAGGACTAAAGAATTTGGCATACTTAACTATTTGACAATCACAGTTTATGACAGAATATTTTTTAGCAGTAACAATGTATTTAAATAGTAAATTTGGCTAGCAGGAGGGCAGAAAATTGTATTGTTTCATTGGTGGTCACTGGGAAAATGCTCCCTTCAGTGGAAAAGAGATCCTTAGCTTGGTACTGAGTGAAGTGTCCCCTTACATTAACAGCCAGTAGAAAAGGAATCCTGTGGATTGGTGGTCAATGGGAGAAGGACCACCAAACATTGGTGGTCAGTGGGAGATGGGCCCTTTTACAGTTATGGTCAGTGAAAGAAGGGCCCCATTACACTGATAGTAAATGAAGTGCCCCATTACAATGGTGGTTAATTGGAAAAATGCCTCTTACAGTGGTGATCAGCGGGAAGAATGCTCCTTACATTGGTTCTTGGTAGGAACAATGCTCCTTACATTTGTGGTCAGTGAGAAGAAGGCCCAATACAGATAGATAAAAAAATATTGTTATGCCAATCATTACCTTAATGAGCCATTTCACGTCTCTGATTTATATACCCATCTAAAGGATAATAGCATACCTGTTTCAATGGTTTTCTTGATTGGAAGTCACACTCATCCAAAACATCCTTCATGCTCTTGTAACAAACTGTCCTTGCTAGTTTAATCTTCAGTGTGTATTTTATACCTTTCACAACCTACAGAATAAAAAGCATATATTGACTTTGTTTTCTGATTACATATTTATTCAGTCTTACACCTCACTAAAGTAACAATCCAGTTTTCTCACCTGTATCATAGCTTTCTCTATCTCCAGATCTTTAAATAGGAAAGCATCATTGGACATGTTGTTGTATGCATACACAGTTATCCTTGCTGCTTTCTTGACTTCTGGGTCATTCGTGCTGGCATTTTTAGGAAACCCAGGGTCCAATGTAGTGGGGAGCATGTCTATAACAAAAACAATATACTGGATGGTGACAAAGCAGTAATACAATTGAGCACATAGGTAGTGGTTGTGATTTTATTTTAAATGGGTTGTAAATGTTGTCAATATCAATATTTTTATTTTGGTGGAAGGAGATAACAAAACATGACATGTAAATTCATACTTAACCCTTAGATCAATATGTAAAGATCAGGACAACTGAAGTATTACTACTTATATACTTCAATATTTTGCAATGCAGCCCAGGCAGGTGTCTCAGGGTGGGGGAATGATTGGTAGGTTGGGGACACATATTAGGATGCACAATGAGTACTGACCAGTTGTGCATTTTGAGCCCAGAGCTTGGTTAAAATGAATGGTAACCTGGGAAATTACTAAAGTAAGATTTGTAAATATAGTTCAGTAGTACATGCAAACCTTTCTTTAAAGGAGAAGTATGGACAAAGTTATTTTGACCATACTTCTCCTGTGGGTCACAGGAGTGCTCTTAGTTTTGCACTCCTGTGACCCTGATTTGGCCAACAGCAGGCTAAAGTTTGCTATCAGCTGACGTCATAGAGCTGGTCCAGGCTCTGCAGGGATCTTGACAATGTCAGGATCAGCCCATATGCTAGTCCGGCAGCTTGCTCAGCTTCTCAGCATCCTGCTGGAAGACTGATCCAGCCTCCCCTGGGCGTTCTACAGTCTGGCGCTCCAGTGAGTACTGCAGTCCAGGGCGCATTTGCAGCAAGGCAACCAAGGCGCTTGCCTAGGGTGGCACTTTTCAGGGGGTCAGCGTGGCAGCGCCACCCTCCCCTTTCCTATGGAACGGACACTTAGGACAGGGGCTGCTGTTATGTGTCTTACCTGTCTTCATCTCCCTGGTGGATGATCCTGGATCGCGATATGGGCGAGATGACATGCCGCCCCTCTCATCTGGCCACACCCCTTTGATCACTGGGTAGCCTATGGCAGCCTGTCCCTCCCTCTGCAAGCTCCTCCTCCTTTCCAGTGATCGACCACAGGACCTGTAGCTTAGGGAAAGCACACAGGCAGAGAGGAGGAGCCGAGCGGCAGCACAAGGATCGATGAAGCTGATCGCAGTGAGGGAGATGGTGAAGAGGAGGAGAGCAGCCAGAGAAGGAAGACAGCAGATCGGTAAGGTAAGTGTCTGTCTCGTGCGGCGGGGATCTGGGCAGAGCAGATGATGCTACTGTAGCCAGGTGTGCTGGCTGTGGATGGGAGAGGGAGGGAGCCCTGGTTGGAGGAGGGGTCAGCAATGTAAGCATCATTGGTGTCAGTGGGAGTAATAGTGCCCCATCATTAGTGTCAGTGTGGGAGGAATAGTGCCCCATTCACTGACTATGATTGGGCACTATTCCTCCCACTGACACCAATGATTGGGCACTATTCCTCCCACTGACACCAATGATGGGGCATGATTCCTCCCACTGACACCAATGATTGGGCACTGTTCCTCCCACTGACACCAATGATGGGGCACTATTCCTCCCATTGACACCAATGATGGGGCACTATTCCTCCCATTGACACCAATGATTTGGGCACTATTCCTCTTACTTACACCAATGATGGGGCGCTATTCCTCCCATTGACACCAATGATTTGGGCACTATTCCTCTTACTGACACCAATGATGGGGCACTATTCCTCCCACTGACACCAATGATGGGGCACTATTCCTCTCACTGACATCAATGATGGGGCACTATTCCTCCCACTGACACCAATGATGGGGCACTATTCCTCCCATTGACACCAGTGATGAGGCACTATTCCTCCCACTGACACTAGTGATGGGGCACTATTCCTCCCACTGACACCAGTGATGGGGCACTATTCCTCCCACTGACACCAGTGATGGGGCACTATTCTTCCACTGATACCAATGATGGGGCACTATTCCTCCAAATGACACTGATAATGAAATAAAATAAGAGGTGGAGCTTTAATAGGAAGAGGTGGAGCCTAAAGAAGGGGTGAAGTTTACAGATGAAGGAGTGTATCTTAAACAGAAAGGGGTGGGACAAATTTAGATGCGGGGAGTGCCTGATTTTAGTCTTGTCTAGGGCAGCACAAAACCAAAATAACACCGCTGACTGCAGGGACAGGGCACAAAGCGTCGACTCACAGTCACTGCTCTCTGCTCACTGCAGACACGAGAACTGAGCAGTCAGTTGTCCTTGATCACTCAGATCTTGGTGTAGAGGTGGCAGGGGACAGATGCAGCATTGGATCAATGCTGCATCCACCTAGTTGTGTATGAAAGTTAATTTGTATTAAATCCCGCACTTCTCTTTTAAATCAAGTGTCAATTAGCATGCAGTGCAGGGATTTCTACAGAAGGAACACTATTGAGTTTACTGGCATTTGATGAATCAGGGCCTATGAATATTCTGAACAATGCAATTGATATTCCTGTTTAAGGAAAACTAATGCTAAAGTATCTCCTGAAAGTTTCCATACGGTTAGTTTGGCTTTTCATCTGATTTTATGTAAATAAAGTTTCCTTTCCATACACGAGGTTTGAAATGCTTGCCCTCCAAGCCAGCAGGGGGTCCTCCACCATGCCTAAGGGTAAGGCAATCCTACATATGGATAGAGTCGGGAAATGTCAGAGTATTTTGTAGCCTTATTAGTGAGAATAAAATACAGTTGTCACCAGAACAAAAATAGAGGGAATATCTTCCAAAAGGGCATGCCAATTCTGATGACAAATGTCATCAGAACTTTCCACTTTCACTTTCCAAAAATGTCCTCTCACTTACTGTTGTATCCCAGGGTCAGAAATGTTCAAGCGGACCCGACTGGACCATCCATTGTTCTCTATGGAGCGGCACATGAAAATGGACATGTGTCCATTTACACCCTCCTTCAACTGAGCTGCTAAAAACAGATGGATGGGGATATACTCCCCATCTGCTTAGCGGATCAGATGACATTCGGATGTGAACGGGCAGGTGGTCCATTTACATCTGACTGCCCACAGAGGATAGGGGGTTGTGTAAATGTCCACTCTGCAGTAGTGGAGTAGACAAGGACCTGTCATCCGCTTGCTCAGCGGAGATCAGCAGACAGACCCTCCGCTGACCAGGTGAATCTGCTTGGCGGAGTCCACCGATGTGAAAGGAGCCAAAAGGGAAATCTCTTTAGTGAGATAGCTTACAATAAATATTTTAGGAAAACTATATTGCAGACATAGGCAAGATTATAAAATATCAACTAAATGTTTTGATGAGAAAATTATAAGATGAGATAACAAACACTTCTAAAACAACCTCAGCTTAGTGAAATGCCCCTATATTCTGAACAGCAATGCCAAAACTGGGGTTTCAAAAAACAACCAATTATATCAGAAATACAGCTTTATCCCTGTATAGAATGTCACTCAATCCATGGGACAGGATCCCTCATTGTGATCCTATTTCTTGTAAAGAAATTCAAGATTTTGTCACACAGCTCTCCTTGGACTTAAAGTCGTATGTAATATCACTAGAATCAAATGGAGTATGTGTGTAACACCCTCCAGTGTACATAGGTTTTTTTGTGTTTAGTTAGAGGCTTACTAGAAGCCTGGGTTTGAGTCAGCGAAGTTACTTCAGGATAAAGCGTAAGGGCTCTGCAGGTCAGTTCTCTGATACCTCCCATTGCTCTAGAAACAAAATTTCTAGAAGCAGTGGGTGGGGGTGAGGACGGGCTAATCTTCATACTTAGGGGAATCTGGCCAATCTCCAGGCAGGAGGCCTGGCATGGTGGCTAGGTCAGCCCTTAAGTAGGAGAGAAACTTTTTTTTTGCTCTCTATGTGCTGCTGCATAGTACCTTGCTAACATATGTGCTTACACAAGTTATGTTTCCAAAGGAAACTGCAGACTTAGAATGTGTTGCTTCTACAAGATTGTATTTTTATTGTGAAATTGGAAGCCATCTGTTTACTTTCTCTTTTTTAAAATTTTTTCTCCTCTGATATGAGGTTTCTGATTGTTTATGTTTTTATGTTGCTGCTTCATCTCTTTATTATTATTGCAGACAAGCCTGTAGAGAGCCTGGTCAGCAGGAGAGTCGGGTGGAAGATGGAGTTGCGGAAGTGCTGCTGATGTGAAGCCTGGCAGAGGGCCCCAGAGGAGGGGGTCTGCCTGCAGGCTGAAGCTAGGCAGAAGGACCTCCACTGTCCCACAGTCTACTGGGGAGGGACAGCCTATCAACAGGAAAGGAGCCAGCCCAGTGTAAGGCCTAAAAGTAGCTTCAACCATTAAGCTACAGGAACAGGACAGTATGAGTACTTTTACACCCCCTGGGTCAAAGAAGGGAGATGACGGTCAGGTGCCATACCAAGCTAGTTCTTCCTGGGACTACTTAATTTGTATGTCTCAAAATCCCTTGCTCAGGGACATTGCCAAGACAGCCAGATGGATGAGGAGATTTTTATTTGGGGTCTGAGGAGGTTCATTTAAGGAGACCAAGTGCTCCTTGCAAAGACTGTATGACGATTTTTGCCTTTTCGTGTCTAAGAAGTTGTCCTCCGAGTTGTTACAGTTCCATTGGGCATGCCATATACCCCTAGACCCTATCTGAGTTGTTAACTCCTAATTAAACAACAACAAAAAAGCTCACGAGCTGTTTACTGACTGTGGATGAAAGTGTGGAAAATGCGTGTTACCTGACTGTGCAGAGCTTAGAGGGACCCAAAAACTCAGCAGCCCTCAAGATGTTAGCACTACACTTGCAAAGAAAATAAAATGATTTCACAAGCAATACTGGTATGTAATGCAGTGTCTTCTTGCAGAAGACTAAAATAATTGGTCCTTGCCCACAGTCACTGGGCACCCTAATGCTTCTTTTGCTAATGGCAGTAATACAAATTAAAATTAGCTGGAGGAGAAATTAAAAGTCTACAGGTCAGTAACCACTGTCTCTCACAGACAAGTGAATGAGACATTGACAAGTACAATTTCTTCAGTCTTTGCATTCTGTAGTAACCACATCATTTGCTGTAAAGTAGTTTGATATTGTCGATTTATCCCCGATGACTCCAGAATTAAAGGCTTTGCAGTCACCACAGTATATAAAGTGGAAGCTTACTTTTAATGGGTTCTGTCAAACACAAGTGAGCATTAAAAAAAACCAAAAAACAGCTTTTTGAACACCAAGTTTCTTCCTCAGCATTTTTTCTGTTAATGGTTGAGGTTTAGGGAAGAGGGGCACAGACACAGCATGTGTTCCAAGTGTGGACAGAAACAACAGATTATTTTGGGCATTTGTTTTTCTAATATAAAAAAAACATACAAAAGCAATTGAGATCTTGATAGACTAAAATAAAAGGGAAATTATCAAAACATTTTTGTATAAAATAAAATGTTTAATTTCTACATTATAATCACAAATAGCTTCAAGGCTAGTAATGTTCCTCCACCCTAAACTCGCTTATCCATGTCTTTATGGACCATGTGTTGTGCACTGGTGCGGAGTCATGTTGGAACAGGAAGGGGCCATCCCCAAACTGTTCCCAGAAAGCTGGGAGCAGGAAAATGTTCAAATGTCTTGGAATGCTGATGCCTTAAGAGTTCCCTTTACTGAAACTAAGGGGCCAAGCTCAACCCCTGAAAAACAACCCCACACCATAATCCCCCCTCCACCAAACATGTCACAATGCAGTCAGGCAAGTACCATTCTCTTGGCAACTACCAAACCCAGACATGTCCATCGGATTGCCAGGCATAGAAGCGTGATTGGACACCCTACAGTACATGTCTCCACTGCTCTAAAGTCCAGTGGCAGCGTGCTTTACGTTACTGCATCCGATGCTTTGCATTGCACTTGGTGATGTAAGGCTTGGATGCAGCTGCTCAGCCATGGAAACCCTTTTCATGAAGCTCTCTACACACTGTTGTTGTGCTAATCTGAAGGCCACACAAAGTTTGTAGGTCTTTAGCTATTGACTCTACAGACAGTTGGTGACTTCTGCGCACTGTGCATTTCAGCATGTGCTGACCCCTCTCTGTCATTTACCATGGAGTTACTTTTGTTCCTAGTTGCTTCCACTTTGTTATAATACCACTAACAGTTGACCGTGGAATATTTAGTAGTAAGGAAATTTAACGGATGGACTTATTACACAGGTGGCAACCTATCTTGGCACCACGCTTTAACTCACTAAGCTCCTGAGAGTGACCCATTCTTTCACAAATGTTTGTAGAAGCACTCTGCATGCCAGGTGCTTGATTTTATACACCAATGGCCATGGAATTGATTGTAACTCCTGAATCCAATGATTTGGAGGGGTGTCCCAATACCTTTGGCGATATAATGTATTAATAGGACTTTTTGTTGGACTGCACTATTGTGGAATTTTTTGGATTGTTCATATGATTTTTTGAAGTACACATTTGATTGTCTTTTAAGGGAAGCATGGCACTGGTATGGTGTATGTTATATTATTAACCTTACTTTCATGTAAAGAGCTAAACAAATGTTCTTTAAAACTCAGTGTTGTCAAAATTTTGGAAATTGTTTTTGTGTTCATTGAGATATATATATATTGTAACGGGGTTAGCTCGGCAGCAGGTGTGTGTGACTCCCTGGACGAGTTCACAATACAAAACAGGCACAGCAAAACAACGGTTTAGGTGATAAAATAAAGTTGCGGTTTATTTACACTATTTACAAGAGGAAAAACATCAAAACAAAAAGAAACATGAAAATAAATCCTTGCCAACTTGGCCACTTACTATACACACAGCTTCCCTCGCTATTGACTAGGTGCACCCAGTCCCTATCTCCAGCCTTGTGCTGCACCCAGTCCCTATCTCCCTGTTATTTAGAGGAAAGCCACACAGGCGTTTGTCTCACTGCACAGACAGATATGCCGCTCCCCAGTCTACTCAGGCACAGAACTGGTTCCAGGATGGAGCAACTCCCTTCGCAGGCTGGGAAGTTTTATAAAGGCCCTAATGAGCCCACTTGCTTCAGCTGGACTCATTACCTCACTGCTGAAGGGCTCAGCACTTCCCCCTAGTGGAACAAATCCACATAGAGCCTGAATCTCGGACAAATGTACCTGCCATACTGGACGCAACCAGGTGATTTTTACCTGCCTACTGTCACTATATATATATATATATATATATATATACACAGTTGCAAGAAAACGTATGTGAACCCCTTGGGATTACGTGGAGTTTTGCATGAATTGGGCATAAAATGTGCTCTGAACGTCATCTAAGTCACAACAATACAAGAACACAGTCTGCTGAACATAATACTACACAAACATTAGATGTTGCCATGGTTTAATTGCACATAACATGTAAACATTCACAGTGCAGGGAGGAAAAGTATGTGAACCTTTGGACTTAATAACTGGTTGACCCTCCTTTGGCAGCAATAACCTCAACCAAACGTTTCCTGTAGTTGCAGATCAGACCTGCACAACGATCTGGAGTAATTGTGGACCACTCCTCTTCACAAAACTGTTTCAGTGTAGCAATATTCTTGGGATGTCTGGTGTGAATTGCTCTCTTAAGGTAATGCCACAGCATTTCAATGGGGTTGAGGTCAGGACTCTGACTGGGCTACTCCAGAAGGCGTATTCTGTGCTGTTGCAGCCATTGTTTTGTTGAATTACTTGTATGCTTTGGGTCATTGTCCTGTTGCATCACCCATCCTCTGCAGAGCTTCAGTTGGCGGACAGATGGTCGTACTTTTTCCTGCAAAATGTCTTGATAAACTCTGGAATTAATTTTCCAATCAATGACAACAATCTGTCCAGGCCCTGAGGCAGCAAAGCAGCCCCAAACCATGATGCTCCCTCCGCCATGTTTTACAGTAGGGATGAGGTTTTGATGTTGGTGTGCTGTGCCTTTTTTTCTCCACACATAGTGTTGTGTGTTCTTCCCAAACAACTCAATCTTGGTTTCATCTGTCCACAGTATATTTTGCCAGTAGTGCTGTGGAACATCCAGGTGCTCTTTTGCAAACTTCAAACGTGCTGCAATATTCTTTTTGGACAGCAATGGCTTCCTCCGTGGTGTCCTCCCATGTACTCCATTCTTGTTTAATGTTTTCCTTATTGTAGATGTGTCAACAATAATGTTAGCATGTGCCAGAGATTTCTGTAGGTCTTTAGCTGACACTCTGGGATTCTTCTTTACCTCATGCAGCATTCTGCGCTGTGCTCTTGCAGTCATTTTTACAGGACGACCACGCCTACGGAGAGTAGCAACAGTGCTAAACTTTCTCCATTTGTAGACAGTCTCTCTTACCGTGGACACATGAACATCAAGGCTTTTGGAGATACTTTTGTAACCCTTTCCAGCTTCATGCAAGTCAACAATTCTTGATCGTAGGTCTTCTGAGAGCTCTTTTCTGCGAGGCATGGTTCACATCCGACAGTGCTTCTTGAAACCAGTAAACCCAAAACAGGTGTGTGTTTTTTAAGGGCAGGACAGCTGTCAGCAACACATCCAATATCATCACACTGATTGGAGTCAAGGTTGGCTCACTCCTGGCTCCAATTAGCTCTGGGATAAGTCATTAAGCTAGGGCCTCACATACTTTTTCCTCCCTGCACTGTGAATGTTTACATGTTATGTGCAATTAAACCATGGCAACATCTAATGTTTGTGTAGTATTATGTTCAGCAGACTGTGTTCTTGTATTGTTGTGACTTAGATGACGTTTAGAGCACATTTTATGCCCAATTCATGCAAAACTCCACGTAATACCAAGGGGTTCACATACTTTTTCTTGCAACTGTACATATATATATATATATATATATATATATATATATATATATATAAATAGATAGAAGCCCCCTGAAACATGCTGAAGCCCCCTGAAACATGCTGCCATAGCAACCTTTGTTGCTCAGGGGATCTGTTGTATTTATATAGTGGAGATCCAGTATGGAGTTCCTTACCGCTGGTAATGGAATGCTGTCAGATGCCATTTCCTCCCCAGGATTATGCGTGGGTGTATTCACTTTTCATTCATTGTAAATGTAATATTATTGTTAATAAACTTTATCTGTGAAAATGTAGAAAGGTCACTGGTCACTATCCTCAGTTTTTTTCCTTGTTTCTATGGATATCATCTATTGTTGCGATGCAAGATAGAAGATCTTGCCATAGAAATGAATAAGATGTTTCCCACGCATGCGCAAAAGAAAGAAGTGAGAGAGATCATAGCAATGGCTATGTGACTCCCAGGGAACTACATGGTGTCAGCCTGTCAAGAGTATGGACAAGTGAGTATAAGACAGCAATCTGAAAGTACAGTTATCCTTTATTGCAATAACAAATGCATGGAAATGCAATGCTGTTATAATGTGCAAGCCACATAAAAAAATCTATTTAAGGTACACACTACAATAATTCCACAAACTAAGGCCTCAATAAAAATACACCATGCTTCTGCTAAAGGAAATTGCTTACACAAAAAACTCAATGTACAAAATTCACCCATAAGGCAAATTGAATGTTATTATTACACTTCTGTTGGTAATAATTTAAAAAAATGACCTTTGCTTTGTCTCCTAAAGAAATATCCAGTAAACCGACAACACACCCATTGCATCTCTGATCTGCCTGCACATAAAATCAACTGATCTACTTGATTGCTGCAAATAGCATATATCAATAGAAGACCCTTCACCACAAAAGGAAACCACATTTTGCTACACCATAGCATTACTAACAACTATAATTAAGTGTCAGAAATAAACCGTTTTTTTCGTCTTCTGCAACTGAGGCACAGTACAGGAGGAACACTAGCACCCGGCCACATCAAACCCTACTTTGAAATCGTGCGAATTATAGTGAAGTTGCACGATTTCAAAGTCGGAGAACATGCTAATTTCAGGTGCGATTTGTAAGATATATGATACAGATGTCTATGCAAATTTCACCAAAAGTAGTGCATGTACTACTTTTGAAATCGGTGTGGCTCTGACCAAGTCGGAACCGCACCGATATGACCGCTCTAATTGTGGACAATAGGCTGCGATTTGACATGCAATTTGTTAGTCGCATGGCATGCAAATCGCATGCCAATTCGCATCCAGTGTGACCACGGTCTAAAGAGAGAAGAAAAAAGCAGTGCTGGGATCACTGGAGAGGGAGGTGGGGTATGGTACCGGGGGAACACTGGAGACAGAGGAGTGATTGCTGATTCTCATATGTGCGGTGCGGATTGAAGCTCAGGTTTCACAGCTAATTGATACAGTAGTTTTTCAGTGGTTCAGATCAGGTTTACATCAGGTTCAGGAAAGGTTAGGATTTTATCCTGTTCACAACTGGTGACATGTGCAGTTTAGAAATGGTTCCTATAGAAGCCAATAGCCTGTAATCTGCACCTGAACCAGTGAGCAATGCTCAGAAATCGTACAGGACTTTTCAATCTGCACTGAATCCACACTGCCAGTATACTAGACATATGTGAACAGGCACCATAGGAAGCAATGTTATTTCACATGTCATGCAGATTGGATGCGGTTCAAACCAGTGAAACAGTGTCAGGGTCACTGGAGGGGTTGGTGGGGTAAAGTACAAGGGAAACACTGGAGGGGACGTTGAGGTACAGAACAGTGGAAACACTGGAGACATTAGTGGGAGGCTGTACAGAGTAAACAAGGCAAAAGAGACTAGAAGTGTTGGGAGGACAGGGGAAGAGGAGGTGTGTTATAGTTCAAGAGGGTGCTGGAGACAGAAGAGAGAAGCAGTGCTGATGGTGACACTGGAGAGGGGGGTGAGGCATGGTACCACTGGTACCGTGGAAATACACTGGAGACAAAAGAGGAGCAGCTCACTGGGGAAACAATGGACTTAAAGGTGATGCAAAGTACAAGGAGGAGCTGGAGGCAGAGTAGAAGAGCAATGCTGGGGGGACATTGAAGAGGCAGGTGGAGTACAAAGTGTGGCACAGAGAGAAAACTGGAGGCAGAAGAGAGGAGAGGTGTGGGATACATTGACATGAGAGATGAGGTACAGTGCAGAGGAAACACTGAAGGGAGAAGTAGGGCACAGTTCAAGGAAAGGAAGAGGGATAGGCATGCTGGAGGTAGTGCTGGGGGAACTGGAGGGAGAGGTGAGATACAGTATAGGTTGGGCCTGGAGACAGAAAAGAGGGGCAGTGCCAGGGGGACAGTGAAGGGAAGGTGAGGTACTGTACAGGGAGAAGATGGAGGGAGAAAAGAAGAGAAGTGTTGGGGGAGAACACTGAAGAGTGAGGTGAGGTGCTTGGGGCAGAGGAGAACAGTGCTGGGGGGACTCTGAAGGAGGGGGGGTTAGTACAGTACAAGGGAAACACTGGAGGCAGAAGAGAAAAGAGGCTGGGAGGACAGTGGAAGGTGAGGAAACATATGATATGTGGTGCAGTGGGGGTTGAGAAGAGGAGTAGTCCTTGGGGAACATTGGAAGGGGATGGATCAGAACAGCAGTACATATTGGAGGCCCAACATGTTTTAATTATACCGAATACATATGCATTGAATCATATCTATAATCAACCCACTTCCTCTCAGCCCAGGCTGTCATGAGTAAGCCCTCATGCTGTGAAAGATAAACAGCACAGTAATGAGCTTATCTCTCTGTCACTCTGCTTTTCCTCCTATTAGCATGCTCCTTGTCAGGGCATCAACTGATAAAGCTTGTTCTGCTTTTCTCTTTTCCAGTCTGTGTTCTGCAAAAAAAAATGCTAAAGGGCTGATAGTAGCATTCAGGTACGTAAACTGCTTGCATTAAAACAAAAATTTAATGATGTGTTAATGAACACATAGCTGCATTACTTTGTGTATTTACTGTATATCTGCCTAGGTGTCAGCTTTAAAGAAAAATATTCAGAAAGTAGAGGCAACACAGATATATTGTGCAGTATTAATCAGCTAGGCTGGTTTCTGTCTCTGCTAATGCCATGTTTAACCCCTTTAAATAGATGTTCTGTGTATCTTCCCTTAAATGTAATTTATGTAACTTACATGGCACTAATGTCATAACCAGTAGAAACAACTGTTATGTAAATATAATAAGCATGAAACTGAGAATGCACCCCCAGAATGGACATATCTCCGCATGCGAACCATTTTATGCACATAATCTGCAACATTAGAGAAAACAAAAATGAGTAGAAATTATTTATATGCCTACCAACATTGGTCCCAGCTTGAATTCTTGCATCTAACATTAACAAGATGACCAAACCCAGCAGAGCAGACATGTCGTCGCGTTCAAAGAGAAGATAATGGTGAAAATTTAGCAGTGATCAGACCTGATAAATGTTTTACAGGAAGAAGAGCTAGCTGTGAGTGTGAACTTCTTGGTTACTGATTTTTTTGGTTTTTACTGCACTCTTCCTGTTGCTGGCAGTCAGTGCATTGCTAAAGACCACACTTTCACACAGTCATAGAATGTATATTACTCATCAATACACTTACATTAAAGTGGAAGAAAATCCTAAATCTAACTATTCTTAAAAATGATCTGTATACTTACCTATTTTAATTCTGCTCTGGTCCGCTCACATGATCCTGCAACATCAGCTCAGCACTCAATGGCAGCTGGGATTTCAGAGAGCCACAACATCACTAATAAGCTCCCATGGCTCAGCTGTTGGCTCTCTGACACAGGGAAGCTGGAGCAGTGGGATCGCATTATTGAACCAGAGGAAAAAAAAATTTAAAAAAAGATAAGTATATACAGTAGATCTTTTTATACAGGCTAGACAGGATAGGTTGGAGGGAGGGAACATTTTTAAGAATAGATAATGTTAGGCTTTCTCAATTATATGCACAAAAAGCTTTTGTAATAGCATATGATTTTATTTTCTACATACATCCTTAAGGCTTCTATCACATCAGTGTGTTGCAAGAGTGCACACAAAATTGAGCATTTTCCTGCAATGCACAAAAATGTGCTGCCCCCTTGCAGGCATGTGGCAGTATCATAATTTCTAATGGCACCTCCACATATCTTGCAAATATATGCGTGTTTGCATGTGCCAAAACACATAGTACTGCAGTACCATGCATTTTGGTGTGGCACAATTTTTAAAATGGTGCAGGCACCTTGTTTGTGCACATTACTCATGCACAGGACAACGTGAGGGAACTAGTGGAAATGTGCCAAAAAGAGCGCTCAGTTACACCTCAGTGGAGTGAACAGAACCTAAAGTGGACCTTTCAGTATGTTTACAAGCCTGAATGAAAACATTATAACATGGCACAACATGCAGCAGAAGTATAATATTTCTAAAAAGATCCATTTCTATCATTAAAAATCAGCCCTTGACCTCTCCTCCAGTAGCCTTGCATAGGTTGAGATAATGTCATCAGTCTGCTGCAGGCAGAAGTAATAATATACTCAGTAGCAAGTCACAAGGTAAAAGGCTGCAACAAGGATCTGGTCTGTGTCAGACATTTGTGAACACAGCCAAGACCTACCCAGGCAGCAGGATTTACATGATTATGTCATCTGTAAGCTAGCCTCTCAGTGTCCTGCTTCCACAATCTAAGTTCTGAAGTGTAATTTCCATAACTGATCCAATTGTGGTGAGATAGCCATAGTTTACAATCTCAGCAGTGTTGGCAGACAGTGACTCAATCCAAATGACCTCTTGCAGATCATAGAAAGCTTTAACAGAAAACTTGTGCAGATCTTGACAGATGAATATCTGATAGGTCAAAATGTATAGTGTGTCTAGCTTCAGCCTTTACATGTGATCAGAACAGAAATCAAAGACACACTGATAAGTGGGTGGGACTAGCTATACACAACATCTTCTAGCTAAAGAGTCAGCTAGCAACAAAATAATTTTAAAGGCAAACAAACAACAATGCATATGTAACACGATACTACGTCCAGAAAGTAAATACTTGGGATAACAGAAAAGAAGTAGCACCCGATGTCCAGAAGAATGCAAGTTGATGGTATATTAAGAGGCGTTTATTAAGAATAGCAACAAGTACATCAAGTCAACACGTTTTGGGAGAAAGAACTCCCTTTTTTCAAGGGAAAATAGATGCTAATCTTGAATGATGCCTGAACAAATATGGCACCAACCTTCTTGATAAAAAAGCAGGCCAAGACATTGTCAGGCATACTGTGATCTCTCGTAACTGTTACACTTGCAGTGCTTAGTAAGCATGAACTTATAATGAAATAATCTATCCTGTTATAGGCCTACTTTAATAGTATTATTTGTATTAATTGATTGATTTATATTTTTATATCACTTTATCTGCTACTGGGGCAGATGGTGAGGCAGTAATCTTGGGTGCAGTCAGTAGAATATCATACAAGAGCCCATTTTAGATAGAAGACAACTAACTTACTAGCATGTCTTTGGAGTGTAGAAGGAAACCGAAGTACCCAGAGGAAACCCATACAAGCACAGGGGGAAAAAGCAACTTCGTGCAGATAGTGTCTGTCAGGGCAGGAACGCTGGAATGGGCAGGCAGGCCTATGGTACGGTCACGCTGCGACTGACAACAGCCACTACCCACAGACCAGAGTCCCTCAGGGCGCGGAGTCTAAGCCCCAGGCTACCCTTCACCAGGGCCCCTGATGGTGGGGATGGACTTGACGCAGCCTGAGACCAGGTCGCGGCCCCCGAGTGACCCCAGCTGCGATAACGACTGCCGCCAATGGCGTACAGCTGGTGGGAGCTAGATGGGAACAAGAGTAGAGTAGTCAGACAAGCCGGGTCAATAACAACAGAGCAGACAGTACTAGACGGTAGGCAAAGAATACTCAGGTCACGGGCCGGGTTCAGCAACGGGAGGTCAGATAAAGGGTTAACGCAAAGAGTAGTCTTGTCCAAGCCGAGTCGGTTACCAGGAGAGCAAAGGAAACAACACAAGAGCTTGCAACAGGGCAACATACAGGACACAAGTGCAGAGCACACTTGCAGACAGCAGGTTTAAATGTGCTCAACCACACCCTTCTGAGGAGGAGCCGCAGAAGCCTGAAGGCATAAAGGTTCCCACCATGCTTTTTTTTTGCAGAAAACCAAGATGGATGCCAGCTCATGGAGATGCACAAGCTCTGAAGAAAGGTAGGACCTTGACAGTGTCCTGGTTGAATTTGAACTGAGAAGTGGTAACCACTAAGCCACCGTGCTAGCCTTGCTGCTTGCTTTGGGGCCTAAGCATCAGATACCTTACATCTGTGGTAGTATTGTGTAATGGTGGTCTTCCTCGCACTGGGCTGCATGATCAGCACATGTACTTGTTAATTCATTCATGCCCATACAAGAATAAGGTCCCCTAAGCACTTGCCTGGGACTCCTGGGGATATGTGAGGATTTATTATTTCCTATGTCTCGTCCCTTTGCATAAGCTTAGCCCCTCAGAGATACCTGGCAAGACCTATGCTGCATTCTCCAGCAGTGCTTCCATATTCCTGCTACAGGTCTTACAATATGTCCACACTGCAGCCAGCACTTGTACAAGTTTAGTTACCAGGAGACATTCCCATCTTGATGTTAGGAGAAGGAAGAATACATACACCAACATTTACTTTTAGCAAGTTAATTACATATTTTACATACCTACAGTCATCCTAATCCCAAGGTGATGACACATTCTTCAGCTCAATACAGGTAACAAAGGTGAGAGCTGAGACCCAACATAAGTTCAACATCGCTTCTCCCCTGCTTACCCCTAAGTGGAAGCCTTCAGGAATTGAATCCTCACCAATCACATCTTATGTAGATTGCTCCTCACACTGCTTCCCATGATCAGCAGCCAGCTTTCCCTACCCATAGTGCCTCACAACTAGTACCGTTGGCATTACCTCATGGGCTACTGATAGCCAAGGTACACTTCACACACTAACAGGGCCGGCGCCACCATAAAGCAGCTCAGGCAACTGCCTGAGGGCGCCAGGATGGGGGGGTGGTAACTCTCATACCTTCTGCATTAAGTGGGACCTTGCAAGTGAATTCAGGTTGAATCCTGCTGGAGCACTGACTTGCCCGGCTGGGGTGTGCTAGTGTGGTTTTTAATGTCTTATGCACTGCGATCTCAATCCTGTATAGCAGCCTGCTGGCTAGACAGTGCAGACTAGAGTGAAGCCACAGCCTCCTCCTCGGCCCTGGTGTCTTCCTGTACAGAGACAAGAGAAGGAGGGACACCGCTGTGCAAGTTCCGTGCTAATCTGAGGTCTGTGATTATTACAATATAGATTACACTTGCGTGGTGGGGAACACAAGGAGGGAAGGGGGCCAGTTGACAAAAATAAATACTTGCAGTGAGATGGGGAAGAGAATATTGTATGTGCTAGGGGGTGCTTTGGGAGGACAGAGGACTTGTGCTAGAAGGGGGGGGGGGGGGGGGGTGGATATGAAATCTGATCATAAAAATTAAAAAATTATTATTTAAGGTGCCTACTGTGACAAAGAAAATATTAATTACATATAAAGTATGAAGCTGCCGCTAATTTAGTGGATGCCCACATTGGTGACAATGTGTGATATAAGTAGGTAGGTGCTACATAAAAATAAAATACAGATAGGTGAAATGTGCAATTATTGGGGGACTCGCTACATGTCCCTAAATAGAACCAGTTTAAATAGGTATCTCAAAGTGTAAACTGTATTCCCATAATTTATACAGAAAACATATAAACCAAAAGTAAAAAAGTCCACAAGTATAATTGTGCTTGAATAAAGGTGACAGTCCTTTCAACTTCTTTAAACTGTGATCCGAACCAAAAAAGAGAGAGTGACTTGAATCTTGAATCTTCACCACGTGCCAGCAGGAGCAAGTAAAGATTGCTCACTCACCAGACCTTTTGACACCAATTAAGGTGGTCAGATGCGCTTTTTGGTCATATAGGAATCCATCCTCTCAAGAAATATCTCCCCTCCAGCAGCTCTCTGCTTATGGTTATAAGCTATGGAATAGGGACTCCCAAAATACCTCCAATATTTGTATGGTGTTCGATATGGATTATCCTTTCGCATATATAGTGCCGGTACACTGCTGGTTGGTGAACCTTAGTCTTCTGACTATTCTGACACCACTTAATCAACTGGTTGCCACACCTTGGCCTACCTCAGTCTACTTTTCTACCTGGTACTGTAGTGCTCTTGTCATTTTGGGGTTTTTCTGCTCTTTCTATTCTTAGGCAACAAGGTTTCCCTTACAGGGGTTTTCAGCATTCACCATGACAGATTTTCCAGCCTCCGTGATATCAAAACTCTGCCATCAAGGACTGCAAAGGAGTTCAGTATAATGTAGCGCTACCCCCTAAGGGTCCGCTCTAGGTTTAAAAGGTTTTCTCCCAAAACAGTGCAGAGACAACAATGCACACAGCAACAGTCTACTCACTCCAGTCTAGGGGATGTCTTTTTAGTATTTATTACTGAGGAAACTTGTAACAGGAGGAGGACAAAGGGGAATGGGATACATTTAAAAGCTTGAGCACAATTCTTCAGAGGACACTCCTCTCTTTAATTAGCAGTAACACAGTCTTTCACTCACAGCAGGGGACCATGAGACAAAGTTCAGCACAGACAATTACAGACTGAAATAGTCCAAGTCCTTGCATCTGGGGACTGCAAAGTAGATAGGTAGCACAAACCAGCAGACTGAAACAGTCCAAGTCTTTACAGCTGGGGACCATGAATAGACTGCAGGACAGGGATTAGGATTTACTAATAGATCCCAGGGTAGGACAAGTTAATTATTATTATTATACAGTGTTTATATAGCACCAAAAAGTTTGCTCAGCACTGTACAATATAGTGGGGGACAGTACATGAGAAAATACAGTAACAAGACAATATATGAGAGGTTCGAGGGCCCTGCTCTTTCGAGCTTACAATCTAGGATAATAGGCTTCTTTCCATAGCAGAATAGACCAGCAGCCAGTCAAGAAGTGCATCAGGGGTAAACAGCCTGCTAAAGCTTGCAGACCAGTTCCCAGGAAAAACAGTCTGACCAGGGCTCCAGTCAATTTATCATCTCTCTGACCACCTACAGGGTAAATCTCCCCAGGGATTGGCTACAGTATGGCAAACCACCAGCCTAGACATTTGAATTTCTGGCCCTAAACTGAAAGGTTCTTCTCAAAGGCCAGGGGAAACAATCAGGCATGTGGAGCTATGAACAGACCCAGGCAATCAATCTCAGCTCCTCTGATTATAGGGCAAGCCAACAACTAAGTTTGCCTAGCATTCTATCCTAGGAGGGTGCCACTTAATCTTCCATGTATTCTTTCTGACTGCTTTGTATCTTACTCTCTGAGCTTTATACCTTTTCAAATCCATTTCCATTGTTAAATGTTGGTTTGGTGCTAGTTGTTTTACTTTTACATTCATTTTTCTATACAGTATTTATTATACTTTTTTTTATACATTTTACTATTGTATACTATATATTTCTATTTTTCATTGCTAATAAGGTTTTCCACTAATTTAAGGTTGTAATGCCAGCACTTTGGTTACTATCTGGGGCCAACTCTGATTTGCCACATTGTGTTATGTAGCTTAGTACTCAGAAACAAAGCATATCAATGTGAGCGTTTACAAGAATTCAGGCTTTAGAGATGATGCTACATCATTTGCTGCTGAAAACCAATCTTACAGTGGAGCTAAACCCTTCTATCATTATCATACAGCCAAGGAAGCAGTCATCTTAGCTTCTGCAGTTGCCATGGTGCTGCACATGTGATCAATTAGAACCAACCATTTGATGGCTTGACAGTTCTGTTGAGAGCACAGGCAAATTTGACAGTCATCATTCACAGCATATCTTGAATGAAGCTGTTTTGGGAAACCGTTAAATCGATAGGTTTGATAGGTTTAGTTTTCCTTTAAATCTGTGGCTGGTTATAATGTGTTCATTGCTGAGCTAACATTATTTAACCTTCATCAATTGCATGCTTGGCCTCCTGCTTGTTCTAAAGTCATTTATTTTATTTGTTGACCTTCTCATTGTAACTTTAAGGAATAAAGGATTTCACTTTTAGCATGTAAGATGCATCAGATTTGCCAAAGACCCTTCACTATTTTTATCCCCTTGTGAAATGAATACTGTCATAAAGTGTAATTTCCAATTTAGGACTGTAACACAGACACATCATAGGTCAAATCAAGCCTTTGCAAGATCTAATGACCTACATATTGAATTGTTAATGAAATGCCTGCTGGGCTCTAATGCCAACAGCAGTAATTGAGTTATCAAATGAATACTTAACTAGTGAGAACAGTGTGCATGCAAAAGCCTCCGGCTGCTTTGTGCTTGCGATACATATTTAAAGTAATTTTTGATCTTCTGAAGAGACAAAGATTACTTGCTATAAACTGCACGACAGTGCTTCTGCATTTAGAGATTAACTGAGCATGTGTTATTAAAGCTACACTCCAAGCAAATGGCTTAATACAAAGATGGTTCATATATATACAGTGTATATATATATATATATATATATATATATATATATATATATATATATATATATATATATATACACACATACAGTGTACTCACCGATACCGATCAATGGATGCAAATTGCACTACAAGGAATAGCATGCATATACGAATGAATACGATTCCTGTCCAAATCACATGCGGTTTCTCCACTGCTCCTGTGTGAACCCAGGCTTGTCATAGCCTGTGTTTACACAGGAGAGGTGCAGGGAGGTTTCCCACAGCAGAGAGTGGGTGAGTGGGGATGTATACTATGGAGGCAGATGCTCCATATTCTCAGTGGTAGGAGAGGAGAGAAAACAGCGGGGATTTGAAATCCGCTCCTCTTTCATTCCTCTCCTTGCAGGGATGACAGTTTGGCTAGAGGACTTTTGATTGGTCAGCAGCACTGTCACATGGACAGTGCTGACCAATCAGATGCCATCTAGCCCAAAATGTCATTGCTGCAGGGAGAGGATAAAAAGCCACTTCACGGGTCTGGGAATTTGAAATCCATGTGACAGTGTTGACCTCTGCCATCCCTGCAAGGAGAGGAAAGAAAGCAGCAGGGATTTAAAATCCTCGACGCTTTCTCTCCTCTCCTACCACTGAGACTCAGCATGGGATGCCTGCAGGGAGGTTTCCCTTCCTTCTGTATGAATTTGGGCTATTACAAGCCTGGGTTCACACAGGAGCAGTAGGGAAACCACACTTGATTTGGACAGGAATCACATTCTTCTTCAAATCGCATGCCAATCTTTGCAGTGCAATTTACGTCCATCAACACAAATCGCACCGCAAAGTATCAGTTAAGGTATTGGGAGTGTGACGATCGCGGCGTCAGATCCCAGCCCTTCTCACCAAACTCATGACCTAAGGACTAGCCAAACCACGCTGTCACGTGTGTAACACTGCCACGCTCAGCTGCACCCTGCACAAAGATTTTCCAGCTAATGAACCACAATCTATGTACCGCAGCCTGAGAGCGATTGTTACTGGGTCAGGTTAATTACGCAATTAACCCTTCACACTGCCACCACCTCCTTTTTGTACAGAGAAGGAGGAAACTCGGCAATATCAGCAATAACACTATGATGTTTGCATAAGCGTCGGTATACCACTGTCACCACAGGCAGAGATATACCAAAGTTTAAAACACAAAGTAGCGCTCTTCAGAGGCAGGGGTTCTTAGTTTGCATTAAAGAGCTTTAGAAACAGTTCAACACTTTCAGAAAGTAAGATTTATTACTAAAAGGTCAAAAGTGTGCAATAAAAATATTTACAGAAAAAGATGTAGCCAATATATATATATATAAATATACAGAG
This sequence comes from Staurois parvus, assembly GCF_062004578.1. Lineage (NCBI taxonomy): Eukaryota > Metazoa > Chordata > Amphibia > Anura > Ranidae > Staurois > Staurois parvus. The sequence goes on from NW_028317877.1 coordinate 11,314,375, forward strand.
AGCAATAACACAGCAAAGAGATAACAGAAAGAGGTTTAGAGGGATAAAGTACTTGCCGTCAGCCTTGGTTTAAGCAGATCACGTTTCCTGAGCCAAAAGGATGCCTTATCTCCTAAAGTTAGTTCCAATGTTAAAATGGAGAATCTTCAACTAGCTCAACTCAGCTTAGATTATCTTTTTCTAGGAACTCAGCAGGGTGTCTCCCTGAAGCAGAGAACCAATCGCCTCATTTGGGCAGGTGTTGCAGGCGGAGACCCAAGCTATGACCAAAAACCCTCCCAGTTGATGTCATGGTTCATAACTTACCCTGGATACATATAACATTCTATCCACGAATAGATTAATACGCAGAATCTTCTTCTGAATGTCTACATATGAAATATGACATACCAGTTGTGATGGTTAAGGAGATATCATTTTCTGCTTTCCTGCATATGTCAGATAGGAGGTGTAATATATCAGACGACTTGTATTAAAGTGACGGGGTTGAATATCTGCCTGGTTTTTATGTAAGTCTCTCATATTCCAAGATATGTAATCATAGGGGAAAGTGGGTCTTGAATGTGATGTCTGCTTTATTGCTTATCTGGAATGTCTTTGAGGCTCAGCGAGGGACTTGGTTTATGGCTTTACAATCCCTTTCCAAGCAAGAGTCTCACAGACATATGGGCAACAGCTAAATTGGGGTTTATAGCCATGACGCCCTCCCAATGAGTTTGCTGCCTGTGATCTCTGCATCAAACAGACCACATGTCACTCAACAGAGAGGGAGGGGGGATATCGGAGGAATCTGATTTGGGAGAGAGAGATGCAAGATGGAGGGGTTTGGAGCAAAATGGATAACCGCGTCCATCTCTGTGTGCACGATTGCTACAGGGAGTATTTTCACGAGTATGATTATTCATGAAAATACTCGGTATCGGCACTGATACCAGTATTGGTATTGGTCATCCCTAATATACAGTAAATATATATATATATATATATATATATATACACTATATTGCGAAAAGTGTTGGGATGCCTACCTTTATACACACATAAAGTTTAATCGCATCCCAGTCTTAGTCCATAGGGTTCAAAATTGAGTTGGCCCACCCTTTGCAGCTACAACAGGTTCAGCTCGTCTGTATATACAGTGGGGCAAAAAAGTATTTAGTCAGCCACCAATTGTGCAAGTTCTCCCACTTAAAAAGATGAGAGAGTCCTGTAATTGACATCATAGGTAGACCTCAACTATGAGAGACAAAATGAGAAAAAAAAATCCAGACAATCACATTGGCTGATTTGGAAAGAATTAATTTGCAAATTATGGTGGAAAATAAGTATTTGGTCAATATGAAAAGTTCATGTAAATACTTTGTTATATATCCTTTGTTGGCAATGACAGAGGTCAAACGTTTCCTGTAAGTCTTCACAAGGTTGGCATACACTGTAGCTGGTATGTTGGCCCATTCCTCCATGCAGATCTCCTCTAGAGCAGTGATGTTTTGGGGCTGTCGCTGGGCAATACGGACTTTCAACTCCCTCCAAAGGTTTTCTATGGGGTTGAGATCTGGAGACTGGCTAGGCCACTCCAGGACCTTGAAATGCTTCTTACGAAGCCACTCCTTCGTTGCCTGGGATCATTGTCATGTTGGAAGACCCAGCCACGTTTCATCTTCAATGCCCTTGCTGATGGAAGGAGGTTTGCACTCAAAATCTCGCGATACATGGCCCCAGTCATTCTGTCCTGTACATGGATCAGTCGTTCTGGTCCCTTTGCGGAGAAACAGCCCCAAAGCATGATGTTGCCACCCCCATGCTTCACAGTAGGTATGGTGTTCTTTAGATGCAACTCAGCATTCTCTCTCCTCCAAACACGACGAGTTGTGTTTCTACCAAACAGTTCTATTTTGGTTTCATCTGACCATATGACGTTCTCCCAGACCTCTTCTGGATCATCCAAATGCTATCTAGCAAACTTCAGATGGGCCCTGACATGTACTGGCTTCAGCAGGGGGACACGTCTGGCACTGCAGGATCTGAGTCCCTGGCGGCGTAGTGTGTTACTGATGGTAGCCTTTGTTACGTTGGTCCCAGCTCTCTGCAGGTCATTCACTAGGTCCCCCCGTGTGGTCCTGGGATTTTTGCTCACCGTTCTTGTGATCATTTTGACCCCACGGGGTGAGATCTTGCATGGAGCCCCAGATCGAGGGAGATTATCAGTGTTCTTGTATGTCTTCCATTTTCTAATTATTGCTCCCACAGTTGATTTGTTCACAACAAGCTGCTTGCCTATTGCAGATTCAGTCTTCCCAGCCTGGTGCAGGTCTACAATTTTGTTTCTGGCGTCCTTTGACAGCTCTTTTGTCTTCACCATAGTGGATTTTGGAGTGTGACTGTTTGAGGATGTGGACAGGTGTCTTTTATACTGATAACAAGTTCAAACAGGTGCCATTGATACAGGTAATGAGTGCAGGACAGAGGAGCCTCTTAAAGAAGAAGGTACAGGTCTGTGAGAGTCAGAAATCTTGCTTGTTTGTAGGTGACCAAATACTTATTTTCCACCATAATTTGCAAATAAATTTTTTCCAAATCAGCCAATGTGATTGTCTGGATTTTTTTTCTCATTTTGTCTCTCATAGTTGAGGTCTACCTATGATGCCAATTACAGGCCTCTCTCATCTTTTTAAGTGGGAGAACTTGCACAATTGGTGACTGACTAAATACTTTTTTGCCCCACTGTATATACACAGTATCTCACAGAAGTGAGTACACCCCTCACAATTTTGTAAATATTTTATTATATCTTTTCATGCGACAACACTTAAGAAATGACACTTTGCTACAATGTAAAGTAGTGAGTGTACAGCTTGTATAACAGTGTAAATTTGCTGTCCCCTCAAAATGATTCAACACACAGCCATTAATGTCTAAACCGCTGGCAACAAAATTGAGTACACCCTTAAGTGAAAATGTCCAAATTGGGCCAAAAGTGTCAATTATTTTCCAGCACTTCCTTAACCCTGTTGGGCATGAAGTTCACCAGGTTGCCACTGGAGTCCTCTTCCACTCCTCCATGACGACATCACGGAGCTGGTAGATGATAGAGACCTTGCTCTCCTCCACCTCCCGTTTGAGGATGCCCCACAGATGCTCAATAGGGTTTAGGTCTGGAGACATGTTTGACCAGTCCATCACATTTACCCTCAGCTTCTTTAGCAAGGCAGTGGTTGTCTTGGAGGTGTGTTTGGGGTCATTATCATGTTGGAATACTGCCCTGCGACCCAGTCTCTGAAAGGAAGGGGATCAGGCTCTGCTTCAGTATGTCACAGTACATGTTGACATTCATGGCTCCCTCAATGAACTGTAGCTCCCCAGTGCTGGCAACACTCATGCAGCCCCAGACCATGACACTCCCACCACCATGCTTGACTGTAGGCAAGACACACTTGTCTTTGTACTCCTCACCTGGTTGCTTCCGCACACGCTTGACACTATCTGAACCAAATAAGTTTATCTTGGTCTCATCAGACCACAGGACATGGTTCCAGTAATCCATGTTCTTAGTCTGCTTGTCTCCAGCAAACTGTTTGCGGGCTTTCTTGAGCATCATCTTTGGAAGAGGCTTCCTTCTGGGATGATGGCCATGCAGACCAATATGATGCAGTGTGCGGCGTATGGTCTGAGCACTGACAGGCTGACCCCCCACCTCTTCAACCTCTGCAGCAATGCTGGCAGCACTCATACATCTATTTCCCAAAGACAACCTCTGGATATGATGCTGAGCATGTGCACTCAACTTCTTTGGTCGACTATGGCGAGGCCTGTTCTGAGTGGAACTTGTCCTGTTAAACCACTGTATGATCTTGGCCACCATGCTGCAAGCTCAGTTTCAGGGTCTTGGCAATCTTCTTATAGCCTAGGTCATCTTTATGTAGAGCAACAATTCTTTTTTTCAGATCCTCAGAGAGTTCTTTGCCATGAGGTGCCATGTTGAACTTCCAGTGACCAGAATGAGAGCGTGAGAGTGATAACACCAAATTTAACACACCTGCTCCCCATTCACACCTGAGACCTTGTAACACTAACGAATCTCAGGACCATGGGAAGGGAAAATGGCCAATTGGGCCCAATGTGAAAATTTTCACTTAGGGATGTACTCACTTTTGTTGCCAGCGGTTTAGACATTATTGGCTGTGTGTTGATTTATTTTGAGGGAACAGCAAATTGACACTGTTATACAAGCTGTACATTCACTACTTTACATTGTAGCAAATTGTAATTCTTCAGTGATGTCACATGAAAGCATATAATAAAATATGTACAAAAATGTGAGGGGTGTACTTACTTCTGTGTGATACTGTGTGTGTGTGTGTGTGTGTATATATATATATATATATATATATATATATATATATATATATATATATATATATATAATATATATACACACACATACAGTATATATCTAGATTTTTTTTAAAATAAATTCTACTTTATTGAGTTTTCCAAAAAAAACATAGAAAAGATTCAATACTTCAATACATGGCTACAAAAGGCAGAGAAAGTAACAAAAACTGTACGCCACCACCTGGCACCCTCATTAAATTACTAACGGTGAAAGTGATGATGCATTACTTCCTTAAAAATCACACAAAACAGGGAGCTATACAGAATAGGCAACTCATTGTAAGCACACAAAGCAAGGAACACCACAGAGCAAACATCAAGCCCTCCAACAATAGAGGACAAGTCCCATGGGAAGCTACCGAAGGAAGACCCAGTGCAATCCAACGTAATTTAGAAAAGGTGACGTTTATAGAAAGACCCCAACTTGTAGAGCAGTGACCTACCTTCCAATGAGAGAGTCAAGTCCCAATCGCAGTATTGGGGTTCGCAAGCCATGGGGACCACACTTTACCAAGTTTGGAAGGGCATCCTCTGCTGTTCTACGTGGCTCTATACAAGAGATGAGCATTATTCACTATCGATTTTCATTTATCTAGTCATGGTAGAGAAGATTTCTAGTAAAGGCGTAAAAATGTAAAATACTAAGCAAAGTTCTGGTTGCTCTTCCAACAGACAGTGTCAGGAATGGACCTGCCAGTAATGGTGGGACTCACCTGCCTTGTGGGCTGCAGTACCAGGGCTGGCCAGCGGGTGCTCTCAGCAATCAGAGACTCAACCCTGCAGTCAGCCAAACACCTGAAGCTGATTACGGAGGTGTATTTAAGGGATGGCCAGACCTGCAGTCTGTGCCTTGGTGTGTGTTTTTCCATGGGCCCCTGTATCTTGTTACCTGCATTCCTGTTCCTGTTCCTGCCTGACTGACTTGTTGCCGACCCTGCTTGATCCTGACCTCTGCTGACTTCTCCTGTTTGATCCCTGGCTTGTGACCCCGACCATTCTCTGCCTGACCCCCTGTACCTACCTGCCCGTTAGTTGCTGTACCCGGCTCGTGACCTGACTACTCTCTGCCTGCTCCTCCTGTTCCTACCTGCCCGATTGTTATTGACCCGGCCTGCCTGACTACGCTTGCATTGTATGTATTGTTATCTGTGGGTGGTTTGGTTTGGTTCGTTTGCACTTTGTTTATGTTTTAGTATTGAACTGCGTTTTGTATTGTTCGTATTAATAAATTATATTGTTTATAACATATCTGAAGCCTGCGTTTCCCTGCGTCAGTTCACATACCTCTGGTCATACCCGGAGCCCTGACAGACAGGGACTCTACAAGGCCCAACAAACAACAAACAGTAACCAAACCCCTTTGGTACCCTGACTGCCAAGACTGTAAAAATGGAGCTCAGAAGCTGTGCCCAATAGTCATGAATAGCTGTACAAGTCCATAAGATACAGACAAAGTCTGTACAGAGAGAAGACCACCTCCAACACTCCGTAGACTAGGTAAATGAAAAATCTTCCCACCCTGTCTGGAGTAAGATAATAATGATGAACAATTTTAAACGGTATGTCAATGTCTAGCCGAAATCAAGGATCATCCAGTCATTCCAATCATTGTTATCCAAGGTGGGGAAGTCCAGAAACCGTTTTTACCTACATTTAGCTAGGCCTTGCAATGTAGGCTGATGAATAGCCTTATACTAAGTTGAATGAAATTTAGTTAAGGACTTACTTCTCAGGATGGATTCTGTGCTCATTGTCCCTAATCTAAAAGAGGAAAAATAAAACTGAGCAGTGTAGGAATGTTATACCTGAATATAGCGGAATAGGAGTCTATTAGAACGGAATATCTCAATTTCAAGGTATGAGAAGAAGGAAATTTATCATCTAGAAACAAGTCTCACAGGATCTTAATCCCCCTTAATGACCAAATAATCACCTCTGGGAGCTGACAGAGATGTTGGAGATTTGGGTTGTTCCAGAGGGGAATATGCAGGGACCATTTGTGAGACAGGGGAAGCACCCAGAGTCTAGACCATACTCTAATAGTAGATCCCATAGGTCATGTAAGAGGATAGGGGGGTTTACAGCCTCTATAAAGATGATATTTCTGAAATGTTCCATATTGCCCAACCTGAAATCTAGGGCCACATATAGCTCTTTGGCCCTTTGACATTTCTTAGACTGGATTCTAATTGTTAAATGGTTTAATGTATTTATTTTAATATTCTCTGCTGTCTATTCCTTCCTCTATATTTTTTATTCTAATTTTTCGTAATGAATCTAGCTGAGAAAAATATCAGATGTAACACAAGTAATTTTTTATGAGGGGGTTATTGTGGAAGCATTGACTTGTAAATGGCCTGTGACAGCAGTGATCTTTAGCAGTCTCATGAAACATTTATTTATTTTAATTATTTATTATAGGTACTTACATAGCGCTGTCAATCTACGCAGCGCTTTACATATATATTGTGCATTCACATTAGTCCCTAACCCTCAAGGGGCGTACAGTCTAAGGTCCCTAATGTACATTCATTCATACACATACTAGGGCCAATTTAGACAGGATCCAACTAACCTACCAACAAGTCTTTGGCATGTGGGAGGAAACCGGAGTACCCGGAGGAAACATGTCTTCAGTCTAGGACTCCAGCCTTTCTATGAAGGTAGGTGTTCTGTTACATATTAGATATGAGTTAAAGGGACCTTGATGAGGCAGTGTGCCACAAACAGTTGTGTTCAGAAGTTTGCATTCCCTTGGAGAATTGGTAATATACAGTATGTACCATTTTTAAAGAAAACATGAGTGAGCACGCAAAACACAATTCTTTTATTTCCTATGGAATGCATATTCAACTGTAGGTCATGCCAGAAAAGCAAAATCATGAAACAAAACATGACAACAAGTAAACAAATGAAATGACCCCTGTTCATATGTCTGCATACCCTTAGTTTGTAATACTGTTATGCCCCCTTTAGCATAAATGAAAGCATGCAGTCTTGTAATAGTTGTCTATGAAGCCTTGAATTCTTGCAGGTGGTATAGCTGCTCATTCATCTTGGCAAAATGCCTCTGGGTCATGCAAAGTCTTTGGTCATCTTGCACGAATTGCACATTTGAGATCTCCTCAGAATGGCTCAATGATATGTGCTAATTGCCTAATTAAAAAAAGATGGCTGTCTGCTTTAATCCTCTATCTGTATTACAAGTATTAAAAAAAAAAGAAAGGCATGTGTGATACAGAAGCTGACAAAGAAGATGGAGCAAAAAATGGCCACTGTCCCAGTCTATAACTGGCCTTCACAGCAAGGAGCACATGGAAGGGCGACGCTTGTCAAACAACAAAAAAGAAAAATTCCCAGCTTTAACTTGCCAGCCAGCTTGAAAACAAACTGTTAAAAACAGGGGTTTAGTTAGCACATATTTGCAAACATGTGTAAGCTACAGAGCCTCGTAATGGCACCCCAGTATTTTGTAGTTCCTGACTCTCCAATTTTAAGAGCCCCCATAGTAAAAGCACATGTATTTAATGGATATACCAAGGGCAGATGGACCTGAGGGAGCCCACCCATCTTTAAAGGTACAGGAGCGCACTGGACACCCAGCACGTAGCACAATGGCAGCTAAGGTGTCCAGTGCTCCCCTCGACCAACAATTCAACAGTACAAAAAATGGCCACTGCCCCAGTCTATAACTGTCTATAACCATGTGCTCCTTCCTGTGAAGGCCAGTTATAGACCAATCTTCTGAACAATAGTTCTCTTGTAATTGAACAAGCAGATAAAGGTGGAAATATAGTTATTATGAATTATGATTACATGAAAATGTGCTATGATATTCTAAGAAATAAAGATTGATATGTTTCAATACCCCTGCCCTGGGCTGACCAGTATAACAAAAAAATTTGGTCCCTGATTACTGATGCACTGAATGAAGGTCTGATTTCCAAATCGACTAGGGAATTTATTTATAATTTATTTCCCAGAATCCCTTCTTTCTACGCCCTCCCCAAAGTCCATTAGCAGACCCCTTTTCCTCCTGGTCATCTGATTATATCCGGCAATCAGAGTCTTAATGAGAATGCAAGCAAATGGGTACATCAATTTCTTAGACCCTTTGTTTTAAGTCTTCCATCTTATGTTAAGGATAAGATACATTTCCTTCAACTTACTAAATATCCCAGTTCTCCATGGGGCAATTCTGGTTACCATTGCCGTGGAGTCCTTATATTGCTCAATTCCCCATGAGAAAGGTCTTCAGGTTATCAAAAACTTTTTCAGTCAAAGCAATCAACATTCAATGGATCTTTTTGAGTTGGCATTGTAGGTTTCTTTAATTGTGTACCATAAAGTCTTCAGTTTCAATGACTCCCACTTCCTCCTGGTACAGGAAGTGGTGATGGGGACTTGCTGTGCACCATCATATGCTAACCTGTACTTGGGGGAGTGGGAGCGAATGATTTTGTTATCTGATGACTCATCTAATTTCTCATATATATTATGACCTGTTCCTGTGGGTCATTTTATATTGACAAAACCATTAGTGAACTATGAAGAAGGATCGAGGAGCACTTAACTGCCACTGCTGCGGGCAACATTTACTCCCCATTGGTCGACATGTTGTCCGCAGCCATAATTATCATATGGCTGGTTTACGCTTCTGGATTTTGGAACAAGCTTTTCTTGATGCCAGAGGTGGAGGTTGAAAGAAGTCCGTTTTACAACGTGAATCCTGATGGATTCATAAACTAAGGGCCACACAACATCCTGGCCTTAACAACATTTTGAGCTTCAGACCAAAAATATCCAGATATTTAATGTAAATGGTTGTGTTTTTCTTTTTTTTGTATGTTATAATGTAGGGCAGCCCTGTGTTTATACTTATACTTGGTGACTGGAAAATCGATTTACTGTCACTTTGGTTTTTGATGTATTACTATTTAAATATTCATTGCTATTTGTAAAGATACATGCAGGTCCCCTTTTTTCTGTTAAGGCCCCATCGTGAGGTTCGTTTGAGTGCCCAGCATGTGCAGCTCCCATGCCTGGTTCATCTGGGATATGGGGGTTGCCTTTTATCTTGTCCTCCGTAGGCCTGTTTCCATCTTTGGCCTCTGGGTGATTGCTCCTTGGGAAGCATGATGGCTCCTTGGTCGTGCTGGTGCTTTGCTTTGCCCTTACCCTAGATGGCCGTGTTGCTTTATCCTTCCATCTCTGCAGCTTGCGATGGAAGTGACATCTGGCACGCCAGAAGTGACATTTCATAAATCATCACCCCCACGAATGGCGGTGAATGTGACCGGCGTTCCTGGATGTACATGGCAGCATCTCTCATTGGGCAGGTAGGGACGACCCTGGGAGGTTATTCCCATCCAAGGAGCCTCCCTGTATTACCCAGCTGTATATTTAGATTAAGCACTCTATCGCTGTGATTGGTCATTGACGACCAGCTGACCTCAAATGCTGCCTTATTAGGCTGCCTTCTTGCTGTACAATCAGTGCTGTTGTTACTGTGGCTCTGTTTGACGCTATCTAAACGATCACAGAAGTCCTGGTGTTTGATGACCTATTGGTGACATCTAGAGCGTATAGCTGCTGTGAACTTTTCCTTTTTTTCATATTCTTATAATGTATAGCTGTCCTAATATGCTGTATTCATTTTTATTTTTGGTAGATTTTTTTCAGCCGTCTTATGAAATTAGCTGTGACTTCCTCCCTTGTACTTTATCTGATTGCTAGATACCATAACCATTGATGTACAGGGTTATTTATTGCTTTATGTACAGTATGATAACTTTTTTAAACTTTGTTAATAAAGCTATGTATATTTATTACAATAGTTTTTGATTATTGGTATCTATAAAGTCCCACCCCTCTTTTTCTATTTTGAAGTTATGTATATTCCTGCACCATGTACAACTGGTTCGCTTCAAGTGTAGGTTGGTCAGAAACCTATAAGAAATTAGCCCTTCTGACAGTCTTCCAGCACCCTGAAAAATATATGTCATTTTAGAGTAAAAGGCCTTTAGTGACACTGAACTCTTATTTTAAAAATATAGATGCTATTTAAGTATATATTTCTGATTTAAAAAATGTACTTTCTATTCCTCTCAGCCTCCTCCAACTCTCCAAATTCCTTTTTTTTGCTGCTGTGATCTGACTTCCTGTTAAAGGGTGGCTACGTTCATTCCCCATGGTCCTGCTGCATGTAGGAATGCATCCACCCCTTCTTGCTTGCTCCTGAGAAGGAGTATGGGATTTGTAGTGTGCATAGAGCAGCCACACATGACTGTAACTAAAGTGTGTGATCATTTCTAACAAAAGGAAATGAGAGGGAAAAGGAGAGGCTTTGGGCTTGCAGAGGATGTTTTCTTTATTGCTCTCAGCTGCCTCCAACTCACCAAATTCCTTTTTTTTTGCTGCTCTTGTCTGACTTCCTGTTAGAGGGTGGCTAGGCTCATTCTCCATGGTCTCACTTCTTGCCCACTCTGGAGAAGTACTTGAGACTATGGACTATGGGATTTGTAGTGTGCATAGAGCAGTGCACATGTCCTCACCTAACATGCACTGCTCATTCCAAACAACAGAAGTGAGGAAGAAATGGAGAGGTTTACAGAGTATGTTTTAAAAAAAAAGTCAGACATTATTTCATATAAATAGCTCACATTCGTTTAGAATAAGGATATTGTCTAGTGTCACTTTTTGCACTTCTCTATTGGTTTTCTGCTCTGTACTGCGGAGAACTAAGGATGGCAAATAGACTTCTAGACAGAAGTCAGACAATATCGTACATATTGACAATATCATACATGGAAAACGCCCATAAAAGTACTGTTTGAAATAGTGTAGAAATATGAAGATATAGCCAGGTGCTGGACTACAGAAATATATATTTATAATCAGTTTAATTTCACTTTCTACTGAGATGCTGATGTTATGCTGTACCATTCTTCTCTGGCCAGCAGGGTAAGAGCCAAAGCCAAGCAAACCGATAAAATTCCATGCAGAGCACTGTCCTGGCCGTTTCAGTGTAGCAGCCTCCTAATTTAGCTAGGGGGAGCTAGATCCTAAAGGGTAGACAGGAGCTGAGTAGCAGCTCAGGTAAAATAGCCAGAGGAGTAAAATTGTGGTCAGGGCTGACGGGCTATGCAGGCCAGCTCCTCTAGAATTTCCCTCTGCTCTGAGGCTTTTGGAGGAAGGCCTTGGAGGCAGTGGGTGGATTTGAGGAGTGACTGGCTGCACTCTTGAGGGTCCTCAGCCAGTCCCCAATGGAAGGTTTGGCAAGGGGTTGGGACTCCTTTAAAATTGTTGGAGCCGGCTCAGTAGCAGTAGTGTGGCGTGTGGGAGAGGAGAGAGGAAGATGTAACACTGTGAGGAAGGAGGCTACTAGGAGGCCAAGTGAAATGGGGCCTGCCTGTGAGCCTCGAGCTGGAAAGGAGGAAAAAAACAATGGATATACAAGCGCTGGGTAACATAGAGTAAATATATAAAATCAACCGCCAGCAGAAAAGGAGGAAATATCTGAATCCTCTAATGGAATGTACAATAATCAATAAAATGCAGTGCTTGATATTGCAGATAAAAATGACATAAATAAATGAATAAGTAAAAGTCTTAAAGAGTGCAACGTGGTAATCGTGGTTCTTTAGATGGCTGTTAAATTATCGTGACTTCCGTGGTTTGTGAGAAGTGAGTATACAATGCACTAGCCAGATAGCACAAGGTTTTGTGCGTTGGAGTAAATAAGAACTACTCCAAAGGTACTCTGGGAACCGGAACTCTGCAAACAGGTGAAGTCATCAGGTGGGGTTGAGTCACCAGATGTCATCAGACCAGCGCAGATTTCCTCATTCCAGTATAATGTGTGATCATTCCATTGGATACATCATGCAGTATGGATTTCAGCCACCGGGGGGATCATGTACTTTAGTGTAAGTCTTCTACCATGGAGCACCTTAAGGGAGGGGGGCTCACGATTTCCAAAAAATGAGCCCAGAGAGAGAGAAAACTCCAATAGTGTAGTATTTATTATAACAGAAGGAGTTACAATTGCAAGCAGGTAAACTGACACTTACATCCAGAGGTAATAAGGTTAGCATATAGGTCAATAATCCTTGTACAGGGCGGTCTCACTGATGCGTTTTGAGTGCCCCCTGAAAACGAGTATGTACTCGAAACGAATCTGTGGGTTCCCCCTGTACAAGGATTATTGACCTATATGCTAACCTTATTACCTCTGGATGTAAGTGTCAGTTCTTTTTTCCATTTTGTACCTGCTTGCAATTGTAACTCCTTCTGTTATAATAAATACTACACTATTGGAGTTTTCTCTCTCTCTGGGCTCATTTTTTGGAAATCGTGAGCCCCCCTCCCTTAAGGTGCTCCATGGTAGGAGACTTACACTAAAGTACATGATCCCCCCTGGTGGCTGAAATCCATACTGCATGATGTATCCAATGTGATGATCACACATTATACTGGAATGAGGAAATCTGCGCTGGTCTGATGACATCTGGTGACTCAACCCCACCTGACGACTTCACCTGTTTGCAGAGTTCCGGTTCCCAGAGTACCTTTGGAGTAGGTCTTATTTACTCCAACGCACAAAACCTTGTGCTATCTGGTTACTGCATTGTATACTCACTTCTCACAAACCACGAAGTCACGATAATTTAACAGCCATCTAAAAAACCACGATTGCCACGTTGCACTCTTTAAGACTTTTACTTATTCATTTATTTATGTCATTTTTATCTGCAATATCAAGTGCTGCATTTTATTGATTATTGGAAAGGAGTAAAACTTGCTCCCTGAGCAAGGACCACCTGTACAGCAGGGAAGGAGCAGCCCAGCTGATAGGCCTGGTGGCAGCAGCCAACCCACAAGTGGTACAAGAGAGCATCTGACTGAGTACACATGCACCTCCTGGGCGGATAGGGGAAGGAGCACTCTGGTGGGAAACCAGATTAGCCCCCTACTTGTTACTGTTCAGCTATTTAAAGGAACAGGAGCCAGATCCCTTGCTCAGGAAAATCTCCAGATTGCTGGGTGAAGAGAAGAATTTTATCTAGGGTCTGGAGTGATACATCAAGGATATGCTGGCTAGCTCTCCAACAGAGACTGTGTTGCAGAACAGAAGCTTGTGAATAGTTTCAGGAAGTTTGTCCTCAGGTATTGGTTTCCTTGGGCATCCTATACCCCCTTACCGTATCCCAGTTCTAGATCACCTCAATAAACAACAAAACAAAAACTCAAGGACTGATTTCTGACTCTGAATGTAAGCTTGTGTGCAGATTGCCTGGCTGTGTAGGACTATAGGGGGACTATATTCATCCTCAACCCCTAACGGGTTGTGCTACATGTGGGGGCTCATAAATCTGGGGTTAGCCTATGGTAACCTTCCTGCCGTTACCGCTAGCAACAGGCAAGCCAGAGAAAAAAAGTGTGCCACGGAACTTAGCCAACCATGCCGGACCTATCTAAGAGTCTTTATGCTGCATCCCAGGTGGCTACCAACAGAGACTACGTGACTGCATGTGACAGTGAATTGTTTACCGTGTATGTGCTTGCCGTCACCCAGAGCAACCAGGACGGTTTATTGCTGCATACCAATCTGCACGTTGCTCAACAGGTGGTGCTAACAAATGACTGTGCCATAACCGTGATCTTCCTGTCGACTGGAAAGATCTGCCAAAACATGGATTACAAATGCTTGATTGTTTTGTGTTAATTGAATTCAGTGACTATAATATTGACCTTGCACTCAGGTGGGGGTGTGCTTCATGCCCCATTGTTGCCCCTGGAACCCGCCGCAGAGTAGCATCGTCTCCAACACTCATACTGCCAGCACTATCAAGCTATTCAACGGTGGCTGGAAATCAATGTCCATTGCCAGGCAGCAAACTGTCTATGCCCTGCCATCTGGATACAGCCATCACTGTATCTGCAGTCCAGTACATACATCCCAAGCCGGAACATTGGGGGTTAATCTAGTGGCGGGAAAGTCCCTATACGGCAGTCTGGCTGGTGCCGACAAGTCGTGAGAAGGGGCATGGTCATGCCTATATGCACGCCCAAGTTCATGCCCAGACACCTGCCCTAAGAACTGCCCTCTACACCCACCAAGTGGAGAGAGAGCCTGAGCAGAGAAAGATGGATGGCGTATTCGGTGTACTCCAACGTTTACTAGCCTGAACTTACACTGGTGGACACAGGAGTCCACTTTGAGCATCGCGGCTGCATGCTCTAGGGATACTTGAGGGCACTGAGAAGGTATGTCTAGTCTGCCCTGAGTGCAAAAGTCCGACTGCCCGGATCGGAGCTTGGGTCAGGTGCGGACACTGTGGAGAACCTCTGAACAAACTGCTGCCTAGCGATCTGGTGCTCCTTAACTACAGTGTAAATCTGCAAATGGAACTCTGCACGAGAAAGCCAGAGGATGTTCAGAGTCTGCTATACAGAGCGGGGTTGAGTCCCAGGACTCGCATTTATTTTTCAGACTTTGGACAAGTGAACAAACTATTTGTTCACTAATATTGTGCACTATTGTGTTTTTTTCACAGTATTGATCTAGGGTTGTATTTGTCACCCTATGCACTGGATATTCCCTTATGAGGGAATTCACGCATGACACTATTATCTATATATGTGTGTGTTTTTTTCCCCGATGTTTATATTCAGGGGATGTTTATTTAATTTATTTTGTGTTTTGTAATCACCCATTTACATAATACTTTAAGTAATATTACACTGTTTTATTTTTATTGAGTCCCAGGACTGCAACTCCCCTGCCACCATCACTGCTCCTTACAATGGAGAAGGGCCACACACTGCCATGTCTTGCCTGCTAGAAGGTGACGGAGGGCCAGTGCTAACAGATGCTGATCAGCAGGAACCTGTCCATGCCCCAGACCAGCCATCCTCGCTTACTTTCCCTTACCTCTCTACCTGCAAGGAGCCTAGCTGCAGGGATGACCAGTCCTCAGGTAGATGTGGAGTCACTCAGACTGCTAATAAGGTTTGGCCCCCTAGAGATTGAGCAGGAGGGATGGTCCCTGGAGGAAACAGAGGAAGAATGGGACTGGGGGGGGGGGTACCACAGTAGAGCTGGATTCACTGAAAGGGACTGTCAGAACCTTCTTACACACCAGATTCTGCTTGATGATCCTGTAGGTCAGAGCCTGTCATGATTCCTTCAAAAGCCCCAGGGCCAGAGATACTAAAGTGCAGGAATGGGTCATTCGTTCACCGCAATCCTGTGTGCAATCGGGGTTGGGGGACAAGAGAAACCTGTCCCGCTTCTCCCATCTGCAGTGGGAGAAGAGTGGCTGTAGAGTGGGGGCTTGATTACCCCTTTGTCCCTCAAGACATCATGGATCTGGTTGAGGAATCCCGAGCACAATGGGAAGAGGACTTGATCTGGGACCATGCATGTACCCAGACACCTGAGAGGGCCTCACTTGGAAGGAGCCTGGCCCCTCTTTCAGGACATAAAAAGTGAGTGGAATAAAGGCCGGGCCATTTACAGGGCCCAGGTAGTAGTTGTGAAGGTTAGACAACCATTTACTTATTCTTATATTATTTACTTATTTACTGTTCTGCAGGTCCCAGGACAGCTATCTTCCCTGCAAGAACAAAGACTCCATGTTGCTGATGAAGGGCCTCCTTCTAGGGAGCAATACTTTTATCCTTATACTATGTTGTTGTTTCATCCACACAGTTATTGTGCTATGCTCATTATTCCTGCTCCTAATTTAGTTAGGATCAGTCAGGTTGTACAGGTGAAACTAAAAAAATTAGAATATCGTGCAAAAGTTCATTTATTTCAGTAATGCAACTTAAAAGGTGAAACTAATAGACTCATTACATGCAAAGCAAGATAGTCCAAGCTGTGATTTGTCATAATTGTGCTTACAGCTCATGAAAACCCCAAATCCACAATCCCAGAAAATTAGAATATTGTGAAAAGGTGCAATATTCTCGGCTCAAAGTGTCCCACTCTAATCAGCTAATTAAGCCATAACACCTGCAAAGGGTTCCTGAGGCTTTAAATGGTCTCTCAGTCTGGTTCAGTAGGAATCACAATCATGGGAAAGACTGCTGACCTGACAATTGTGCAGAAAACCATCATTGACACCCTCCATAAGGAGGGAAAGCCTCAAAAGGCAATTGCAAAAGAAGTTGGATGTTCCCAAAGTGCTGTATCAAAGCACATTAATAGAAAGTTATGAGGAAGAGAAAAGTGTGGAAGCAAAAGGTGCACAAGCAGCAGGGATGACCGCAGCCTGGAGAGGATTGTCAGGAAAAGGCCATTCAAAAGTGTTGGGGACTTTCACAAGGAGTGGACTGAGGCTGGAGTCAGTGCAACAAGAGCCACCACACAGAGATGGATTCTGGACATGGGCTTCAAATGTCGTATTCCTCTTGTCAAGCCGCTCCTGAACAACAAACAGCGTCAGAAGCGTCTTACGTGGGCTAAAGAAAAACAGATCTGGTCTGTTGCTCAGTGGTCCAAAGTCCTCTTTTCTGATAAGAGCAACGTTTGCATCTCATTTGGAAACCAAGGACCCAGGGTATGGAGGAAGAATGGAGAGGGACACACTGCAAGATGCTTGAAGTCCAGTGTGAAGTTTCCACAGTCTGTGTTGATTTGGGGAGCCATGTCATCTGCTGGTGTTGGTCCACTATGCTTCATTAAGTCCAGGGTCAATGCAGCCATCTACCAGGAGATTTTGGAGCACTTCATGCTTCCTTCCGCAGATGAGCTTTATGGGGATGCTGACTTCATTTTCCAGCAGGACTTGGCACATGCCCACACTGCCAAAAGCACCAAAACCTGGTTCAATGACCGTGGGATTACTGTGCTTGATTGGCCAGCAAACTCGCCTCACCTGAACCCCATAGAGAATCTATGGGGCATTGCCAAGAGAAAGACGAGAGACATGAGACCGAACAATGCAGAAGAGCTGAAGGCCACTGTTGAAGCATCCTGGTCTTCCATAACACGTCAAAAGTGCCACAGACTGATAGCTTCCATGCCATGCCACATTGAGGCAGTAATTGCTGCAAAAGGGGCCCAAACCAGAGCGGGAGGCAGGAGGGCGGGATCAGCAATTCTAGAACAGGGGTTACTAAGAGATGGCAGTAGGCGGGGCTAGTGAGAGGATGGGGTGGGGAGGGCGAGCGATAAGTTAAATAAGGGGCGTGGTCTTTTCGGGGCGCTGTCATGTGCGAGCCGCTGCTTCGGTGACAGAGCGGCCAGTGTAATTGGGAGGAGCTTAAGGGACTGTTACGTGTGAGACGATCACAGGGGCTGCCAAGTGTCAGGGGCCTCCCTGCTCATCAATGCTTAGATTTACAGAAAACCGCCACTGGAGCACACTGCATGTTTGTGTCAGGCTGGAATCACAGTGAAAAGTGCATGCATCCCAATCTACAGGTACATGTGACCCACAGGGGTCTACTTACCAACTTTTTCACTCGGGATTCACAGAACTTTCACCCATTCTCTCCCCCCTTTCTCTCTCTCTCCCTTCCTCTCTCCCCCCCTCTCTCTCTCTCGGTCTCTCTCTCTCCCTCCTCTCTCCCCCCCTCCTCTCTATCCCTCCCTCCTCTCTCCCCCTCCCCCTCCTCTCTCTCTCCTCCTCCCACCCCCTCCTCTCTTTCCCCTCTCTCCCCTCCTCTCTCTCCCCCCTCCTCTCTCCCCCTCCTCTCTGTCTCTCTCCCCCCTCCTCTTTCTCTCCCCTCCTCCTCTCTCCCCCCTCCTCTCTTTCTCTCTCCCTCCTCCTCTCTCCCCCCTCCTCTCTTTCTCTCTCCCCCCTCCTCTCTCCCCCTTCCTCTTTCTCTCTCCCCCCTCCTCTCTCTCCCCCCTCCTCTCTCCCTCCCTCCCACCTCTCTCTCCCCTCCTCTCTCTCCCCCCCTCTCTCTCTCCTCTCCTTATCTCCCCCTCCCCTCTCTCTCTTTACATTGTACCCAGATCTGACCCAACAAGGTGTCCTGCATTTACCGTATATTTCACTCCATAAGACACACTTGGGGGAAATGTTTGTACGTCTTATGGAACGGCCGGCCCAGTATTCCCGCCGCCGTTGTATGTCCGCAGTCTCTGGTCATCACATGTACTATGTCCACAGTCTCTGGTCATCTCCTGTACTATGTCCACAGTCTCTGGTGATCTCCTGTACTATGTCCACAGTCTCTGGTGATCTCCTGTACTATGTCCGCAGTCTCTGGTGATGTCCTGTACTATGTCCGCAGTCTCTGGTGATGTCCTGTACTATGTTCGCAGTCTCTGGTCATCTCCTGTACTATGTCAACAGTCTCTGGTGATCTCCTGTACTATGTCTCCAGTCTCTGGTGATCTCATGTACTGTGTCCGCAGTCTCTGGTCATCTCCTGTACTGTGTCCGCAGTCTCTGGTCATCTCATGTACTGTGTCCGCAGTCTCTAGTGATCTCCTGTACTATGTCCGCAGTCTCTGGTCATCTCCTGTACTGTGTCCAGTCTCTGGTCATCTCCTGTACTGTCCGCAGTCTCTGGTCATCTCCTGTACTATGTCCTCAGTCTCTGGTCATCTCCTGTACTATGTCCGCAGTCTCTGGTCATCTCCTGTACTATGTCTTCAGTCTCTGGTCATCTCCTGTACTATGTCTTCAGTCTCTGGTCATCTCCTGTACTGTGTCTGCAGCCTCTGGTCATCTCCTGTACTGTGTCTGCAGCCTCTGGTCATCTCCTGTACTGTGTCCGCATTTGTTCATAGTTTTTTTTTCATACTATAGTCCGGCACTCCAACGGTCTGAGGGACAGTGAACTGGTTAGATCGTAACATGCTACACGTTACAGCCTGAATATGGGTGTAACATGTTACGAAAGGTGAACCTATCCTTTAAGTGATATTAAACTAAATACAATATCACAGCAACAAACACTGGAAAATGGATACAAATTACCCTTGTGTGATAAAAGCTTACAATCCTCTTTTCAATATGTTAAATTGACAAAAACAATAGAAGCTGTGCCAAAAACTGTACTCCAGAAGCAAATAATCCAATATCATATAGAGAAGATATAGTATTTTATATTGTTTCTGAAAATGTGCAACTAGTACAGGTTAATCTACTGTATATCAGCTCCTTCTAAATTAATGTATTCAAATTTAATCCAGTTGGTGATTACAGAGAATACAGTTTTCAATTAAAATCTGAATACTTTCATGTGGTATTAAAAGACGCGTTAATGTGTAAATTGAAAACCTGCAGGGGGCAAGCTTGCTGCTTTGGAATAGTTTCTCTTGGAGCTCCTATTCAATTTTTTAATGGTACATTTATGCAATGTTCTGACTGTTGTAGATTCTTCAGTGCTCTGAACTGTCTCTTCCCTTCGAGTGTGGGAGGTGACATGACGTTTCCATAGCTTTAAGAAGTTCAATAAAAGTGAGAAGAAACCTTGTTTTGAAGTCACTGTTCAAGTTTCCTGACATTAATCAGCAGTAAGGAATAAGAACAGAATGCATTACTTAAAAAACAATCGTTTGAGCTTTTCTTTTCTTTTTTTTGCTAAGGTAATATATGCAGCTAGGCTTATGAACCAATATAAATGAAGCAACTAAAAATAAAGTTAAAATTTACTGCAATACACACAGTTGCATGAACCCCATGCCACGGACTTCTGCTTCCTTGTCAACGATGGAAGTTATGTACTTTCCCACTTATTTGAACAGGGATACCCTGTGAGCCACACTGACTCAGTAAAAAAGACTATGAATTGTAATGGCAACATCCTAAAATTATAAAAGCTCTGTTCTGTTTTTTTTTCTGCCCAGTCTGAGCAGGATAGTCATACTCCTTTTAGTAGCATTATACTACAGAACATATTCAAGAATAGATATAACATATAATATAACATAACATAACAAGAATATAACATATTCAAGAACAGACTTTTCTTCAACTTGAAATAAGCATTTAATTTGCTGTAAACTGCATGGCAATAAGCAGCCACTGAAGAAATAAATACATAACATAATGTATAGAGTACAGGGGTCAGATCTATATAGCATACCACACAAAAGAATGTAAAAGTCAGCCCATAATGAACAGTGGTGTATTGTGCAGCCCTAGGCAACAGTAAAATTGGGTATCCCAACACCCCACCAGCACCCCCATGGTCAGCACCACAACACTCAGCCAGGGCCATCTTTAATATTGATTGGACCCTGGGCAAACATTTTCTTGCCCCCCCCCATTACAATATTGTTCTCCACCCCAACATCCCCCAAAACAAACACACACACATAGACTTATCTAAAAAAAACTTTAGTAATGTAAACATTAAGAACAAGTCCACACTCACTGATTGGTTGCTAGAGGTTACTGCACATCCTTACCACTCACTGATTGGTTGCTAGAGGATACTGCACATCATTAGGGATGGTCAGAGACTGCAGTCATGATATAGTTGACAGGTGGAGACTGCAGATGTACTACAGGAGAATGGCGATGTTAGCGACTGCTCCACCCTTGGTACTGTCTGATCTCCTAGCCCTGTACATTGTCTGCTGAACACTGCACACATAATGGTCCTTCCTGATCACCATAACAGGTACTCTCAGTGTCCCCACACATGTAAAATACTTACTGCTGTGTGACACCGATAGGTACCTGGCTCCCAGTGCAGGGTAGAGCACCCCCCTGACTCACTTCACATGTTACAGCTCCGGTTGATAGGGGGTAGAGTGATCAGCTGTTAGAGGCATGCAGTGATCACGTGACGGTGGGCCAGGAATGATTGGATGGGACTCGGGAGAGTTGAAGGAGCACTGAGCCAGGAGATTCAAGAGGTGAGAGAGAGAGCCAGGCAGGTATCCTCCCAGACCCGCACTGCCACCGCACAGGTCAAACGCCACCTGAACACCAACACCACTCTCTCTCACCGCAGCCTGTCACCAGCAATCCATACCCCAGACCTGCCCAATTGGTGGATTGCTGGCAGTGCTTCACCAGGTCCCTGTCCCTGCAGCTTGTGTCATTTCTTCCGGATGTCCCCCTGAAATATGCCACCCCAAGCAAATGCCTTGTTTGCCTCACAGTAAATACACCGCTCATAGTGAACAGAATGCAGCAGTAAGAAGTAAAACCTGAACAGTCCCACAGAACCTGGGAAGATTTAGGAAACTGCATAGGGCACTGAAGTGAGATAACAGAGAGTCCACTTACACTTAGAGAAAAAATGTAAACAACATAACATGCAGGAGCATGAAATTGTAAAACAGAAAGAAGTGTAAAATTTCAATTGAGCTTTAATGTTACATACCAGCAGAATTTAAGTAACAGAAAAAGTTTTTTTTTACAGCAATATATTCACAAGAGTTATTTAATAAAATGATATGCTGTGTTGTGTAATCTTCAATGCATTAAAACTTCACTCTTTTAATGGTTTTGTTGGAATTTTCTTGTGAGTAAAAGCTGTGATGGTGGTATACAGATGTCCACTATCCAGCTCCAACTGGCAAATGAGTGACTGATCCAACTGACGTGTTTCGGGTAACTTGCCCCCTTCATCAGAGCAATGCCATTGCTGCCATCTGTATACTGCGCCTTATGTGTGTTGAACATGCTTTCAGCTATTGGGCTTGTGAGTATATTTTTATTTGGTTCACCTAATAAAGTGCAAAAGATAATACACTAGGCATTTGCACCCTTTCTGTTTGTGTTTTTTATGCTATTTCATAAGGAACACACATGTAGATATAAGATCCTGGTGAAAGCAACTGTGGCAAACCTGGTGGTGGATTGGGGAGTAGGTGGGTCCCATAGGAGAAAATATGGGTGACTCACGCATGTGGGGCCTGCTCACATGCAGTAAGGTGTTGGAACAAGTCCATGTGATGCTGGGATAGTGTTAGAATCCTTTACAGTTTAGTGGAACCTTGAAAGGTTGAGATTATGGCATAGGATACTGAAGTGGAAAAACAATGACTCCATTTACACTATGAGATAAAAGGTATTTCAAGTAATTTCCAAATGGAAATCAGTTCAAAATCTTAACATGTAAGAGTGCAAGACTATGAAACATAGAAAAAAGTGTAACACTTCAACTAAAGAATATGTAAGCCCAGCATTTCATATTACTGATATGTGCCTGCTATACCATATACTTGTATGAAAAAGTATCCTGTTCTCTTTGTACTGATTTCTTTGTGTGAAATTCCTGGTGTTCCTGCCAGTCCCTCTGCTTTCCTATTAAAACTGACCACACTAGGCATGAGAGCAAAGCGTGGTCAGTTCTCTAACTGGGCTAGGAACTCCGTGTGCTCTGCTCCAGTGACCAGACTTCTTCTAGCATGCCTCCTGGAGAGTGCAAAATCAGGTGCACTTCTGCATAGAAACCAATCAGCTTTCAGGTTTTATTGCCAAAGCTTAACTGAACAAGCTGAGGTTAGAAGCTGATTGGCTACCTTGCACAGGTGAATGAGATTCTAAATGCACCAATTTTAGTAAATCTCCCCCTAAGTAATTTCTACTAATTCCTCTTTTATCAGCATGAGTCACTGCTGACAAATTTTCCTGACACCAAGAGCTAAAAAGGTGTCAGGGGAGGGAAATCTAGCACATGACTGACACCCTCAACTTTGTTCCTATGTGCTGTGTGAAGGGGGGTTTCCCTTTCCTCCAATCAGCTCTCATAGCTCTTGTACAGTGTGTAACTTCAGCTCCCTGCCCCCTACCTTGTAAGTCTGTGAAAAATCCTTCTCATCTCTGAGTTTTACAAGGATATAAAGGACAAATGGCTACAGATAAACACATACAACTTATGTAGGAGGATTTGTGTCACTTCTGTGTATCACTTGAGGCCAATCACTTCCATGGGTATAGGTACGGTTTTACAACCACTTTAGGCTTTAAGTTACATACCAGTAAAATTTATTACATAACAATATAATTTTTTTTTTTAACTAAATAATTTCACAAAGTTCTTGGG
This sequence comes from Staurois parvus, assembly GCF_062004578.1. Taxonomy (NCBI): domain Eukaryota; kingdom Metazoa; phylum Chordata; class Amphibia; order Anura; family Ranidae; genus Staurois; species Staurois parvus. The sequence continues at coordinate 11,337,745 of NW_028317877.1, forward strand.
ATATGCTTTGCTGTGTAATCTTTAATGCATTAAATGTTCAATCTCCTAAGCAAATACTTTTATTGTAATTTTCATAGAGCAAAAACAATGTATCCATATTTTTTTCTTTTCTCTACTCCGATTAAGAATTATCTTCAAGGGAAAAAAAAATTCATTGCAGATTATTTGTTGAATAAATGAGCAGAATTTAAATACTCTCCCTGATGTATTTTGCATTGGGAAGAGATAATAGTGAATATGTATTAAAATGTCACAGTGCCCAATTTGAGAACTTGACATTTTACTGCGTTCATTTGATTGTGAAGTAACAAGGACAGCCACTTCTCTCTTAGAAATACCAACCTTTTATCTGCACCTTCTTTTAAATCATGAGTTGCATTGGAAATTTCAAATGTCTGCTTTCGAAAGTGTGATTACCATTTAAAGAAAAAAATCTTTAACTATGAGTAATTAGAATTATTTAGTATTCTTTATTAATCTGAACAGATTAAAAATAAAGTATATTTTTTGCAGTCACTATGAACTCTGTTTTATTATCATTTTAGTTCATTATGTATTTGTGCCAAATCCATATGTAGCGCTACCATCCTGAGGGCTGCTGTGTTTCTGGGTCACCCTAAGCTTCGTACAGCCAGCCAACATGCATTTTCCACACTTGCATTCACAATTAGTGAACAGTCCATGAGCTTGTTTTTTGTTTCATTTATTATGGGAAATAATTTGAATGGGGTAATGGGATGCCCAACTTGACTAAATCAATGCACGGGGAATCTTTCTTCCAATTTACAGAAACAAATCCTGGACTGTTCTTTTCCTTGAATGCTGCCAGTCTTTAAGGTTCAGAAGCAACAGCCCCTTATGGGCTAAGGACTCTCAGCCCCCATGAAAGTTAGCACAGATTGTTGCAAACTTCATGCAGAAGTATCTCTTCTCCCCTGTAGAACTGCTCCCACCTCCAAAGCCTGAAGACACTATCAGCCCTCCTGGCTGCTCTGAAGATCTCCCAGGACAAAGATAAAGGGTTAAGCACAACACCATCCTTTGAAAATTTGCTACGTGTGACATTCTCTCCCCTTGTGAATCCCTGGATGTGCTGATGTACTCATTCTTTCCTCCTTGCTCCTGCTGCTTTCAGGTATTGATCCTGTTCATACCATGATGCTGAATGGATCCTCCTGAACCAACCCAAGCCCAGTCCCCCTAGACTTAGGGGACCCCTTTCAAGCCACCGACAGCCTCGTCAGCACTCCATCATCTGCCCGACTCCCCTGCTAGCATGGCCCTCATATTTATGGGTTAGCTTTACCACACTACCAGGGCCTCCAAACCTGGGATTGGCCAGACTCCCATAAATATGCAGAATTAGGTCTCCACCCCTCCCATCCATTGAATTTTGGAAGCTTTTATGATCCTCCAGAACCAGGTGGAGGTGATAGAGTTCCAGCCTGCTGAGTCACCCAGCCTGACCTGCAGTAACCCGACCCAGTTACAAACTCACAGTTACCAGGAGTCATACCTACATACTGTAGTACTTGGCTACTACAGTGATTCTCTGTTTTCACAAGGATTGGCTGGGTATGGAATATGTATACTTATATTGGTTCAAGCTGGACCAATGTAACTATATAGAAAAAAACACTCTCAAGGGTTCCTGGCCACTCCCCAACAAGAGGCTCGGCAAGGAGCCAGGACAGCTCTTAAGAGTGACTGAGCTTGGCCAGCAGCAGGAGAGTTTGGGTGGAAGATTGAGAAATAAGGCTGGAGAGCACGAGTCTGGGAGAGGCCCAGATGGGAAGGGTCTTACCTCCAGGCTGGAATGCTGGAAAGGAGGAAAACTCAGCACCTCATTGGCTCCCAGAGAGAGGGCCACCTGTGTAGCAGGGAAGGAGCAGCCAAGCTAGAAGGCCTGGTAGCAGCCAACAACCCATCCTCTCACAGACAGAGGCCTAGACCAGTAAAGGGAAGGAGCACTCTGGTGGAGAACTGGATTAGCTGGCTACCTAGGACTGTCTTACACTTAAAGTGACAGGCATTGGATCCCCTGTCCAGGGATTCCTCCAGGCAGCTGGATAAAAGAGAATCGGGGGTCTGGGGTGGTACACCCGGAGAGGCTGGCTAGCTCTCCAAGAAGAGGATTTTTCTCTAGAGACTTGTACATAGTTCCAGGAAGTTGTCCTCAGTTACTATACCCTTGGGCATCCCGTACACCCTTTACCCCATCCAAGTTCAGTCCCTTAATAAAACTGCAAAACAAAGCTCAAGGACTGGTTACTGTCTCCTGGATGCAAGTCTATATGAAGGAAATACATGCTGCCTGGCTGTGCAGGACTACAGGGGGACCCAAACCTTGGTGACTTCTAAGGGTAGTGCTACAGAGGAATATTTTTATATATTTTTAATGTGATCAGGAATAGGCTTAAATGATGTCTTGATTATGCGGGAGGGTCAAAAAGTGTCTAGCCTAGAGCACCTAAATGCTGTAAAAGGGCTGCGACTACATATATGAGAAAGGGAAAATAGGACTGAAGATGGGTTTTCTAAAGTTTTCATTCTATTAGTACAAAATAAAGAAATACTTCTTTTGTGTGGATTTATGTCATCCTTGATAAATAAATTGGCAATGTGAGAAATACCACTTTGTTGAATAATCATGGTACAGCTATTTTGTATGGCTCAGTAATTCAGTCAGGTCTGCTCAGAGAACAAGCAGAATGAATCAGAATTTTAATCAGAAAATCAGCCCAGATCAATCACGTATTTTGCCTAGAAGGTACAATAGCAAAACAACATGTGCATCTCATGTGTTTTTCTATCTAACTGGTAGCAGATTTGTTGTTTGTTCCAAACAATCCCTTATTTTCTATATGCTAGATTAAAATATTCTTTTTTTTTAATCTAAAAATGACTTCACAAAATGACAAATCGAACTCTTAACAAATAAACATTGCCATGTCAGTTCTACAATGATGTTTCTTCAAGGTTTCTAATGATCAAGCAATTCAGTCTATATAAAATAATGAGAGATGGGCTTTCACTGTTCCCTGAAAGTAATATTGTGTTGGGAGGGCATTAGATGGGCACACCATACTGAAAAAAATTAGATTTGGGTTCATGGTGGCATAGACCAATGATCCTAAACCTTTTTGAGACCAGGGCCCGGTAAATTTAACCAAAACCTTCCATGCCCTACAGTAAAAAGTTCATAATGGCCAAATGAAAGTATAGGAATGTAAAACATATATTGAAAAAATGGAAGGCTATGGATGGGGCTGTGTGGAGGGGATAGGGTTCAGAAGTGAATTAGGGGGCTTTGCAGCAGACATGGTGGACCTGTAGGGGATGAAGCTTATGGAGGAAAATGGGGTGCACTATGGGGCTCTGTTGTAGGTTGAGGGCACTATGAAGGGCTGGAGGCTCTACAACAGGCTGGAGGGCACTGTGGGAGTTTGGGGGACCTATGGAGACTGAGGGCTCTCAGGGGGCCTGTAGGTACTGTGGGCCACTATGGCAGCTGGGAAGTATTGTGGGAGGATAAATGGACCTGCAGCTTGCTAGAAGTCAGGGAGAAAGGGGGCACAGCATGGTGGTTGAGAACCACTGGCATAGACAACAACAGGATAGATATGACCTAAAAAGCGTCTTATGGTGATTGAGGAATGTTGGTCAGGATTGGGGAACACATCATGATAGAAGATAAAAAGAATGATACCACAGCAGAGGAGAAGAGTGAAAGAAAGTTATGCACCTCCCTGCTTTTCCTCCTGGACTCTATTAGTCATGCCTTTGGCCAAAAAAAGTATATAGTCTTCAAAACTGCTGTCAAGCTTGTGTCCATCAATACCCCCTGTAGGCGATAAAAAAAAGAAATAGACTCCTTGTCCACAACCTCCAAACCTCCGCTAACACTGCCACCACCATGTTAAGCTACTGTGTTAAAGTGTTACTAAACCCACATCTGTAAAATCAGTCTGTATATTCGGTAAATGCTTGTTATACTCACTGTGTATCCTCAGCATTGTGTAAAAGGCTGTTTTGATCCTGTGTTCTCTGATCCTCCCCTTCTTCTACTGTCCCCAATCCATCTGCTGGTAGTACGGAGCTCTAGGAGTCACTTTGCACATGCTCAGTTTAGTGTGTATGGCTAGAGATTTTTTTTCTTTGGGAGGGTGCATGTGATCATCACAGGGACAAACAGCACTGTCCTGACAGAGGGTTGGGGGTTTTGCAGCCTCATAGGACAGTCAGAGCAGAATGAAACCTCCTACTACAAGATTAACCAGAGCTCAACAGGACACTGATAGTCACAAGACTGCTATATACTGCCTAGGAGAAAGGGTAGTTAGCAGTTTATATTTACTAAAATAATTGCATTTCCATGGACAGATTTTTTTTCCTTAATAAATGAAATCATCATGTAAAATCTGTATTTTGTATTTACTCATGTTATCTTTGTGCAATATTAAAATCTGTTGATGTTCTGAATCATTTAAGTGTGACAAATATGCAAATATATCTCTGCAGCGAATACACTGTACAGTATGTATTGCATGAGGAAACATAGGCATGCCCAAAACTGTTGTTCTGATTGCCATGTTGTTTCACTCAGCAGCGCTCAATCTCATAAATCACTTTTTTTTATTTTAAATTTTATTTTATATTGGAGGAACATCCAACATTGCCACTCACAACAACTGTTGCAATCTACTGTCCTACCATCAAAAAAAAATGAAAAAAAGTTTCTTCTCCTCTGACTCTAGAATGCTACTTTTTTACATATTTCATTTCCCCCAAGGAAACAATGGATGCAGTGACAAAAAGCGTACTTCACCCAACAAAAACCTTTAAAATTAGGGATCAGGGGAGTGATTCTGCAAAATTGCTGATCTGATCATTGGTGAAATTCTTAGTTTGACTCATTGAGCTGTTTAAGTGAAATGTGCTTGGAAAAAAATTCCATAACAGAATCAATTCACATTCCAACATTCCAAAAAGGAAATAAATTCCTTTTCACGATTTCATAACAGAATCAAATCACACTCGCTCTTTTCCAATTCTAACATTGCATAAAGGGGAAATATTCAAATTAAAATTGTGCACACATACTGTATATTGTATAAGTGTGCATATCTGTTCCAGTGTTTTTCAACCTTTTTTTAGTCAAGGCATCCTTTAAAATTCTCAAAGAACCCCATTTGAAAATTTAAAAAACTAAACTAATAAATTTACATAACACAGTAACTTGAACACACATAGGACACACAATGTTAGAAGTGATTTATTCTTCCAAAGTAAACACACCTTTGCACACTGGTACTGACTAGTGCACCACCATTTCTCTTCTCTCTCAGCTTCTCTCCATCACTGTTTTAATGTGACCCCAGTGTTTATGGAGTGGGGCAAACAAGGATGCTGTACAGGGGCCTGACATCCTCTTTATCAAATGATGATAAAATTGGTTGTTAGGACACTGGCAGCTGGAAGATTGTAATGCTGCACAATGAAAACCTGTGGCTTTGTGCAACTAACAGGCAGCTTTGGTCCATCCACTGGCTTGTGTACAATTTTTGGGCAATTATTAGGCATTCTGCCAAGGCACCCCTAAAGAAATCTGTGGGCACCCCTGTGTGCCTGGGCACCTTGGTCAAAAAAGGCTGATCTATGCAATTGTTTAATGTTTCCTTAAGGTTTAAAAAAAAACAAAAGAATAGTAGCCGCTCGGATCAATTTATAGCCTTCAAGGGGATACAATTCCACATCATTCATTCTAGCTGATTAGCATACATTTCATAAACACCTTTTATTATAGGTCAATAGCACAGCCAGATATCTGTAGAAACCATCAGAATAGACCCAGTGTTTGCTTTCTATCTCCACAGTTAGGAAAGGATCAGTGCTGCACAGATCACCAATGGACACACACACAAATCCAATAGTGTAATCCAAAAAAATAACACAGTTATGTAATAAGAGTGCATAATAGCACTATCCATAAAAGCGTAAATTGTGTGGCAGTATAACTATGACCTCCTTCAACCTCAATGGTGCTCCTAGGACTCAAGATGGTGCTAACTTCTCATACAGATGATACCAAGACAGCTTCCACACTGACCAAGCAAGAAGTGACAAAACACATAGGGCTTACGATTCAACAGGTGGAAATGTTACAATACAACAAGTGGAAATGTTACAGTTACTGTATGTGCTACTGCATGTAGTAATTAACCCCTTTCTGTCCCCTCCATGTGGCCCTTTAAAGTGGGCTTCAACAGCAAGGCGACCTTCCAATCCAACTGGCTCCAGACCCCAAACTGTTACTGAGAGCTCATGAAGACAGCTTGGTCAGTGTGCTGGGAGCATGCAGTGAGCGTTCTTTCAGCACAGAACTTCAGACCACTGTGGACACAAATGAGCGATGGCTGTGCATTAAAGGCTGGCTCACACCAGGAATCACAGTGCGATGCAATTTTCAGCACATTCATTTCAATGGGCTAAAATTGCACTGGACATGCACTACTTTTAAAAACACTCTTCTTTTAAAAATGTACTGCAACCAGATCACATGGTATTGAAGTACCGTACAATGAGGTGCAGGCAATCCCACTGCTTTTGCGAACTGTGTTTGGAGTGTCATTAGAAATCTATTGAGGAGTAATAATGCTTCACATATGCAAAGTGAATAATTGTAACATTCAGTCCCAATTCGGAAAAATAAAGTGCACAAGTGTTGAATAATAATTGGTGAACTTCGTGGAAAAATGACAGGTGCTCCTCTGTGCTCAATCGGTGACCCACATGGATGTGCACTCTCACCGTTAGCCATGGACCACCTATCTCTAGGTTGGTCTTAAGCACCTGGTTAGGACCAACCTAGAGATAGGTGGTCCACGGCTAACGGTGAGAGTGCACATCCATGTGGGGCACCGACTGAGCACAGAGGAGCACCTGTGATTTTTGCACGAAGTTCACCAATTAGTATCCAACACCTGGGCACTTTATTTTTCCGAATTGAGACTGAATGTTATAATTATTCACTTTGCATATGTGAAGCAATCTTACTCATGTATTGTTAAATTGAATGCACTTAATTTATGCGCGGTCCACATGGTATTTTGTTTGTTTTTGTGTTATTGGTTCACAAATTAGGACTGCAGCGTATACTTATCAAAGTTGCATGAATATCTATTTCTAAGCACAGCACTATATGTTATTAGAAATCTATTGACACCCACAGCAGATCATACAACCATTGCATTTGGAACACAGGTTTTTCTCACCGCGTCCCAGTGTGAACCAGCACTTCTGTCCATTTTTTTCTGCCAAAATACAACTAACAGCATAACATAGGGGGTACAGTGGAACATACAAAACTCAGACAAAAACATAAAACATACAGCCGTGGCAGCAAATGGACTGGTAAAGAGGAGTGTAAATGGGTAGCTAATGTAAAATGCACCACACAAGCTCTGGTTGAAATGCTGTTGCCTTGATGGCTCATCTGTTGCTTTATGGGTGTGTGCATACATATATACAAATGTTGGGGCTGAATCACACGTGCATGCCAGCAGTATTGGGGCTGAATCACAGGTAGTTCCTGTTTGCAATGCCAGGCTGCTATTAGGAAGTAGGGCTGGCAATGTACAGCTTTATGAAGTACTGGCATCCAGTTGTTAGAGTCGCTGATAAAATGTATCATTTGGTCCATTACTGAGCCATTGACATCTCATGCTCCTGTGCTCTGCACTTTCCTCTTAGTCTTATAAAGAATATGTGCTCCTTTCTCTGGCAGAGTAACAACTCTCCATAGAATTAAATGGAGAGTGCAATGAATTTTAAGTATGTTCTAGTACAAGATGGCTTACAGCAGTGGAAACAATGTTACCTGTTACACTCTGCTTGTGCTTTAATAGCTGGCATACATTATGGGGGTTATTTACTAAAACTGCACGGTGCAAATGCTGGTGCAGCTCTACATAGAAACCAATCAGCTTCCAGGTTTTATTGTCAGTGCTTAACCTAACTAGCGGTATTCCCGAGTGTAGCTCGGGGTAAAGTTTCTGCACCAAAAGCGGTAACCCCGAGCTACACTCGGGCTTACCATGCGGCACTGCATAGGGAGTCCCTGCAGAGCTTACCTTGTCCTTTGCTCCTGCGATGTGTCTCCTGCAGCATCCCCGGCCATCTCCTCCGGCTGATGCCGGCATCCAGCTTCTGTGTTCCGGTCCCTGTGAAGTCGGGACGTATGTGCGCCGCTGGCGGCGAGAAATTTGAAAATGTTAACAAAATGTCATTTTTTTCAAAACCAATTTTACATAGTAAAACATTGCTGTTTCAAATCATTTCACATACATATTGTTCCTAGTGTTTTGTCCTGTCCCCTGCCTGCATTTTGACTGTTCTTTCTACCTGGAAACTTAGAAAAGTTCATGGCGTCCAAAAAGCGTCCCTTTAGGTCAAAAGCGGGTTTAGATCAGCTAGAGAACAGCGATAGTAAATCAAAACTACTTGCAGAATTGAGTGATAATGATTCGTGGAGAAATTCGTCATCAGACACTGAAAACAATTTTGTGACTTTGCTCAGTAATGTGTGTATATTTCAAATTTCAGTGTTTTTGGTTTGATTATATCATTGAATTAAATGTATTATTATTATATTATTATTTTTTATGATTATTTATTAAATTATAATTTATGATTTTGTGTTTCAAATTTTATCATACCCGGGATGTTTAATAGACTCTTGTTCGGACAGCTTTCAGTGAGTTATTCCTGAATATTACAGCCTACAATAAAAAAAACTACATATTTCCATGCAAAATAATGGTACCGCTTTCAGCACCAAAAATCTGAAATAATCATACCACTAGGGAGGTTAATTAAACAAGCTGAAGTTAGAAGCTGATTGGCTACCATGCACAGCTGCACCAGATTCTGAGTGCACTTGTTTTAGTAAATCTCCCCCAGGGTGTGCTCCTTTACTGCCTGCACAGGAAATTACAACCTCTTCTATTACAGTTATATGATGACAGCTATGTTTATCTCACAGAGTATTGTAATTATTGCACCACAACAATTTAGATTAAGATGTGACTAGGGTTGCCACCTCATCCCTTTAAAACCGAACACATATTAATTACACAGGTTCTGAGGCTAATTTAACCTCTTCACGCCAACAGTATGCAAATATGCGGCCTCTCGGTGGCTGGGCCTTGACGCAGAGCGGCCGCATATTTGTGTACCATTTGTAAACAAACATGTGCTGAGAGCGCACACCCTGCGCACTCCCAGCACATGTGTTGGTGTCCCACGTAAGGGTCCCAATCTCTCCTTGTGATCGGAACCTTTCCGATCATGTGACTAGGGCAGCACAGTGGCTAAAAGGTTAGCACTTCCGCCTGGCAGTACTAGGGTTGTTGGTTCAAATCCCAGCCAGGGCACCTCCTGCCTGGAGTTTGCATGTTCTCCCTGTGCCTGCGTGGGTTTCCTCCAGGTACTCCGGTTTCCTCCCACACTCCAAAGACATGCTGGTACGTTAATTGGATCCTGTCTAAATTGGCCCTAGTATATGTATGTATGAATGTGAGTTAGGGACCTTAGATTGTACACCCCTTGAGGGTTGGGGACTGATGTGAATGTACAATATATATGTAAAGCGCTGCGTAAATGGACGGCGCTATATAAGTACCTGAAATAAATTAAATAAATAAATGTGACTGCCGTGACAGCCAGTCACGGTGGTCACATGACCCTAAAACCCATCCCATCTCCCAGCGTCAGAAACCTCTTAAAGGGCTGGGAGGTGCCGGTGTGAAGGGGTTAATGCAGATATTGTACTAGGTGATTTTAATTACCACCTTAATCAGGCACAGAACCGGAGTAATTAATATGTGTTCGGTTTTAAAGGTGGGTTTTCAGGGTGCACCTGAAGGTAAGGAGGGTAGGTGACAGTCGGATGGATTGGGGTAGGGAGTTCCAGAGGATGGGGGAAGTCCTGGAGAAATCCTGCAATCGGGCGTGGGAGGAGGAGACCAGGGAGCTAGAGAGTAGGAGGACCTGTGAGGAGCGAAGGGCACAGGTAGGGTGGTATTTGGGTATCAGGTCGGTTAGGTAGTTTGGGGCGGCATTGTGAATGGCTTTGTAGGTCAGAGTTAGCAGTTTGAATTTGATGCGCTGGGCAATCGGGAGCCAGTGAAGGGATTGGCAGAGGGGGGCGGCGGATGTGGAGCGGTTGGTGAGGTGGATGAGTCTAGCCGCTGAGTTCAGGATCGACTGGAGTGGGGATAGCGTTTGTTTGGGTAGGCCAGTGAGAAGGGAGTTGCAGTAGTCCAGGCGTGAGATGTTGAGGGAGTGTACGAGTTGTTTAGTAGTGTCTGGGGTGAGGAATGTATGTATCTTGGAGATGTTGCGGAGGTGGAGCCTGCATGATCTTGATAGTAATTGGACGTGAGGTAGGAAGGAAAGGTTTGAGTCCAGGGTGACACCCAGGACTTTGGCTTGTGGGGTGGGAGTGATGGTGGCTTTGTTAGTAGTGATGGAGAGGATGGGGAGGGGGGGAAGACCAGGAGCTCAGTTTTGGACAGGTTTAATTTGAGGAAATGGAGTGACATCCAGTCTGATATGTCATTCAGGAGGTGGGCGATGCGGGCGGAGAGTGAGGGGGTGAGGTGGGGGGTGGAGAGGTAAATTTGTGTGTCGTCGGCATAGAGGTGGTAATTGAAGCCGTGGGAGTGTATTAGTTTGCCAAGAGAGGAGGTGTAGATGGAGAAGAGGAGGGGTCCAAGGACAGAGCCTTGGGGGACTCCAACAGAGAGGGGGAGAGAGGGGGAGGTGGCAGTGTTATAGGTGATGCTGAAGGAGAATTGGGATAGGTAGGAGGAGAACCAGGAGAGAGCAGCGTCCCTGATGCCAAGGGAGTGCAGTTTAGTAAGGAGGAGAGGGTGGTCGACCGTGTCAAAGGCCGCGGAGAGGTCAAGGAGCAGGAGGACAGAGTAATGGCCATTAGCTTTGGCGGTTAGCAGGTCATTGGTGATTTTAAGTAGGGCGGTTTCGGTGGAGTGTAGGGGACGGACACAAAATGAAAAAAAAAGTGTAAAGTAGGGTTATTACCCCATCTGTATTTTTTCTATCTGTGTTCCCTTTGGATAAATAATCTGTTCCTTTGCTTTCTGTCTCATAGCCAAAAAAGGAAGTGAAAGGAAATCCCTCCAAAGTAATGGAATCTCTGGTTGTCCAGGGTCACCAGAACTAGTGTCTCCTTTGGAAGATTTCCCCGAAATTCTTATTACGGTAAAAACCCAAAACTTAGGATTTTTATTCATTCATTTCACTCTCAGTGAAAAAAGTGAACCATCAATAAAACAAAGAAAGAAGAAAATAGGCTGCACACTTAAAAAAGCTAATCTCAAAAATGTTTATTGAACAACAAGCACAATGTAAAATATTGGAAATAAAATCCTGATCACTTGCCCAGAGCAGTTCAATGTTACTGTGGTAACATTGTGTTGCTTTGGTCACAGTGTGCTGAAAAGTAAAATAGAAAAAAAATAGAAAAAATGTAATAAAAAAATAAAAAAAAAATAGAAACATTTGAAAAAAAATACAAATTCAATTATTATTATTATTTTCACCAAAGAAATGTAGCAGAATAACGTTTGACCTAAATTTATGAAGAAATGTTATTTATTTGCAACATGTTATAACAGAAACGAAGAAAAGTGTGTTTTTCTTTTCAAAAGTTTCAGATTTTTTTTTGTTTTATTTAGCAAAAAAAAAATAACTCAGTTGTGATTAAATACCACCAAAAAAAAACTCTGTGTGAAAAAAATGCTAAAAATGTCATATAAGAACAGTGTTGCATGACTGCACAATTGTCATTGAAAGTGTGACAGCGTTGAAAGCTGGCCTGGGCAGGAAGGGAGTATAAGTGCCCGGTACTGAAGTAGTTAAATAACATATACATGAAAATATGTGGCTCTACTGTAACAATTTTTAAAAACTTTTTCCACCCAATGCTGCAAATAATATTGTTAGGTAGAATTGTAGTTAATGTCATTTTACTTTGACTCGTTAATGAAAAGAGATGGCAAGATATAATGTCTCATTCGTCTTCCCAACAGCTGGAGCTCCCTGGCTGTCCTACTTCTCCTGTCATTAAGTTACTTACAGACTTAATATATTCTCTGCAATGTCATCCAGCACTGATCTATATGCATTGGAGTTTGGATGCAAATATCCTATAATCTTGGGCCAGTTTTGAAGAGTAGTGAAATAAGAGATTAAATTGTATCTACTGTATACTCCACATTTATGTTAATGTTGAGTAGAATAGGTAATACTTCAAAACCCTGTCAGTTTATTTTAACATTAGGGAGATTTTTCTTCACTTCCTGCCATGGATACTCAATGGAAAGTGAGAGGAAATCTCTCAAAGGGAGGGAAATACATGGGGTTTTACATTCCTGGAGTTCCACTTAATACACTCCAACCAATATTTACCTCCTCTTTTCTTTTGCTTTCTTTGTCACTGGAAGTAAGCAGAAGAATCCTTTTTGTTTCAAATTATTTTTATTGATTTTAACAAGTAGTTTTACACAGCAGTGCAATGATTGCCCACTCAGGGGCAGGATACGTCAAAAAGAAGTACAGTGTACAAAAATAAAGAGAAAAAACAATTTCTGTTGTAGGGAGGATAACTCGGGATTGGCCGTGACAAGAAGATACCAATACAATTCAGAGATGGGTTTCTTAACCCCTTGGCGCCGGCGCCTCCTGGCCCTTCAAGGGTTCCAGAAGTCGTGAGGCGGGGTTTAGGATCATGTGACCGCCGTGCCACGCCGTCACAGTGGTCACATGATCAAGAAAGGTCCCGATCGAAAGAGGAGATCGAGACCTTTCCGTGAATACCGGACACATGTGCTGGGAGCATGCAGGGCGCACGCTCCCAGCACATATGTTCTTTTTTAATAGAATGCAAATGTGCGGCCACTCAGCGTCTAGGCCCAGACGCCAGGAGGCCGCACATTTGCGTTCGGCCAGCGTGAAGAGGTTAAGATCTGGTGCACAAAGATCTTAAGCTCCAAGATCTTGAATTAAGCTCTAAGTCAATCCCAGTTAAAGGTTACAATCAGATTTTAAATGAATGGCAGACTTTGCCTCTCCCCTGAATAACGATCTGTGGTGAATTGCTTTTTAAAGGTGTTTGACAGGTGGTGAGGGGGTAATATGTCACCTCCTCACCACCTGTTTTAACCCTGTAAATGTAGTACCATTGTACTGCTACTGTGTGCTATACATGTGATTGCAGGGAGATTGCGGGGTAGTCCCATTTGGTGTGGGAACCATAAGCAAGTGGAGATCACTGGAGTACTGGGTCTATCTCAGTTATTTTCAGGATCTAGGGGCATCAGCCAAGTATAGTGTATGTCATGATGTCGCCGCTCTGTCTCTCCGTCTTATCCAATCAGAGAACGCTTTGCATTCATTCGGGAGATGCAAATAATTCTCTTAATGGTGCCCGTGCTGAATGCTTACCCTCCTGTGTTCAGAATGCTGCAGAGCGCCAGCTCGGCACAGGACCCAGAAGCAAGTAGAGATCACTGGAGTAGCTGTGTCTACTTCAGTGATTTCCAGCTTCCAGGGGCATCAGCCAGGTATGGTATGTAGCACCCTCCTAGGAAAGTTAGAGGGGTCTGTGATAATTTTTTTAGCAAGAGGCTGAGTAGCAGCTGGGAAGATAATCAGAGGGATCAAATTTGGGTCAGGACTTAGAGGCTCTGCAGATCAGCTCTATGACACCTCCTCCTGACCTAGAAACTTGAAGAAGTCTTGGCAGAGAGGAGTGGCAGACACTGAACAGTTGGAAAGGTAGATGAGTCTGGCAGCAGCGTTCATGATGGACTGAAGGGGAGATAGCCTATGTAACGGTAATCCAATGAGAAGGGAGTTGTGGTATTCAAGGCAAGAGATCACCAGGGAGTGACATAGAAGCTTTTAGGTGTCATTGGTAAAAAGGGGTGTATTCTGGAGATGTTGCGGAGGTTGAGGCAGCATAATTTGGACAGGGATTGGATGTGGGTCTGAAATGACAGTTCAGAATCCAGGGTTACTCCTAGCACCCTGGCATGTGGGGACAGGTTGATAGTTGTGCCATTGATCTTGACAGAGAAATCAGGGGAAGAGGCACAAGGGGAAGGAAATATTATGAGTTCAGTTTTGAACAGGTTGAGTTTGAGGAACTAGTGTGACATCCAGTTTGATATGTCTGTTAGTAAATCAGTGATGCCTGAGGAAACTGATGGGATGAGCTGAGGGATAGAGAGATAGATTTGTGTGTCATCAGCATATAAATGGTATTAGAAACCATGGGGAGCATTCAGCTGACCTATCAAAGATATGTAGATCGAGAATTGGAGAGGTCCAAGGACAGAACCTTGAGGGACCCCAACATTAAGAGCAATAGTAGAGGAGGAAGTAGAGTTGTAAGTGACACTAAAGGTGCATTGAGATAGGAAAGATGCAAACCAATGGAGAGTACAGTCATGGAGACCAAGGAAAAAAAAGTTTTTTGAGGAGGAGGGGGTGATCAACTGAATCAAAGGCAGCGGAGAGGTCCAAAAGTAAGAGTATGGAATAGTGACCATTGGTTTTAGCTGTTATAGGTCGTTTGTGAGTTTTAGGAGAGCAGTTTCTGTGGAGTGTTGCAAGCAAAATCCAGACTGAAGGGGTTATTCTCAATGAGGTGGCAGATCAGCCAGTTGTTGACTAGATGTTCAAGGAGTTTGGAGGGAAAAGAGAGTAAGTAGGTGGATCTTTAAGATTGATGGGGTCCAGTGAAGCCTTTTTAAGTTTGTGGGTGACTAGCACAAGTTTTAGAGGGTTGAGGAAGATGGAAGTAGAAAAAGAGATAGTTAAGATAGGAGTTAAAGAGTGAAGGATAGAGCCAGAGGGTGATTATTTAGTGAGGGAACATGGTCCTAGTTCCTAGTAGCTGGGATAAACAAGGGAAGTATTGATTGTTCAGGTGGACAAGGAGTGTAAGGTGAGGGAGATAATAAAATCCAAAAAAACAAGTTCAAGGACTGTTTACTGTCGCTGGAGTACAAGTCTGAAAGGAAATGTGTGTTGCCTGGCTGTGCAGGACTATAGGGGACCCAAATCTTTAGCAACTCATAGGAGGTAGAGCTACAGGTATACACAAAGGTATAATTGTTCAAGCTGTACCAATGTAACTATGTAAAAAAATCCATACCCTGAATTGCTCTTTAAAAGGGGCAGCTGAGGGTGGTAAAAATTATAAACTGCCTTTTTTTTCTATTGCCCATCCAACTGCAAGTGTAAATGAACCTTTAGGATGTCTCCAAACCTCCATTTGATAGTGCTGGTGGCTGAGCACCCAACTGCCAAGCACCAGTGCTATCAAATGGGGGGGGGGGTTCCTATACCTAGAGGTGCCATGTATTTCCCTTCCAGCTTTCATAACACCAAAAATGTGAAGTGAAGGGGCCCAAATTAAACTGACCTGTTGCTTTGCCATGCAAAGGCAACACACAAATTTACTATAGTTACAAATACTCATGCACTCAATACATTTTGCACAGTCTCAGAGAAGCCTTTCCTCCTGGCAGAAGCATTTTGGCAGTAAAAATCCTTCACACTTGTAAAACTGTGTAACTCTTTCAAGCGCGTCAAGTGCTTGGGCGTTAATTACCGTATTTTGCACTCCATAAGATGCACCTGACCATAAGACACAACTAGGTTTTAGAGGTGAAAAACAAGAAAAAATTATTCTGAACCAATGGACTGCGGACATAGTACAGGGAATGACCAGAGACTGCGGACATAGTACAGGGAATGACCAGAGACTGCGGACACAGTACAGGGAATGACCAGAGACTGCGGACACAGTACAGGGAATGACCAGAGACTGCGGACACAGTACAGGGAATGACCAGAGACTGCGGACACAGTACAGGGAATGACCAGAGACTGCGGACACTGTACAGGAGATGACCAGAGACTGCGGACACAGTACGGGAGATGACCAGAGACTGCGGACACAGTACGGGAGATGACCAGAGACTGCGGACACAGTACAGGGAATGACCAGAGACTGCGGACACAGTACAGGGGATGACCAGAGACTGCGGACACAGTACAGGGGATGACCAGAGACTGCGGACACAGTACAGGAGATGACCAGAGACTGCGGACACAGTCCTCCGGGAATTGTCATGTGTCCCAGAAGTCACCGGACCATTCACAAAGCGCAGCGCTTCTCGCGCATGCGCAGTGGGCACCCGGCTGTCACAGAAGCCGGCGCGGGAAGAAGCCGGCACAGGAAGACTGTACAGCACTGGACAGAGGAACAGGTAAGGTCCTGCAGGAGAGAAGAGCTGAGCGGCCGGCCCGGTATTCTGACATGGTGGCGGTGGCGGAAATACCGGACTGGCCGCTCCATATTTGCTCCATAAGACGCACTGACATTTTCCCCCTTTTTTTTGGGGGAAAAAAGTGCATCTTATGGAGCGAAAAATATGGTAATTTAATTGGCCAGAATAATAATTTATTCTGGCCATTGAAATTAGTTAACACTCAAGCACTAAATGCTCCTAGTGTTAACAAACATTTAGATGCATTTAGACCTGTTTACACACGTTTACAAATTTCAAGCATTTTTTTCTGCCAAAATGCCGCTCCTGGACATACTGGCGTGTTTTTTTTTCTGTCTCCTCTAGCTCTAAACTCCAATAAAAGTCTATGTGTGCCTGGACACTGAGGAGCTTACTAAAACTGGAGAGTGCCAAATCTGGTGCAGCTGCGCATGGTAGCCAATCCGCTTCTAACTGCAGCTTGTTCAATTAAAGTGTTACTAAACCCACAACAGTAAAATCAGTGTGTATATGCAGTAAAACATGCTTGTCATACTCACTGTGGAACCTAAGGGGTTAATCCTCTGCACTGTGTAAAAACTCAGTTTGATCCTGACTTCTCTGTGATCTTTCCCTTCTCCAGTGTCCCCCTCTTATCTCCTGATAAGGCATATATTTTGGAGTCACTCTGCACATGTTCAGTTTGTTGTGTATTGCTAGAGAAGTTTTTTTTTCTTGGGAGAGTGCATATGATCAGCGCTGTCCAGACAGAGTCAGGAGTCCTGCAGCCTCATAGGACAGTCAGGGGAGAATGAAAACTCATCCCACAAGCTTTAACCAGTGCTCTGCTGGGCACTGATAGAAGTCACATGACTGCTCTATTTGCTGATGAGAAAAGGTATTTAGCAGTTTATATTTACTAAAATAATTGCATTTCCATGTTGTGTGTACTGTGGGAGACCAGATATAGTGAATGCAGGGTCCTGGGATTAATAACATTTTAAGGTTTTTAAGAAAAACTTTACAAGCTGATTGGTTTCTGTGCAGAGCTATTCCACATTTTGCACTCTAGTGTTTTAGTAAATCAACCCCACAGGCTAACATGCATGGTTGTTTAGAGGCAGAAAAAAAACACCAGATGCCTTTTC
This sequence comes from Staurois parvus, assembly GCF_062004578.1. NCBI lineage: Eukaryota > Metazoa > Chordata > Amphibia > Anura > Ranidae > Staurois > Staurois parvus. Next base: position 11,355,257 of record NW_028317877.1, read on the forward strand.
TTAAAATCTTAAAAAAAAGATTTATTCTCAATACTATCTATAATTGACCCCTGAGCTATCCCTAAGACCAAGGTTCATATATTAAAAAAGCAACAAATCTAGGCCTGGAAATTGCCCTCACAGTCAGGAATAAAAGGACTAAGAATATACAGGGCCATCTGAGGGGGTTTATTAGATGCAATTCATGCATGGCTTGAAAAAACACCAATAGTAAGAAAAAAGATTAGAGATTTTATGAACCCTGGAGACCAGCAGGTATACACCTTGAGGAATCTTATTACCTGTGCAACTAACTGATTTATGCAATTAAATACCCATGTTAAAAACTCTATATAGTGTGTACTAAAAGGGAAATGAGAACCCAGATCAGAGAGAGTTTTTGTAAAATATTACTAGGAAATGACAAACATCCCCTCCCCAGGCACTACAGTGAGTACCATAGTCAGAGTTTGAAAGGTACATTTTGGGGGTTAGAGGTAGAAAAGCTTGACTGAAGAGGAGGAGACTGTTTCAAAAAGACGTCCAGATGTGAGTCAAAGTGGATTTTTGAGTTGAGCTCTGTTGCCCCACAGGGTCTGAATCTGGACATCGAATTGTTTGCTTTCAATAATGGGTAGATCCCTATTGCCAGTAGACCAGCATTGATGCCTATTAGACTAAGATATGTAGTAGTATTAAGAACTGTATGTATGTTTTTAGATATTTTTATACATATGGGCAGTATGGTGGCCAGGTGGTTAGCATTTCTGCCTAGTAGCACTGGAGTCATCTGTTCAAATCCATGTTTTTATACAGAGGGCAGATTTTATCATTTACATTTATAAAGATATATATTATTATTTTTAACCTTTTTAATATATTCATATAAATAAAAACTATTTTTTTTGTTTGTCTTTTTTAATATTGTATGTGTGTGTGTGTGTGTGTGTTTAGAAAGGAAAAAAAATGTTTCTTCTCTTACCTTATTATTATCAGTCCACTTTTTATCAAATTTTATTATGGTATATAAATTCATTATTATATGGGGTTTCCCTAAATGATTTGTTTGCCTGCTGCAGTCATCTGGGCAATGAAGGGTAAATTAATGGGTGGAGTGGAAGAGCGGACTATATAACGAAAGCAGTGTACCCTGACCAGCCTTACTTGAGAAAGATTGGCGGTATCCAATCAAAATAAGTCGGTGTTGGCAGGAGGTGATGTCACCAGTATAGGGTCATTGCTGTGGAGTGTGCTCTGTCATAAGAATTTTTTTACTATTACATACATGCTGGTTGCCATTGGCCAGGGCCCAGCCTGTTTGTATCAAGTTGACTAGTGCTCCTCTCCTTTGCACTGTTCCTATTGTACCTGTCATTAGGCACTCAAATGCTTGCACTGCATTAGCAACATTGAAGCTCAGAAGCAACATGCAGCTGGCAATATAGAGTGAATGCCTTGTTTTATTGCTATACATGTTATTTATTACTCTATGTTCATTTTCGCACAAAGGATTTGCTGCAGGAATTGTTGATAGTGTTTGATTTGTGCTGCTTTTGGAGGATTTAGGCTGTCTCCTAGCTGGCTGCCCCACAGATCTTTTTAACCACTTGTTGCTTTCCTATTTGCACTTGAGTTATCTATTGTCAATTGAAAAAAATAATACAATAATATATTTGTGTTTTTAACCCACTTGTTTTTCTGCTGCTCTTTTCTGCTGCTCTTTTTCCATGTTTATGTGAATGTTTCACAAGACGAAAATGATTAGTTGCGAAAGAACAAATAATGAATTTGTACTGCTAAGTAATCGGCTTCACTGTATAATTATACATGGCAATAACTAAAGAGTTCATTTAAATTTATTTCAAAAGAATACATCAATGGAAAGAACTGCTAATCTTTTAAAACAACATTCTGCAGCAGGCAATACATTAGGTTGCTAAAAGGCAATGTTTTTCCTTCTGTCATGAAAATATAAAGTTCATAGTTTTAACTTGCAGATACTTTGTTTTCAGTTTTTGACATTTCAAGTTACCGTTTTCCAAGTCAAGCAAGGTTATTAAAAGAAAACAGCTCTGTGTCATCGGAATGAAACCGTCACTGCATACAAGCTTCAGTGGTCATGTTATCCGAAGCTGAAGACTATGAAGCAGATGCCAGCTTATAAGTAGACGCTCAGTATACTGTGAAAGAGTGTTAACAGCACACTGCCTGAACATTATTTACTGAGAATGATTATGGCAAACTAACCTTCAATAATAAGCATCAGATCTAAACTAGATATCTTATATTTCAAAGAAAACTGCTAAAAGCTAGCCACACATATTACAGTATGGTTGGCACACGTGGTGAACTAAAATCAACCTACTTAAACAAATTTGCTGAAAAAATAACTACCTTCCATGTTGCCAAACACTGCTCCTATGCAGAAAAGCTCCTGGATGAAGTTTCTTCTGAAATCAACACTTCCAGAAGTGTCGGTCACCTGTATCCTCTTCTGCATTTAATGGTTCCTCTCACCAGTGCCAAGACAAGGTCATTCAGTGCCCGGTGCAAAGATGCCAAACTGCAGCCCCCTCCCATTCATGATGTGCAAGCTTAGAAAATCCTAAGCCCAGCAGTCACTCGCTTGTCAAAATCACTGCCGCTGTTACTACTCCTGTTTGCCTTGTAACAGAAGGAAGGCTCCCCCATCCCTACAGTAAACCAATGTGCCCAGGGCAGCCACCCCTTCCGCCCACCCCTTGCCTCAGCCCTGCTTCCCACTGATTGCTGTGTCATTACAGGGAGTAGGAGTGTTTTCCACTCTAGCAAAGAATACTTAAGAGATTCTCAACATTACAGGTTTCTTCAATTGTGCCTAACAGGACCAATGAACAATGACAATGGATATGAGCTAATGGCTATACAACCACATGGCTTCAAACTCCAAGAAGCAAATCCCAACACAGTGGTGGACATAGCTACCAAATGGTCCCGTTCAAGACACATTTGTTAGGCCCCCAATTCTGCCCAAATACAGGAAGTTATTCATTACGGATAGATAGATAGATAGATAGATAGATAGATAGATAGATAGATAGATAGATAGATTGGTTTTACATCTGACAGAAGGGGTAGCAATGACGGCACAAACAGGAACCATTCCCCTCCATTTCCATCCTGCAGCGGCTGAAAGCTGACTTCTCCTCCTCTCCTTTCCATTGGCATTTAGCAGCTGCAGGAGGAAATGGAAAGGATTGGTTCCTGTATGTGTCACCACTGCCACCCCTCCTTTCTGGGTAGATCTTATTTCTGCTGTGTGCTCCTCTGCCCCCCACCTCCCACAAGCTGCTGTTGAGGATTATATCTACAAGAAAAGCAGGGAAGGGGCCAGAAATATGTCATATTTACCAGCCCCTTCATTTTCTGAATGAATACAGTGAGTGATCAGTAACAATCACTCATTCACTGAGCTGTCATAGTGATCTTTTTGTTTCACTAAGAGAGGCACCGGTCCACTATGATTAGGCAATAGTTAGCAAGTCAAGTCTAAATTTGCTACCTGCAGTTTATATTGACACTAAACTGATATGAATAATGATTCCTGTACTTTAAAGTAGTTTAAAAGTCATTAAAAAATGTTTTAAATAAAAGAGGATATACTTGTCTGTGCTGTGAAATACGATTGCACAGAACAATTTCTTACCTCCTCTTCTAGAGTACCTCGCTGGTGTTCTATGCTCATCCTCTTCTCCACATACCCCCTGAGAAAGTCATGTGTTGAGGGGTACCCATGCAAATATGCTCCTGAGCTGGGCTGTGGGCATCCATAGACACACACAGCACATCTTGGCCATGCCCCCGCTCCCTCCTCACAGAATTTGACAGACAGCAACAGGAGCCAATGGCTCCCCATGTTTTCAGTGAAGCCTGTAAGAGCAGAGAGAGGGAAGAGAAAAGATGTAGATGGGAACAGTACTGGGCCGAGGACTCGGGTAAGTTTTCTTTGGAAGGGGGGTTTGAGGTACAACTAATGGAAGGGTTTTTTTTTTTTTTTTACCAAAGAATGCATTAAGGTAAACAAAACCTTTTGACTTTATAACATCTTTAAAGCTGAGCTACAGGAATTAATATTTTTTTTAAATTTGCATTGGCTCATCTTGGCTCTATATAGTCCATCATAGCTCACATCCAGGGTGCTGCTGGGGATTGAGAAATTCACTGTAGTAGCCTCTGCTATATACGTTAGCACTGGTCTTTTGCTGCTCATGCAACTTACCCTCTGCATACTGATCACAGGGGGTCACTCTCTCTGTCTTTTGACGAAAGTCTTCAATTTTTTTTTTTAATGAATAGGAGGTGTGACGGAGCATAGGCAGGACAGAACACACAGAGTAGATGTCAAACAGTTAAAGCTTTATTAGAACAGATGACAGTCACTCAATGGGGAGTAGTGCAGGGAGAGAGAGTCCGAAACACTTGTAATCCAGCTCCGGTGGGCAAAGTTAAAGTCTCTAAAGCAGTTTATAAACAGTCAGATAACACCGGGGAAGCATACATTCACGCAAAGCTGATGTGGTAGCCTCAGACAGAGCTGGTGTGGCAGTCTCAGGCAGAGCTGATGGCGTTGCAGGCAGGGCTGATGTAGCTTCTGGGGTCCTCCTGCTCCATTGGGGCTTAGGCAGAGTCTGGCCACTATCGTCCCGCCGCAGCTGGGATCCCTTAGTGACCCTACGCAGAATGGAGCAACAAGAGAGACCAGCACTGACCTCTTAAACCCCCTGAGCAGGACGAGAGGAGGAGGGGGGTCATTAGCAGGTGACAATGAAGAGAATGGACAGGAATGGAACTACAGTAATTTAATTTGCATCTGTAAACAGAAAAGATTGGTTGGACAGGCTGGACACTGAAACAGGATAATTGGATTTGCAGCTGTAAACAGTTAGAATTAGGCAAACGACTGGTTGAACAGGATGGACACAATAATTCAATCTGCAGCTGTAAACAGTGTAACAGTGGGGGAAAATACATTAGTACAAAGGTAAGGCACTAATAAGTGGTGTATACACTAATTGAATTTGGGACCTTTTGCGAGTTAATTACAGCTAGGGGCCTTTGGCACACAGGAGTGAATACTAATTGGAGGATGCTCTCCCTATGGCCAGGAGGGATTAATAAAGGAATTAATAACTGGGACTGGTAGAGACCCATATCATGACACTAGGCATTCTCTGCTTGGAGGTTCTCAACCTTATCCAACCACAGAATGCCTCCCATGTATTGAAAAAAATGCAAGGTGCTCTCTGAATGGTGGAGATGCAGAGGGACTGACCCCTATGTCCAGTATGCAGATGGCGAGCAGCATCCAGAAGAGACCAGCACTGACTGTATAGAGTACAGGATACTACTGTGAATTTCTGCATCCCCTCTGGATGCGAGATATCACGGATTAGATAGAACCAAGCTGAACCAATGCAAGGTAAAATGTTCTTGGAGTTTACCTTTAACATAGGCAATACACTTAGCTATTCATTAATAAACTGTCCTATTTGTTTAGTAATATTAATAAAATGTGGGTTACAATTGTTCTTAGGGTTTCTATTGTATTTTCTACTAGCAGTTTGTCAATAATATGTCCATCCATCTCATTACTGCTGCTATCCTTTCTGCTGACACCTCTCATTTAAATACTTGGCACTGACCCGTCTTCATGTGCTGTCTTCTAGGCTCCCTGAAAATAGGATGTGACACATTGCACTGAATAAGACTGCCAGAAATGTTTGATCCATCTGTTTTTCAGGCTACTGCTAGTGAAGGTCTCTGTACAAGGGTCCCCTGATTGTGTTCATCTCAATTTAATGCATCACCCAGTCTGCAGTCATCACCTTCTGCTGATTAGCTGTCATTATCATAGATGTGTATAGGGAACGGTAAATAGAGCTATGAATAGATAATTTAGTCTGCTGTCCTTTATTTTAATATATAATGCAAATATATGATGTCTAGCAGTCATCTCTAGCCTACAGCTGTTTGCATATTTATGTGCAGATATTAAAATGATGTGACTTTGCCTAACAGGCTCTGCAGATTTTTCCCAGTTTTTCTTCCCATTTAAGTGCAAAACAGCCAGGCACACAGCACCCCCACATTCTCACAGCACAACAACCAGGCAGTGAGTGTCTTTTTAAGGTTTAATGCTCATTGAACTTGGATGGAGTGCAGGGAAGCTTTGGGATACTCCAGAATTTAATGCACAAAATATTTGGAGGACACTCCCTATTCTGTCTACTTTCTTCAGGGGCACCCCCTTCCTTGCAGAGACTAGGGACACCAGCACTACTGGCACTCTAAGCAGGGCAGATCCCACTTTAGCAACACTGACACAGCCACATAAGTAGTCACTGTGCCTTCAGATACTTGGATATTTCCTGTCCAATATTGGCAAGACACTGTACTGTGAATATCCAGGCTGGATCCTCTGTGCACCCCCTTTACTTGGCTCTAAACTGCTTCCAGGAAAAATACCCCCCCCAGCTCCCACTGATCTGGTAACTTGGTGAATTATCTGCAATAGGCCCCCCAGCTACCCTTGGCTGGGACCTGTGTGAATTCTCTGCAACAGGCATTAGCTAACCTGCCCAAAGGGCAGCATCCCTTAACCACTTGCCCTCCTGAGGATTTACCCCCCTTCCTGACCAGGCCTCTTTTTGCTACTCGGTGCTGCACTAATTCAACTGATAATTGCGCGGTCATGCAATGCTGTACCCAAATGAAATTTACATCCTTTTTTTTCACACAAATAGAGCTTTCTTTCTATGGTATTTGATCACCTGTGCGCTTTTTATTTTTCACGCTATAAACAAAAAAAGACCAAAAATTTTGAAGAATAATGATATTTTTTACTTTCAGCTATAAAAAATATATAGTAAACTCAAAGTTAGTTATAAATGTATTTAAACCCCAAAACATTATATATTTTTTTAAAGCAGACACTCTAGTGAATAAAATGGTAGGTACTACAATTTTTTATGGCACATAATACTCGCGCAGCGATTAAAAAAAAATACACTTTTTTTACTTTTAACGCACAAAAACACAATATATTGGCTAATTATTTGGTAAAATATAAAAGATAATGTTATGCTGAGTAAATAGATACCAAACATGACATGCTTTAAAACTGCGCATGCCCCGTGCAATGGCGACAAACTGCATACTTTTTTAATATCCATAGGCAACGCTTTAAAAGCCTTTAAAAGCTACTATTTTAGATTTACAGAGGAGGTCTAGTGTTAGAATTACTGCCCTTGATCTGACGTTCATAGTGATACCTCACATGCATTGTGCAACCGCTGTTTACATACCGGCACAAGGTCAAGGCTTGTGCACACAGGCGTGTGCGTATGGGAGGGGCGAGTTTTTTATTTTCTATTTTTTTTTTTTTTATTATTATTTTGAATTTTTTTTACACTGTACCTTTCATTTTTTTTTTTGATCACTTTTAATGCTATCACAGGGAATGCAAATATCCCCTATAACTTCAATGGGCATTGTAATATATTCTTTTTTGAGAAATCTGGGGTTTGTCAGACTCTGGATATCTCCTCTGCCCTTACATTATCTAATCAAACCAAAATCGGTGTGATCAGATGCTTTCCCAATTTACAAATGGCGCTGTTTATATCCTGTGAAACAGAAGTGATGAAGTGCTCGTAGCTTCTGAATTCTTAGACTATAGAGATGATTGGCACCACTCTGGTTTCCAATCAGCTCTATGGTCAGCTGGCAGAAACACTGGCTGCATTCTCAGGTTCCCCCGATGGCAAGGGACTGCCTGAGAAGGCCGTGGAAGGAAGCGGGAGAGGGGGGCATCATCTCCCGCTGCTTGTAAAAGCAATCTTGCAGTTAATTAGCCACTAGGATTGCTATTACATGAAAGCCGATCGCCGGCTGAAAAAAACGATACCAGGATGATGCCTGCAGCTGTAGGCATCATCCTGGTATAACCATTCAAAGTCCAGTGATGTACCAGTACATCGCTGGTCCTTGTTGGGTATATATGCTATGTTTTTTTTTTTTTGTATGCAGCCTGTGGGCTGAATGAAAAAAAGAGAAGAAATCTCTGCCAGAAAAAGTGTGTGGTATGCCCACCATTAGAATATACCGCCATGCATCCACCCACTTCTAATGGTGGGCATACATTAGGTCACACTTTGCCACATGTGCCAGTTCCAAGATTGAACAAATGTTTAAATAGTGGCACGCTTGAATAAAAATTGTCCATGCATAAGTGGTATCCCCTATGGAAAAAGGATGACACCAAGTCCCAAACTATCTTGCCACTGCTCCCCATGTAGTCTGGCATCCGGGGGGCTCCTTGTGACTATCTTTTCCCTCGTAAATCTGAAACTTATATGTATAGCCTGTTGCCCTCTCACAGGTCTTCTACATCTTAACCCCATATCTGGCACGCTTGCTGGGGAGAAATTGTTTGAATGCAAGGCGGGCAGAAAAATTAATCAGGGACTCATCAACGCAGATGTTTTGCTGGGGAGTATAGACATCTGCAAATTTTTGGTTAAGGTGATTTGCGAGGGGCTGAATTTTGTGGAGCCGGTCAAATTCAGGGTAACCCCGAGGATGACAGAGTGTATTGTTGTTGAAATGCATAAAACACATTATACTCTTATATCTATGCTTGGCCATGGCAGCAGAGAACACGGGCATATGATGAATTGGGTCTGTGGACCAATACAACCTCAATTCATTTTTTTTAGTAATGCCCATGTTGAGGGTTAGGCCCCAAAAAAATGTAAATTTGAAAACCGTAATGAGTTTCCATGCAACTGGTCTGGTAAGGTTTGAATTTGGGTTGGCGGCGATAAATTGTTGTGCATATAAATTGCTTTGATCCACAATCAACGTATACAGATATTCCATAAAAAACATCTCAAAAAATCCAGGGGAGAAGTTAAATTTGCTATTTCTACCTGAATTCTGAGTTGGGCAGTGAATGGGGGAAGTACAGGTGCTGAAGAATTTGTGGGCTGTCAATCGGGATTTGCAAGCACATCCGGAAGGATACTAGGGGCTCTACAGGCCTGTGTGCAAATTCTTGGTGGTTGCGGGACAATACTTGTGCTCACCACCGCACCAGCTTGTACTGCACTTATGGGACTCACCACCTCGCCAAGTCATACTGCAGTGCTGGTATTATTATTGTACAGGATTTATATGGCGCCAACAGTTTGCTCAGCGCTACAATATAATGGGAGACAATACAGAACAATACAGTTCAATACAAGAGGGTTAGGAGGGCCTGATCCTGGGAGCTTCCAATCTAAGAGGTATGTGATAGACCAGGATGTACTAGGCCACAAGTACTCGCCAGTTCACCAAAAGGTAGCGTGGCACTAGTACTGGCACTCTGCTGCATATGAGAGTCATCAAAATTTACCGACAAGTGCTAACAGAGATCAGGCCTGATTCTTCCAACACTGCGGTTTTGTGTGCAATGTATCAAGTGACAGTTACCTACTGACACTGCACTTGGTGGGGGAGAAGGGAGGGGTAAGCGTAGGAGCTAAACGCAGGTGTTGGCAGGTGCCGGGGCTGATCCCGCTAACGCTGCATTTTTGGGGACACTATACTAATGTGAACGCTGTATAGTGCTGATCTGATCAAAGATATTGATTCGTTCAGACACTATACTAGCAATGGAGGTTTATTGTGTATGAGCGTGTTCCTGGCAATCAAGGGGTTAAATGTGATGACTGGTGTACTGACCGGCAGTCTGACGCTATCTGGGAGGGGCGTGAAAACCGCGGGAGTGCGAATCACATATATATATGTGATTTTGTGCACCCATGCCGCCCTGTAGCAGTATTTCTGCTATAGGGTGGTCAGGAAGCGGTAACAGAAGCGGTTTGTGCTACGTTGCTGCGTTACTTTAAATGACAATAGCGCGTTCATGCAACACTGCACCCAAATTAAATTTACGTCCTTTTTTCCCACAAATTGAGCTTTCTTTCGGTGGTATTTTTTTATTTTTTGCGCTATAAAAAAAAGGCTGACAATTTTGAAAAAAAAAACAATATTTTGGACTTTTTGCTATAAAACATGTCCAGTAAAAAAATTTAAAAATCAAATTTTGTGATAAATTTCAGCCAAAATGTATTCTGTGACATGTCTTTGCAAAAAAAAATCCAAATACGTGTAAATTAATTGGTTTACGTGAAAGTTATAGCATCTACAAATGGTATGGATACTGGATTTTTAATTTTTTTTATACTAATAATGGCGGCGATCAGCGACTTATAGCGGCGATCAGCGACTTATGGCAGGACTGCAGGACTGCGGTGGACATTCTGACACTGGGGGGGAACTGACTTGGGGTCACTGACATCCCCAGTGACACCAATACAGTGATCAGTGCAAAAAAAAACACTGACACTGTACTAATGGCACTGGGGAGGAAGGGGTTAACTTTTTTTAGGCAAGCAAAGGGTTAACTGTGTGAGGGGAGTGTTTTACTAGTCGGCGGGGGGGTGTGCTTCACAGGAACACACTGATCCTGAGAGATAAACTCCGCTCTCAGGATCAGTGTGCTCAGAACTGACAGGGAGCAGAGCAGCAGTGTAAAGACTGCAGCCGTGCTCCCTGTCAGTGATTGCCAGTAATTGCCGGGACCCGGCGGGTAATGACCGGCCGGGACCCGGTGATTGACACCCGCGATCGGCGGCGCGGGTAGGCCGGTCACATGCCTCGTGCACGACCCTACCTGTTTTGCAGAATGACATTTTAAAACATGATTCTGCGCAGCAGTGCCGTCCTGCCACAGTAAAAATACTGCGGCTGGACGGCAACAGGTTAAGGTTGGGATCTTCTCCTCCTGGGCAAGAACCCTGCTGCTCCACCTTCTGGGCACACTTCCCCAGGAATTGGCTAGAGCTCCATAAATATTTAAGGTCAGGGTATGTCTCTTCCAGCCCACTACATTCTAGAACCTGCTGGAAGGCAGGGAGAAGTAGTTAAGCCTGCAGCCTGTGAGACCCAGAGCAGTCAAACCAATTACACACAAACCTTCTGTTTACAAATTTGTCAAAAAGACTACAATTATCGGAACCTCTCTAAACTATTTTAGGAGGGTGCTACAATAACATAATATAACATACCATAACAGCCTTACCTGCCTAAATACAGCTTGGCCATCAGCGCACCCCAATAGTGAAGGAGCAGTAGTACACTGATAAGGTCATCCCTCTGTTTTCCCCTCTGGTGGCATGATCAGGGAGGGAGACTGAGAACACTGTGCAATGCAGCACCCTGATTGTCTGGGAATACAGCCTCTCCCTCTTCTAGTGTAAGTACTACAATGCAGGGGGACACAAAAGGCTAATGTCTTCATACGTCTATGGAAACATACAATTAAATATTTTTAATGAATACTTACTTAAAAATTGTTTTTATATCTACCTAGGCTAACTACTTTGCAAATTGCATTTTGACACTAGCATGAGAGCATTGGTGCTTAATACCATTTAAAGTGGTTTTTGATACTTCAATCTATACCGTACTTTATTGGGTGATAAAGTTAATGTGACACCTATCCTCATAACCCCATTATTTCTGGCTTTTTCAAAACCTTGAGTTGTGAGTAGGAGTGTATATTCAATTTCTTGCAGAAAATGGCTATATTAAATAAACTGAAGATTTCTTGTGCAAGGTAAAACCAGCTCATAAAACTAAAAAAGGCATAATATGGCTGTTGAGCTTTGATTTCTGGCATCAGCTTAGCATCTAAAGCCTCTAGATGGTGCTGTGTCATTCAAATTCTCATCCTTGTGAGAAGACTATACTAAAAATGAACAATTTGCATGATTACCAAGAAATAATTATCTTCTATCTCAGCCTCTTTTTAAATAATGAAAACATGTATCTGTTCTCTAATTCAGAAGCTGAAAATTAATGTAAAGTGGACTAGCTCACTAAAGATGCAACACTTAATGTATTACAATGATGATCATGCATTTGCACACACTGTTCAACTTGTTTGGCATTTTAATGAAAACTTTAGGCAAATAAGAGACTACATTTACATTGCATAAACATTTTTAAGCATATTTAATGGTAGACATGGTGAGTAATTTTAATATGAAACTCCTGCATCAAACACTACAATATTAACAAAGTAATTGTCACTTTTGTGAAATGATTGTCTAAAGCTGGCCATACAGTAGATGGATCAAAATTCAGCTGGTTTAACAGGTACCAGCTGAATTTTGATCTACCTGTGGCCATTTCTGTTCGACAGAAGATGACCTAGTAATCAGCTCCTCTCAAACAGGACTGTTGGAAAATGTGTGGTTGGTCTTCGCATGCAGACAATCAGTTGTAGCACTGATCCGTGTATACTAGCAGTGGAGGAGTCCAACTACCAGAATACAATAGCACAGCAAGATTAGCTAATTAGCTGAGACCAGCTTGTGTCCAGAGATATAGCAGAAGCAGGGCATTTTTTATCAGAAAGTAGGTGCAGGAACTCAATCACAACTCCCCCCCTTCCCCACAGGGTTAGAGCACTCCGTATCAAAGGGTGGATGTGGCCAAATTGAACTAATAGTGGGAGAGTCTTAAAACGGCATTGTTAAATGCCAGGAGAGCATTATGCACAGTGCAAAAGTGTGATATGTACAGAGTGGAGGGTTCAGGAGTGCACTCTGCACATTGTACATAGTGCACTCCTGAACTCTGCACTCTGTACATAGTGCACTACTTCACTCTGTACTCTATATGTAGCACACTCCTGAACCCTGCACTCTGTACATAGCACAATCCTGCACCCTGTATGTAGATCAGAGTGCAGAGTTCAGGAGTATGCTATGTACAGAGTTCAGCAGTGTGCTATGTACAGAGGACAGAGTCCATGAGTCTGCTTCTGTTTTCAAGTGACAGTAGTGAGTGACAAGCAAGGGGCCAGAGGTGGCGAAACAGCATTCTGCCATAATCTGGCTGAAAAAAAGACAGTGGCCCTAGACTTTAAACATTCCCTAGTAAACTATGTGCTAAAATTCACACTTGCACGTTATAACTTTCAATGCTGCTGGCTCCTGCTCTCTCACTGCTGCTTTCCTGAAATTCTTGTCTTCACAGGAAAAAGTTAATAGTGGACAGTGCAGTCTCCATTCCCTCTGTTAAAGTGTCAGTGAAGTCTTGCTCATAATTTAAAAAAATGGGCCCCATTGCAGGTTTAAATCATAATATACTAGCATGTCCTGCATACTAACACATTATGACAGACTTACCTACAATCAGAGCCATCCAGCTCTGCGCTGTCACAGCTCTTCCTGGTCCCCAGTTCTTCCATCTTCGCCCAGTCTTCCTTTCAGGTTTGTATCTTCGTCTGTTTGAATGGCCAAGCTGAGGTGACATCACTCCTGCATATGTGTATGGGAATAACATCGCTGTGGCACACAGAATGGGCCATAAATGTAGTCTGAGCTGTGCGTGTGTGGCTCAGATCATATTACCTGCTGACAGGCAGGGGATGTATTTATGATAGAAGAGAACTCTAGGGTCTCTTCTATTATAAAAACCCTGCCTATCAGTGATTTCTTTGATTTTTGACTTTACTACCACTTTAATTTGGAGAACAAAGGGGAAAGAAGGAGGGAGTGCCTTATAAACCTAGACTAAGGGGATGAGTGTTTATATTGATATACACAGTGTAGGGGGGCATAACTCTACTCCCTGCATGGAAGCATTGATTCATAGGATGCTGCAAGAGAATGGAACTACCCTGAAACAATGACAATGGTCTACCTTAAACTGGAACATAGGCAAATATTAAAAGATTAAGACCACCACAACCTCTGGTTAATGGTACTCATTTGTTTCTACAAGTTACAATGTAATGTCTAAGTTTGCAAAGGCATTTGATGTACATAAAGTGGATTTATAGCTGTTTGTGGCTATTGGAGAATACACTGCTCAAAAAAATTAAAGGAACACTTTTAATCAGAGTATAGCATCAAGTCAATTAAACTCCTGGGATATTATCTAGTCAGTTAAGTAGCAAAGGGGGTTGTTAATCAGTTTTAGCTGCATTGGAGTTAATGAAATTAACAACAGGTGCACCAGATGGGCAACAATGAGACGACCCCCAAAACAGAAATTACATTTATTTCACTACTCATCTTTTCTGACTGTTTTTCACTAGTTTTGCATTTGGCTAGGGTCAGTGTCACTACTGGTAGCATGAGGCGATATTTGGACCCTACAGAGGTTGCACAGGCAGTCCAACTCTTTCAGGATGGCACATCAATACGTGCCATTGCCATAGGGTTTGCTGTGTCTCCCAGTACAGTCTCAAGAGCATGGAGGAGATTCCAGGAGACAGGAAATTACTCTAGGATAGCTTGCCAGGGCCATAGAAGGACCTTAACCCATCAACAGGACCAGTATCTGCTCCTTTGTGCAACAAGCAACAGGATGAACACTGCCAGAGCCCTACAAAATGACCTCCAGCAAGCCACTGGTGTTAATGTCTCTTATCAAACAATCAGAAACAGACTTCATGAGGGTGGCCTAAGGGCCCTAAGTCCTCCAGTGGGCCCTGTGCTCACTGCCCGGCACCAGAGAGCTTGATTGGTATTTGCCATTGAACACCAGGATTGGCAAGTCTGCCTCTGGCGCCCTGTGCTTTTCACAAATGAGAGCAGGTTCACCCTGAGTACATGTGACAAACTTGAAAGGGTCTGGAGAAGCCGCAGAGAAGGTTATGCTGCCTGTAACATCGCTCAGCATGACCTTTTTGGTGGTGGTTCAGTGATGGTCTGTGAGGCATATCCATGGAGGGACGCACAGACCTCTACAGACTAGACAACGGCACCCTGACTGCCATTAGGTATCGGGATGAAATCCTTGGACCCATTGTCAGACCCTACGCCGGTGCAGTGGGTCCTGGGTTCCTCCTGGTGCACGACAATGCCCGGCCTCATGTGGCTAGAGTATGCAGACAGTTCCTGGAGGATAAAGGAATTGATAACATTGAATGGCCCCACGCTCGCCTGACCAAAATCCAATAGAACACCTCTGAGATATCATGTTTCGGTCCATCCGATGATGCCAGGTTGCACCTCAGACTATCTAGGAGTTCAATGATGCCCTGGTCCAAATCTGGGAGGAAATACTCCAGCACACCATCCGTTGTCTCATCAGGAGCATGCCCCAACATTTTCAGGCATGCATATAAGCACGTGGGGGCCATACAAACTACTGAGTACCATTTTGAGTTACTGCAATGAAATTTCAGCAAAATGGGCTAGCCTGCTGCATAATTTTTTCACTTTGATTTTCAGGGTGTCCTTGAATTCAGCCCTCTGTAGGTTGATAATTTTCATTTCCATCAAACGATGGGGCATCTTTACATGCCTAACACATTACCCAGTCCATATCAGTATAGGTACCCAGCATGATATTTTTCCCCATTGAGATCTGATGTGTTTTCTAAGTGTTCCTTTAAATTTCTGAGCAGAGTATATTTAAATGAAAGTTTTTTTGCCCAGAGTTCAGTTTTAACTTTTAAAAAACTGTTATTTCATGAAAAACATCAAGCACAGTGTCCAGACAGCTGTTTTATAAGTAAAGTGTTTTGTCCTCCTAACCCCTTGGCACTGGCGCCTCCAGGGTTTCAGAAGCTGGGAGGTGGGGTTTAGGGTCATGTGACTGCCGTGACCGCCGTGACACGCCGTCACGGCGGGCACATGATCGGGAAAGGTTTCGATCGAAAGAGATCGGGACCTTTCCGTGAGTACCGGACATGTGTGCTGGGAGCGCGCAAGGCACGCGCTCTCAGCACATATGGTTTTTTTTAATAGAACGCAAATGCGTGGCCGCTTGGCGTCTAGGCCAAGACTCCTGGAGGCTGCACATTTGCGTTCGGCCAGTGCCAAGAGGTTAAGATTTTAAAAATAAATCACTATAATGCTTTTCATTTGTGCAGGGTATATTTTGTTATTTCTTTCAGAAGTTGCTTCTACCTTTGTATTTTAATTTATCTTTCAGGCCATTTTGATCTCTGTCATAATTTTTCTTGTTCTGGTATTTTAAGTTCAGGTTTTGATATTTCATTTTGTTTTTCAATATTGTCATTCAATCGTTACACAGTAGAATTGTTTTCTTTAACATTGAATTTGCACACAATAACCTGTTCTATCCTTTCTTGTTTTGCACATCTTTTTACCCATAATCAATGGAAGAATTTATTGATTTGCAGTATATACAGTAAGTATAATTTTAGGTTGTTAAAGTGTTACTAAACCCACAACAGTAAAATCAGTCTATATATGCAGTAAAGCATGCTTGTTGTACTCACTGTGGAATCTAAGGGGTTAATCCTCCACATTGTGTAAAAAGGCTGTTTGATCCTGTCTTCTTTGCCCCTCCTCTTGTTCAAATATCCACGCTGATAAAACAGAATGAGCCTGTAGCCCTTCTGCACATGCTCAGTTTTTTTTCTTGGGAGAGTGCATGTGATCAGCACAGGGCCAATCAGCACTGTCCAGCAAGAGGTTAGGGGTTTTGCATCCTCCTAGAGCAGGAAGAAAACTCATCCTACAAGCTTTAACCAGTGCTCTGCTGAAGTCACAAGACTGCTCTAACTGCTGTTGAGAAAAGGTATTTAGCAGCTTATATTTACTAAAATAATTGCTTTTCCGTGTTCTGTGCACTGTGGGAGACCAGATATAGTGAATGCAGGATCCTGGGTTTAGTAACACTTTAATATTTTTTAAGCTGTAATCTTCCATGCTCTGCAACACATCTTTTTTATAGTTAATATCACTCATTTTGCAGTTACCTATATATTTCATACATTTATTTGGGTCACTAATACCTAGTGTGTCACCTTTCTTATATCCATCACAACACATGAGAATTTAAAAGATATGCTGGTGGATTGTAGAGATAATGTAGAATTGTCAGTAATAAAATAGAGCAAATTATAGTACAGGGTTATATTAAAAATAATAGATGAAAACAAATATGTGATAAATGCAATTTTCATGTTCTTTCCAGTTTCAGAATGCCATTGAACGTTGCAAGTAGGACAGTTGTTATTTTTGACATGAAAAGATATAAACTAAACTTATGGAAATAAAGTTGAATAATAGTTGAGATAGATTTACACATTTTAAAGTTCACAATTTCTAATCCTCTCTTATCATCTTGTGTTGTTTTTTGGCTGATTTACTGAAAAAAAGTTAATATTAATTAACATAGAAAAATGATGGCAGAAAAAAGACCTAGCAGCCAATGTCTTTTTTTTTTTATATATATATATATATATATATATATATATATATATATATATATATACATGTTTTTGTATTTTTATTTTCTTTTTAAGGGTTTTTTTGTTAACTTTTTTATCTGAGTATAATAAGATCTCTGTTTCTTTTGGGCCCTGACTATCCTGCACCAGATTTTGCCATTCTCTCCCCGCAACACACAAGTGGATTAGCCTATTAGGGCACTATATATATACAGTATATATATATAGTTTCTAGAGGCTTCCTTTCAGGAGAATTTTTCTGCTGGTAACATCATCATTCTCTCTCTACAAGTGGCCTCTCTTCCTCCTTCTTGGATAACAAAGTTTCCAGAATCTTCTCTTCTTTTGTACTTTGCTGTCTTCACAAAGGGCAGGGAAGATCCTGCTACACCACTGACTCTTTGCAGTTATCTCATTTACATAACATCAAAATTGAAGAGACAGAGAACAGTCAGTACTAAAGATAATTAAAGAAGAATTGATGTCTAGAAGCTGTAGTCAAAAAAAAAGAAGGAACAGGAAAGAGAATAATTCATCAGTATTCCTTATATACTCATTGCAGTTAATCATTCCCCTGTTATTGACTTACCATGCCTTGTTCACATGGTGTGTACTTCAGAGTATTGCTTAGGTACAATAGCATTTCTATATTCTCCCTTTAACAAAACTTCAGTTTTTGAGATTTGGCCCTCTTTAATAACTATTAATTTATGATTTTGTAAAATCTTTTAACGTCTGCAGATTTACATTTAATATAAGGGTACACATGCTAGTCATGTAACTTTGGCTTACCAAAATATCAGTACATTCTATTAAAGTGTTTGTAAAGGCTCAAGGTTTTTTACCTTCATGCATTCTATGTATGAAGGTCAAAAACATTCTCTGTGCAGCATCCCCCCCCCCAGCCCCCTCAACACTCACGTAAGCCCCCTCTTGATCCAGCGATGTGCACTGGAGTCTTGGTTATCCCAGCCATTGGCTCCCACTGCTGTCACTCAAGCCAGTGAGCAAAGGAGAAGAGGAAGGGGGTGGGGCAGAACCACAGCACCATGTGTGAATGAACACACAGAGCAGCAGGTGCTCCATAGCAAGCTGCTTTCTCTGGGGACACCCAACAGAAGGGAGATGCCAGGAGAGCCTGTGGGGACCCTAGAAGAAGAGGATCCAGGCTGCTCTCTGCAAAACCACTGCACATAAGTATAGACATGTTTGTTATTTTTAGAAAAAAAAATTAACCCTTTGAATTGCTTTAAACACATCTAAAAAAAATCATTACCACAATAAAAGCAACGGGCTTCATTTTCTACAGACTGCTCTCTCAGAGGCTTTTTCCATTTGTAGATTCATGACCCAGAATTACCCCAAACCTCCCTTTCTCCCTCTATATCATATTCCAGGATTAAGTTTTGCTTTTACTTTGTTCCGATGGTGAGAAACAACTTTATTTTCTTCCTGTGACACCTACATGGGCTTGAAGAATTCCTCCAGGGGCAGCTGCTAGAAGCTGAGTTCCTACTGACTGGCACGCCACCAGAACTATATCTCCCAAGAGGCATTTTCCTATATACAGTGAGTGCCAGGGTTTTGCGAATCAAGACAGCAACAATATTTTGCATGACAATGAATCAATGTATGCATGTAGTGTAAGACAGAAAAGAGTGGAGAACAGTTAAAGTTCTATAGTCCAGCAGGCAGGGCTGACAGTGCTGCTTTGGATTTGCTATCTTATAGGAAACCTGTAGAAATGTTAATTGGGCCAAGTAGTATTCTAAAAAATGTACCAATTGTCTGAAACTCTTCTTGAAAAATGGGAGTATATTTCCTGTTATGTGAGGGTTCTTAGACACTCCTGTAGCCACTGCTGATAGCTGTATAGTCTCAGGAGATTTGGAGTGAGCTGTGCTGCTCCATATTCCAGTTGTTAGAGTTTGTGATGTGAGGAAGTATATTCCTCCCTCTACCAGGATGGCCACCTTCACACAGAAACACAATGACAAACAAATCAATAATGGGGAAAAGATCAGCTACAGGGAGAACTCAGTCAATGTGGGGGACTACTCCTTTCCCCTCTGCTCTGGTAATCTGCTATGGGGTAGTTTTCCTGTAAAATGTTTACTACGGTTAATTTTTTTAAAATCCTTGCATATAAGAAAGAAATGTGATAAATTATTATTAGTGGCACCCTTAAGAAATTGTGGTGAGCTGAGATTTTCGATGTGCAATTTTAAAGAGTCAGGTCTTATAATTATGTCATGACTCTTGTCAACAACATTTTCTTGAAATCAGTTTATTTTTAGCCTTAGCACACCAAAATTCAAGACTAGAAATTGGGTTGATCCCTCTGCGAATTGCCCAGTGCCATTTGGCAGAGTTAGAAACACCTGTCTGTTTAATCCAAGCTAATGAAATAAGGGAAATGTATTGAGATGTTGAAAATAAATTAAACTTGGCAAACGTTTTAACAAAACTTGTTACAGAGTCCCACAAAATTAAGTGGCTATGCAACTGGACAGCAAGCACTCTCTGGTGTCACAAATACATTTAGTGCCACAGAACTACTGCTGTGGCAAGTAGCAAGTGTACACACCATTTCTTGATAAAGTACTGTGTGTCTAAGCACTGTTATATGTGGGGTGAGGTGCCTAGCAATACGCGAATGTACACTTTAGAAAAGTCAGTATTTGCAAAACATTTATGGGGGCTTCATTGGCTGAATTGGATTTCAGGGCTAAGTCCCATCAGTTGCCATTCTCCCTGTATGGTGAAAGTGTTTGAGTGGCCAAAAAAGGTACTCTGTTTTCACAGGGTGGTTCATAGTTGGTGATCCTCATAGTTGGTAGAGACTGAAAGACTGCAATGCTGAAAGAAGACATAAGTTCATCCAGTTCAACCTGTGTGTATGTGATAATGTCACTACCATTTCCATAGTCCCTGGATTTTGTGTTTGCTAAGATGCCTATCTAAATGTTTTTTGGAAATATAAACACGCCTTGCTGACACCATCAATCCTCAAGTCAGAGTCAGTTCCTTAGAAAAAGTTACACTTTAGATGTACATAAGAGATTTTATTCCTAACAAAGCAAGTAGCAGAAAACCTTACCTTGAAAAATCAAGTATTGTGAAGTTGAGGTGTTTTGTGGGAAGATGAGAATGTGATATTCTACTGAAAATAAGGGACACTCCTGCTAGCAAAGGATAGCTGGCAAATTTAGGAGGGGCCTTTGCTACTGCATCCAACGCTCAATAATATTCATTTACATATTAGTTATGAAATATTTAGTTAAACTTACAATTAGAGATGAGCGAATCGAACTTGGCGAAGTGGAATTCGTTTCGAATATTAGGAAAAATTTGATTCGCACCGAATCCGAAAATTAGCAAACTTCGGATGCACGAATCGAATTTTTCCCGATCGGCCGATTTTCATCCCTTCTACAGCCGGCAAAAAGTGTCCCTGCAGAGAGCTCCGCTATTTCTGACAGTTCTCTGACAGTTCCTTCACATTTACAGCGGTTGAAACATTGTATCTATTTGTTTCCATTTAGGATACAGATGTTTTTATTCGGAAACAAATAGATACAATGTTTCAACCGCTGTAAATGTAAAGGAACTGTCAGAGAACTGTCAGAAATAGCGGAGCTCTCTGCAGATACACTTTTTGCTGTACTGGAATTCTTCTTATTTTCATCCTACTTCTTCTTCTTCTTCATCCTCATCCTCTTCTTCTTCTTCTTCCTCATCCTCATCCTCTTCTTCTTCTTCCTCATCCTCATCTTCTTCTTCTTCTTCTTCTTCTTCCTCTTCTTCATCTTCTTCCTCTTCTTCATCTTCTTCTTCTTCTTCTTCTTCTTCTTCTTCTTCATCTTCTTCTTCATCTTCTTCTTCTTCTTCATCTTCTTCGTCGTGCCCCGTGACTGCCCAAATGAGTGAAGTGTGCGGTGATTCTAAGATCGACGGCACTCATCTGCATGTCATACTGACTGACAGTATTATTTCTCTTCCCCAGCAGACTCCAAGGGCATTTAAATTAAAGGTACAGTGTTCTGCACTAATATAAAGGCTCTCTGAAGCCTAGAAACCCTTTTAATAAGTTAAATTCGCAGCGAATAAATTCGCATCGAATCGAATTTATTCCGCAAATTCGGCGAATCAGCCGAATCGAATTTTTGAATAATTCGCTCATCTCTACTTACAATGTAAACCTAGCCTAGGCTTTGACCTTCAAAAATGTAAAAGGGAATTGGAGATGGTACGAACAGAAGCTTTTTTAAAAAACAAAAATGTTTTTGATAGATGATTGGCCAAGGGCAGCATTTACCAGCTTGTAGATGGGACTTACAAATTACTTACCAGTAAATGTAACAGCAAATTAGTTGAAAACATTCTTTAACAAAATGTGCATCAGATGTTAACTGGTATGTTTTGAGGCTTATGACAGTATCAGTATTCTATAACTGTAGAAATTTGGCCTTGTATGAGGGAATCTTGAAAGATTTTACAGCTAAACCATATCATTATAAATTTGAGAAAATGAATGTGGTTCCTAGTGTGATATTTTAATCATTTAGGGTTATATTGATTTTGGTACAAATTACCTGATTTATCAAAAATGTATTAGAAAGCAAACATTGTTTCCTAGAGATTGAGTAGCTAATAGATGCAGACCCAATTTAATGACTAAGTGACCTATGAGCAGATAACATTTAAGAAGAAGCAAGAACAGCAATATTGCGCTTATAAAAGCTGGATACAATTTCACCAGTGTAAGATGACAGGCACAATCAATACAATATCTAAGTGCTCTGCAAGGGGATAGTTTCAAACAATTGGAGTGTATAAATCTAGATGGTAGCAAACAATTATTGTGTGTTATACTATTTACATTGCTGTATGAGCTACATGTCAATGCACATCACTGCTAAAATGAAGACTGAGAAAAAGCATGTTTTTATTGCCAAGTGTTTTTTAAGAGTTCAGATTGATGTATATAATGTCATCGGTTTGTGTTAATCCTTAAAAACCTTGCTTCTATGTAAGAATGAGTCAATTTTCCAAGGTATGCTGCTTGAAATCCAGAAACACATTAATACCATTGCAATCTATGGTAAGTGAATCTTGACCCTAGATTCTGACCATTTTCAAGGTTAATAGTAGTGATGGGCTGAACACCCCCATTCCTAATGAGTGTTCGACAGCAAACTTTGAACTCAGTGCAAGTCTATGGGACTCAAACTTGTAAATTCAAAAGTGTGCATTTTGAATGCTTGTATGCAAGTTATTGGCCATAAAAGGGGTATGGGGACTTGGGTACTGCCTCGAGGGACATTAATGAGTGAAACATTTTTTTTTCAAAAAGTACTGTTTTTAAAGGGGCAGTCATTGAAAAAGAAATTTCCTTTAAATATCATGCCTGGGGGAGGGTCCCCTTAAACTTTTGTTTAACTGTGAGTTCGCAGTACATTGTGGGTGTTTGGTGGGCTAACAGTTGGTGGTAACTTCACATCGTAACCCTTCAGAGTTTTTTTTGACGAGTGCAGGATTGGGCCCTGCTATAAAAATTCAAATTATATGCACCTGTCACCTGTGCACCTGTGTTGAAAAAAAATGGGCTTCGGGTGTTGGTGCCTCTGCACTGTAACCCCTTACAGTTACTCTTGATGAGCACAGGAATTGGCACTGCTCTAAAAAACTGAAATGATATGCACCTGTCACACAAGTGCAAACAAATTGGGCCTTGGGTGTTGGTGGTGCCTGAACACTGTAACCTCTCACAGTTACTCTTGGTGAACGCAGGAATGGGCCCTGCTGTAAAAATGTTTTTTTTAATTGTTAATAATTGTTAAAAATTTGAAGAAAATTTAAAAAAAGTAAATTACATGCACCTGTCAGATGGGTGTTGGTGGTGCCTGAACACTGTAACCCCTCACTCTTCGTGAGCGGAGGAAGGGGCCCTGCTGGTAAAATTTGTTAAATATTAGAAAAAAAAAGTGTAAAAAAAGTGAAATTACATTCACCTGTCAAACAGGTGCAGAGAAATCGGGCCTTGGGTGTTGGTAGTGCCTGAACACTTTAACCCCTCACAGTTATTCTTGCTGAGTGCAGGAATGGGCCCACTGTTAAAAATTGTTAAAAATTTGAAAAAAAGTAAAAACTTGAAATTACATGCACCTGTCAAACAGGTGCAGAAAAATTAGGCATTGGGTGTTGATGGTGCCCTAAACCAAAAACATTGTTGGAAACTAGCATAATCAGGAATAGGATAGTCAGCATAGGCAGTCTTGAAGGGATCCCAAATCACTAATAAATGTAATCAGTTACATCAGCATCAGGGGCTTGATAGCTGCTGTTGATCCAGGGCTGATTAATTTTGATAATTTTGATAAATGTCAGCTGGTCAACGAAGTCTGTGGACAGACACATTCTTTTATTCATCACAAAACCTTGAGTTCACACCCTCCATCCTCAGCTCAAGAATGTGCACAGCTATCTGACATCTCTATACCTGCGAGCATGTCTCCTGAGTGCATTCAGGGGAATATACAGGTGCCAGTGACTATGTCAGCTCTGTTTACAGCACAGGATCTGTGCTAATCAGGAGAAAGCAGGTAGGAATGGGTTAATGTTAAAAATCCTAGGAATCCTGCAGCCTAAAGTGGCAATTTGGACCAGGAAACATTCTCTGTAAACAGCAATTCTCAAGCTAGGTGCTCTGAATAGAGCAGGACAATAATTAGTTGTTAGCAGACTTACCTAGATAACTTCTGAAGTAATGCCGATCTATGTCATAGATCACTGGTGCTAAGTTCTTGGTCTTGTAAAGGCAGGGACCAGCGGGGAGAGGACATCCACTCCCCAACTCCTTTGCAGTGTATTACATGGAGGTTCATGCTGGTCTTGTCTTCAGCACAGCCTGTCACTCACAGGAGTAGGGGAGTTGTCAGGGCCTGGACTTGAACCTGGGACTTCTACTGTGTCAGGCAGTAACTCTACTCACTGAGCTACCTGGGATGCTGGACAACACTTTGCCTCATCTATTGGATAATCCTGCCTTGTGCCTTGTTTGCTCTTGAACCTTGAACTCCTTGCTCCTCCCATGAACTTCCTATATAAGCCATGTCCTTGGACTTCCTCCTTGCCAGATTATTGTGCCTTTCCAGCCAATATCCTGCTACTGTTCCTGCTGCTGTCTACACCTCCGCTACTGACCTTTGGCTTGTTCCTGACCACGATTGATCTGCTACCATTTGTGACCGACCCTTGGCTTGTGACCGACTCTGCTTTCGTCTGATCCCTAACCTGTTGATCCGCTATTGGTTCCCAGTCTGCTCATTCCCTGGTGGGGTGATCCTGAGATCTGCGACCTGGTATTAACACGCAGCCCAATCCATCTCCACCATTAGGAGCTCTGGTGAATACCGGTTAATACTTAGACCCCGCACCTCAGGTGAGCCTGCTTCATTCCCAGGGGGATCCGCTGGTGTACCTATCCTGCTGGTTCCAGGTAAGCCTTTTACTGCTATAGCAACTGGTCTCTGAACCTGACCTTACACCGTGACAGAATAATCTGGCCCACACATGGAGGCCGCTATAGCAAATGCCATGGCTCCTGTCAGGCAGCAAATTTCAGAGCTACAAGAGTTTGGTGTTACCTACCAAAAGAAATTTGCTGAACTGCAAAGTGTAGTAGAGGGGCAACAGGAAGAGATCCATGCTCTGCAGACACGATTGCTGGACATGTGCTCCCGCGATGTTGCTAATACACGCATGCCTCTGCCACTCAAGTTCAATGGAGACCGCCGCCACTACAGGCGTTTCCTTAACCAATACCGCATTTATTTCCAGATGCAACCTGCTGCATTTAATACTGAGAGGCAGAAGGTATTGTTTGTTATAAACCTCCTGACTGAGGAAGCCCTAGCTTGGGCCTCTCCCTATATAGAGCAAAACAATGCAATGTTAAACAGTTTTGCGACTTTTGTGACTGCAATGAACCAGGTCTTTGATGATCCCAACCGCTGCACTACCGCTGAAGCAAAGCTGCATAGTTTGAGGCAGGGTAGATGCCCTGTTGCGGAGTATACAACTGAATTTCGACGCTGGATCTCAGACACCACCTGGAACCCAGCAGCTCAAAAGAGTCAGTTCCGGCAGGGGCTCTCTGAACAGGTGAAGGATGAGCTCGCCAGAGGAGAGACTCCTAACGATCTTGAGGAGTTCATCCAATTATGCATTCGGATTGACCAAAGACTTACAGAAAGAAGAAAGGAGAGATTGGCAAGTAATGGTGGCATGCGTTTTTCTGCTAATCAGTTCAGTCAGAAGGATTTAAACATTTCTTCAGATTATAACACACCTGAACCTATGCAAGTAGATACTGTTAAAAGATCAATTTCTACTCAAGAGAAGGAGAGAAGACGTTTGGAGAATTTATGTTTATACTGTGGGGACTCTGGGCATTACGCAGTCAATTGTCCTAATAAAGCCAAAAGAACAATTGCTGCGACTGATGTTATCCTGCCTGAACGCATAAATTCAATTACCCAGTCTATCTCCCCATTGATCGATGAAGAAAATAAAGTTGGTCCTAAACAGTCTCATTTTGTTGTCCCTATCAAACTTTTTACTGAGGGCCATGAAATTCCTTGTTCTGCTATGCTGGACTCTGGGGCTGGGGGAAACTTTATGGACATAGAGTTTGTCCACAATAATAATATTCTCAGGAGAAACAAATCTGCCCCTATTGATATGGAGAGAGTTGATGGTTCACCTTTATCATCAGGACCAGTTACTCATGAAACAGTTCCTCTAGTACTCCAATTTCAGGCTGACCATTTTGAGACCATCAGCTTTCAGCTGATTACATCACCTAAATTTCCTGTCATCCTGGGCATCCCTTGGTTTACTACCCATAATCCCTTCATCAACTGGGGAGCACGGACCATAAATTTTACATCCCCCCATTGTGAGGAACATTGTAGGAAACCATGTGCTACAAGTTGTCTACCAATCAGGAAATCACAGGCTGATATGGTAACTACACAGTCATATGACAATCTGCCTCCACAATACCATGAGTTTCGAGACGTCTGTGATAAGAAAAATGCGGATCAACTACCTCCTCATCGTCCATATGATTGTCCCATTGAACTGCTTCCAGGAGCAGAAATACCATTCAGCCGCATTTTCAATTTATCAGAACCTGAGTTAAAGGTGCTAAGGGAGTGGCTTGATGAGAATTTGGAGAAGGGCTTTATCAGACCCTCAACATCTCCTGCAGGAGCAGCCCTGTTCTTTGTTGAGAAAAAGGACTCCACCTTGCGTCCATGCATTGATTTTAGGGGCTTGAATAAAATCACTGTTAAAAACCGTTACCCACTCCCTTTAATCGCAGAGATGTTGGAAAGACTCCGCTCTGCCAAAGTCTTCACAAAACTTGACTTACGGGGGGCATATAACCTGGTACGCATGCGTCAAGGCGATGAATGGAAGACTGCCTTTAGAACCAGATATGGACACTTTGAGTCCCTAGTTATGCCTTTTGGCCTATGTAATGCTCCCGCGACTTTTCAGCACTTCATAAATGATGTGTTTCGAGATTTGTTGGACCAGTTTGTTATTGCTTATCTGGACGATATCCTCATCTTTTCGGACAACCTGGTGGAGCATCGCAAGCATGTCTGCACTGTATTCAAAAGGTTAAGGATGAACCGACTCTACATCAAACTGGAGAAGTGTGAGTTTGAACGAGCCCAGATCCAGTTCTTGGGATATATCGTTTCTTCAGAAGGAGTGAGCATGGATCCTGAAAAGATCAAGGCAGTGGTGGATTGGACTGCCCCTGGAAACGTTAAGGAAATACAACGATTTATTGGATTTGCAAACTTTTACAGGAAATTCATAAGAAACTTCTCTAAGGTAATAGCACCAATTACACAGCTGACAAAGAAAGGAGTGCCCTTTGCATGGTCAACTGAGGCACAAACTGCTTTTAGTAAGCTAAAGACTCTCTTCACATCTGCACCAATATTGGTACATCCTGATCCTGAGCTACCTTTTATTGTGGAAGTGGATGCCTCAGACTCCGCCGTGGGAGCTATCATTTCTCAGCGACGAGGAGAAAAAATGCAGCTTCATCCCTGTGCTTATTTTTCTCGTTTGATGTCATCTGCTGAAAGGAATTATGACATTGGGAATAAGGAGTTGCTGGCAATTAGGGAAGCCTTTTCCGAATGGAGGCATCTGTTGGAAGGGGCTAAGCATCCTGTGACTGTCTTCACGGATCATAAAAATCTAGAATTCATCCGTTCTGCCAAGAGATTGTCTTCTAGACAAGCACGTTGGTCACTGTTCTTTTCCAGGTTCAATTTTATTATCTCATATCGACCTGGGTCAAGAAACGGAAAGGCTGATGCCTTATCACGAATGTCGTCTGGGCCTCTCCAGGAGAACACTTCTGAATGCACAATCCTGCCTCAAAAGAACTTTCTAGGGGCCACAAGTCCTAAGGCATTCTTGAATCTTCTTAAAGAGGGGTATGAGAATGACCCACTTCTCAATCATCCACCTACGGACATTAACCTGACTTATAAGAATGGCTTTTGGATTCAAGGACATCATCTTTATGTACCTGAATCTGTTCGGGTGGAAGCTCTCAAGTTGGTTCATGATTCCAAACTTGCTGGGCATTTTGGAGTCGCTAAGACCGAAGAACTATTATCACGTTCCTTTTGGTGGCCGGGGTACAAGAAAGATGTCAAACGCTATGTGACCTCATGCTTGACCTGTGCACGCAATAATATTCCCCGAGCCTCCCCTTTGGGGTTGCTTCAGCCACTCCCTGTTCCATCAAGACCATGGGGGTCTATTTCTATGGATTTTGTGGTGGATTTACCTCCCTCAAAAGGAATGACCACCATTTTGGTAGTGGTTGACCGTCTCACTAAAATGGCCCATTTTGTTCCAGTTAAGGGGGTGCCCACTGCTGAACAGACTGCTGAATTGATGGTTCGAGAAATTTTTAAACTGCATGGAATCCCTGATGATGTGGTGTCTGACAGAGGTGTGCAGTTTACTTCGAAATTCTGGAGAAATTTTTGCTCAGCCTTAGGTGTTACAATTAATCTGTCCTCTGCTTTTCATCCCCAGTCTAATGGTCAGACTGAGAGAACTAATCAAACAATGGAACAGTATCTTCGATGCTTTGTCACTTATCTTCAGGATGACTGGGTGGACTGTCTTCCCACTGCAGAGTTTGCATACAACAATTCTAAACATAGTTCCACCTCTCAAAGTCCTTTTTACTTAAACGCCGGTTACCATCCAGTTTTTATTCCTGATCTCCCTATCACAACTCCAATCCCTGCTGTTACCGATAGACTAACTACATTGCAGGAGATTCAAGAGAAATTGATTGAGACTTTGAGGGAAGCTCAGGAGTATTACAAAAAGTCTGCAGACAGACACCGGAAAACACTTCCTACGTTTCATGTGGGTGAAAAAGTTTGGTTATCAACAAAGAATTTGAAGGTCCAGGTGCCATCTGCTAAGTTGGGTCAAAAGTTTGTGGGTCCTTTTCAGATTTCTGCCCAAATCAACCCAGTCACCTTTCGCTTACAGCTTCCGGATAGTATGAGGATTCACCCTGTTTTTCATATATCACTACTCAAACCGTTTCAGGAAAATCCTTTCCCTGGAAGAATTTTTTCACCTCCTCCACCTGTTGAGGTACAGGGTGAAGAAGAATTTGTGGTGGAGAAAATCCTTGATTCCAGGATGTTTAGGAATAAGTTACAGTATCTGGTTCAATGGGAAGGATATGGACCAGAAGAAAATTCTTGGGAGCCTGAGGAGAATGTTCATGCTCCTAGACTAACAAGAGAATTCCACCAGAGGTTTCCACGCAAGCCTAGTCCTAAGACGTCCAGAGGACGTCCTGGGAGGAGGGGAGAACTGTCAGGGCCTGGACTTGAACCTGGGACTTCTACTGTGTCAGGCAGTAACTCTACTCACTGAGCTACCTGGGATGCTGGACAACACTTTGCCTCATCTATTGGATAATCCTGCCTTGTGCCTTGTTTGCTCTTGAACCTTGAACTCCTTGCTCCTCCCATGAACTTCCTATATAAGCCATGTCCTTGGACTTCCTCCTTGCCAGATTATTGTGCCTTTCCAGCCAATATCCTGCTACTGTTCCTGCTGCTGTCTACACCTCCGCTACTGACCTTTGGCTTGTTCCTGACCACGATTGATCTGCTACCATTTGTGACCAACCCTTGGCTTGTGACCGACTCTGCTTTCTTCTGATCCCTAACCTGTTGATCCGCTATTGGTTCCCAGTCTGCTCATTCCCTGGTGGGGTGATCCTGAGATCTGCGACCTGGTATTAACACGCAGCCCAATCCATCTCCACCATTAGGAGCTCTGGTGAATACCGGTTAATACTTAGACCCCGCACCTCAGGTGAGCCTGCTTCATTCCCAGGGGGATCCGCTGGTGTACCTATCCTGCTGGTTCCAGGTAAGCCTTTTACTGCTATAGCAACTGGTCTCTGAACCTGACCTTACACCGTGACAGGAGTGGTGACACCATTTTTCTGCTTGTGTCGGTTTTATTCTGTGCAGAAGAGCAGGGGAGGTTTCTGGAGAAGGTGATTGCTTCAAGATACTAAACTAAGCTCAAATGCTTAGTAAAGGTAAAATCTAGTCACCTGTAAGATTAGATTGATTTGTGTTTTTTAGGTTTACAACCTACAACGTTAAGCTGGGCTGGCTCCTTCCTTGCTACACAGGCTGTCCTCCCTGGGAGAATCTCTTTTCCAGCGACCTGCCTGTAGGTGGGCTCCCCTCCTTGGGGCCTCCACAAAGGTTCCACACTCCAGCACTCCTCAATCCATCTTCCACCTGACACTGCCCACCTTCTCCCAGGCTCTGCCACATTTAAGGGTTGCCCTGGTCACCATGCCCAGCCTCCTGCCAGGGGATTGGTTAGGGTCCCTCAAACATGCAGATCCACCACCCCTGTTCCAGAAAGCTCTCTGGTTTCTGGAGAAGAGGGAGAGCTCCAGAAGCCCTGACCTGATAGAGCCTCCTAGCCTATACTGAGGTGAACTCCTGCCTCACTCTTAGACTGACACAGACTGACACATCACAGGCTGCTACTCAGTCTCTATCTATCTAAAAAATAAAAAACAAAACAGCCTATCTAGCTAACGTGAAGGGCAGTACAGTTATATAAAGTAGCTTGGCAGTCCTTAGATCTAGTGGCTGAAGTAGTTACATTTTTGATCCTGCCAATAACACAATTCCTGTCTTAGGTTTACAATGTTCACTCACTGTACCTTATCTAAGGAGGAGCAGTGTTCTCACTCTAGGCTGCTCCCCTGATTTAGACTACAAAAACCTCTCCCTCTCCTTTTCTTCATTACACATGGGGTAAGTGTGTATATTTCATAGACGAACTGGATAGGCAGAAAATTATTGTTGGCAATTTTAGTTCATTGAACAGGGAGTTACAAGGAAACAATATTTCTCCAGGATCAACAGGTATTCTCTGTACTTGCAGAAAAAAGTATTTAGCATGAAAAAACTAATTTAGCCGCCATATCTAAAGACTGGTAAGCTGCACTATATTACATTTTTGTTGTTCGGTTTAGATATTATTTGGATTTGAATGTATTTTAACTTGCACAGTTTTAGGAGTCAGAACATCACTGAACTATTTTTATACTGACCAATCTAATACAAAGTTTGTCAGTCTTGCCTCTAATCTGCTGCCAAAGTTGATCTGTTGTTTGTAATAGGCAAAAGCATACTGCTGCTATGTGTGCTACATAAATAAACTCGTGTATACAAGTAATGACCCAGGGGCAGTGAAATTTGGATATTCTACCAAGAATAAAAACTGGTTCTTCTGCCTTCAGTGATTAATAGGGTTTATATTTGATATGCCATAATGTACTGGTGAGAATTTTAATGAGACAGTATGAGATTATGATGGATCACTGGAATGTGATTACAGTAATTAAATACGGTTATCATCTTCTTGCTGCTTAATGATATTTGCATCTTTATTTAATACAACATTTAACACATGCCTTTGTTTAATAAAATTTACACAAACCATAAGCTGGTATATACCATAAAGTATTTTTACAGTTTATAATGCAAATGTACCCCAATAAAGGGAAAAAGGCTTCTGGGTAAATGTCATTTTTATGTGACAGCATTTGTCTTGGCTCATGCAACTTTATAAGAAAAGGATTACTGGGTCTAGTAAAGCACCCCAGAGATGGCTGAATATGACAACTATGTGGGAATTAACACTTTGAGCAGATCCACCAGCTCTGTGCTAACAAGATCCGTATGCATAAATAAGCCAACAATCCTTCCTGTATTTATTCTATTTCCCATCCTTGGCTATGACTGATACCTGCTTGAATAATGTTGTGCAAATCTGTGAAAGATGTTACTCTTATAGAAAACACATTTTGGATGCTCTTTATTGAAAAATTAGTGACAACCCTGTCATAAATGGAAAAATGTGCTCCAGGTTATGAAGTCTGTATCGTATGGTCTCAGGCATGAATCATTACTGCAGAATCTGTGTTTTTAGTCAGACAGACGCTGTCTAGTAGGGTTGCAATGACATAAGATGATCAGAACGGTGTAATTAAAGCAGCACCTCTATATGTAACAAGCACACATGGCTGCCCTTGTGCAGTGCCAGGACCATACTCCTTCAGAACTCTGTGCCGTAGCCGTGACTCCAAAGCGCATGCACGGGAGTGATGTCATCATGGCTCAGCCAGTCAGAGTGGGTGAAGATGGAAGCCCTATCAGCGGTGACAGCGTGCTGGAGGGCTTCGTTTTAAGGTAAGTTTCTCATAATGTGCTAGTATGCGTTGCATAGTAGCACATTATAACTTTGCCTTACAGGGGAAATATTTTTTGTTTTGTTTTTTAAACTTTACTACCGCTTTTAAGGAAAGGAATAGTCAGGATAAAATCAAAGTAATATTACATAAACCTGGGTGATGTGCACTTGGCCTTTCTTGATTATTAGCTCTGTCTAAGACATTCAAAATGAGTGTTGCAAATCCTTTCATAACAGGTGACAGAAAATTCCTGTCGTGCTGGTTCACATATATGCATCCAATCCACATGACGTGAAAAACCATTGCTTCCTATGATGCCTGTTCACATGTATCTCCAATGCACTGGTGGTGCAGGTTCAGTGAGGTTTGAAAAACAGTCATGTACCAGGGGCAGACTGACCATTTGGAAACTCAGGCACTGCCCGA
Organism: Staurois parvus; assembly: GCF_062004578.1. Lineage (NCBI taxonomy): Eukaryota > Metazoa > Chordata > Amphibia > Anura > Ranidae > Staurois > Staurois parvus. The sequence continues at coordinate 11,387,845 of NW_028317877.1, forward strand.
GGGCTCAGGGTCAGTAGGGGGCCCCATGAGATGCCCTTGGTACCTTTTTCATAGGCTTTTTTGAGTTTGGGCAAGGACACAGGGGCCCCATGAGTTGTCAGTACGCTCCTGTCATGTACCATTTCTGAGCAGTACAGGCCAGTTCAGGTGAGGATTACAGACTATTGACTTCTATGGGAACCATTTCTAAACCGCGTATGTGTGAACAGGATAATCCCAAAAGCTAATCCTGTCCTGAACCTGATGTAAACCTGACATGAACTGGTGAACAACTCCTGTGTCATTAGCTGTGAAACCTGAGCTTCAATCCGCACTGCACATGTGTGAATCAGCTCTTAGTGCCCATTCACATATATGCGGATTGGATGTGGTTTGAACCCAGTGACTATTATTCTGCGCATAATGAGACTGCAGTGTGAACGCAATCTTTGTGCGCTGCAGTGTATTAAAACACATTACATTGCTTTTTTTCTTTTTTTGAATTTAAAAAAAAAAACGTTATGCAGGCTGTACAAAAACTCAATTTGTTTTGCATGTGTGAACTGGAACCCTAGGAAATAGGGCAAATTGCCCAATGCAGCCCAGCACTGCTGGTGTAAACAAGCCCTAAGTCTTTGTTCTGTATATCATCATTGTGTTAAATAGGGAGCTATCTATTGGGCATTCACTGCAACTGTACTTGTTTTTATTATTCCTTTCAACATGAATAGGGAGTATCTTGCTAATAAAGATTGTCCATCCGCCACTGCAAAGCCATTTAACTTCTTGAAGAACAACAGTGAAGGTCTCCTCCATTCTCCCTTTGATACACATATGCCTGTGAGTTCTTTCATTGTGTTTGTTAAAGTCACATACATAGCTACATTAGATCACATTTTAATGTATTCAATGTGATTTATAGTCAGCTGTTTGTAAGAAATATGTTAATTGTATACATTTGTGAGAGACTTCTATACAAGCATTTTGTAATTTCAGTTTATGTGATTGTATTGCAGTTTTACAGAACTATTCACAGAAGCAAATTCAGTTTTGGAATGAAACACAATGCTGCATCTGTCAGTTTTGCAATCTAGCTGTCGGCTAACCGATAGTAGGACAGCACACTTTGATAAAGGAGAAATATGAACTCATAAAAAAATCAAGCGAGCATACTCACTGATGCTGCAGCTGTCCTCCACTAGGAGGCAGACCAAAACAAGCAGGGATAAAGTAGTGCGGATCGTGGAGGTGTCGGGGGCAGAGCGGAGATCGAGCGACCTTTTTCATGTGTGGCAATACTATCAAGTGGCGAGAGGCTCTTGACCAGATCTGACCAGACTCATATAAGGATCCTGGATGTCCTGAGAGTATCTGCTTTGAATGTGCATTGTGATTGCGTATCTGGTGAGTGCGCAATCTTTACATATTTATCACCTCATCCACGGATCCAGCCATTGGATGGTTTGAAGATCTTCTTGGTATCTTTCTTGATCACGTCATAGACTGTGTTATGTTTAATCACCTATAGTCACCTATAAGTGACAAAAATCTTTTTTGCACTTTATTTGCACCTTAATACTGTCTTGCATGATTGTGTGCATATGCTCTAAGCACAATAATTTAGCGCTGCACCCCCCCTTTATGTATTTTGTCCTCCCACTAGTTCTAAGCCCAAGAACAACAATCACATGATTGTTGATCGCACAGTTTTCAGTCCGCTCAGTCATGCTCTCAGTCACTAGTCTCTGCTGCCCCTCCAGCACTTTCTAGATTGCTGAGAAGGGGGCGGGAGCAGCTGGCTCCAGCTCTCAGCCACGAGCTGAGAGGCTGAGCCAGCTGCCAATCAGGTGGATCCCAACAATATGATCGGGAGCCTTCCAGAGTCTGGAGCAGCTGTGTGACATCAGGGCTAAAGCCCACTCTTGGCTGATTCTGGGTCACAGGAAAGCAAAAATAATTGCTCTTTTCTAACCCAAAAGAGCAGTATGGCAAAAAAGCTTAGGCCATAAATCACTTTTAATTGTATGTTTGCTACCATTTTTGACAACATCATGGAGCAACTGATACAGTAAACTAATCAATTAATTTACATAATTAAGTACAGGAATAATTTGTCACTTTGTCTGTGTTTATTTCAGACATTTGATCAAGCAGAATATTTGAACAAAGAGAGATGTTGACAATACAGCATTTACATGCTGCCACTCTTCACCCAACATTTTTCTGTTTGGCTCTTTCAATTTTTCAATCAAAAGATGTTGGGCAGGAGGGTGAGAATGGGGCCACCAATGGAAATTTTCATTGTGGGCAGTTTTAATGTAATTTTAATGTAATGTGTTATTATTACTTACCTCTACACTGTCCTCTCTGAGATACAGTGCAGTGGTACTGTTAGCTCAGTGCTTTCAGCCTGTGCAGTTTTTACTTATGTTCCCTGCTATTTCTTTATTATTTAATTAGTTGCTGCAAGTGATTGTCACTTGCAGCCAGAGCACAGATCCATCCAGGAGGAGATCAGGTGATGGTCAAGTGCTAGGTGGCAGTTCCTGCTTTCATGTGGAGGAGGACTGTACTTGGCCACTGCTAAGGCCAATCACAGTCCTGCTAGGACCACCCATTGGACCTAGGAAAAGGAGGAATAAAGCCCACACTGAGCAAAGAACCACCATGTGTCCAGGAATGGTGGTATGCTGTGACGGGGAGGACTGTGTGGCTGTACTTTGGGCTAGATGGTCACTTACTACTGACTCCTGAACTCCCTGAACTCTGCATTACTTCTCCCTGACCTCTGAATTCTGAATAACTTACTCCTGACATCTGGACTTTGTGCCATTTACTCCTGACCTCTGTGCATTGCGTCATCTACTACTGATCTCTGAACTCTGTGTCACTCCTGACCCCTCAACTCTGCATCTGTTGCTCTTGACCCCTGAACTCTGTGTCATTTACTCCTAACCCCTGAACTCTGCATCAGTTACTACTAACCTCGGGACTTTGTTTCACTTACACCTGACCTCTAAGTTCTGCATAATCTAGTACTGATTTCTGAACTTGTTTCACTTGCTTTTGACCTCTGAACTCTGCGTGACTTTCTCCAGACCCTTGAACTCTGAGTAAATCACTCCTTATGACCTATGACCCAAAGCAGCGTTGTCTACTTTGCTTGAGCTTTCCTTTTGCTAGACTATACTAACACTTTCCCTCTCTTCATCCCCTCATCTCTATAGCAGTGGACTCCAAACTGCAGCCTGGAGGCCGGATGTGGCCCTTTGCTAGCTTTCATCAGGCCCTTGGGGCCCTATACCGACAACTGCCACCAATGATGGAGTACCATTCCCCCTACTGACATCATCAGTGGGACACGATTCCTCTCACTGATATCAACAATAGGGCACTATTCCTCCCATTAAAACAAAAGATGGGGCACTGATTTCGGGGCATTTTCTACCCCCACTGGCTACAGTCTGGCCCCCCTAAAGTCTGAAGGACCATAAACTGGCCCTTTGCTTAGAATGTTTGGAGATCCCTGCTCTATAGCATAAGGCCGGTGTGTTTTGTAGTCCAGCAGAGGATAACTGGGAAGGACTGGCAACACTGCTTCTGATTTAAGTGCAGCAGAGGCAGTGGTATCAGCTCACTACAGTAACAGGAGGTTAGAAGCTTACTTGTTTTCTGACAGGATCAAATGTTTTTTTAAAGAGGCATAATTGCAGGGATGTATTAAAGAATTGTTTTTTGGCTAATGTTTCAGCATGACTTCTACAAATAGTCTCTTAGCTCTTAGCTAGGAAGCAAAGTGACCTAGGAAAGTTTTGTCAGATTACATGATATTTAACTTTAAAGTGCTACTAGACTTGACCAACATTTTTAGGACACACTGTTACCTTAAGTCAGCTCTTGACATGGGCTACATATCATTGTAGCATTTTTCTCTTCGTTATATGTGCTTTTCCTACTAATTACGTCTAGATATAAAATCACCTCTTAGTTGGGTTAAATAAGGTAATGTTTTCCACAAGCTCCAACCATATTGATTCATTCAGTAGAATTTACAGAAAGATTGTGCTGGAGGGTTCAGCAAAACCAACAGCTCACATATGATCAAAATTTTGATCTTTGTTTTTTATATCTTTTAGTTAGTGAAATTTAAATGAAATTCAAACTCTGAAAAAAAAACAAATATAAATCATTTAGAAACAAAAAACATCATTTTACACAGCAATGTAATGTTGAAAATGATATGGTACATATTTAAACGTATTAAACAGGTCACATAGCACGGCGGTTTTCCACTGAAGCTTCTATTACGTAAAGAAATATTTACTCTTTTTTATTTATTTGTATATTTTATTTCTAATTATTATATTCACAAGTTGATCCCCGCAGTTTAGAATGAGACTATGTATTGCAATAAAAATACATTTTATATAGTTTTTTATTTTTCCAGAAAAATGTAGTCTGGGACACATTTGCTTGATAACAGCATTATTTAAGGGTTATTTTTTTTCTTTTGCCTATCTCTCTTTTTTTTAAGAAATAGAGGACATTAAGCATGCAAGTAACAGTTTCTTTTTTTCATTTCGGAGTGACCGCAAGATAAGGGAAAAAGCAAAATCAATTCGTTTCTAGAATTTTTTTTTTTAGTGGAAAAGCGATTAACTGAAAAAACAATAGCAGCAATTTATAAAGGAACCTTCCAGATTTTAGTGAAACCTTATGTACTCTATATAGTTTTCATTACTGTGAGCTAGAAGTTGGAAGCTGGATTCGTGGAGTGTAAAGCTTTACTTTGGTGTTAGACCTTTGGGAAAAACACACAGCAAGGTTTGTACAAGACCAGTTTGTTTCATTCCGAATCGAAGTTCAGACAAAATTTTCAATATTTGGAGATTTGGATGTATCCATCTTTAATGAATTAAAAAAAATCTGAAATAACAAAACAAAATTTTATCTGAAATTCTTGTTCAAATATTTTATTGCCATTTTAACAAAGGGAAACGACAAAGGTAGAAGACATTTCGCAAACATAAGATTATAGGCAGCAGTATTTGCGGTATTTATATCTATATAAGGGGAGGGGAGAGGAGGAAAATGCTGGTACAACAGTTTGGTATTACAAATGGCAGAAGGTGAACAAAAATATTATACGTAATTACAAGTAGAATTTAGAAAGAAGGAGAAACATACTCCCCAATGCTGTATAAGGGGATCGGAACATGTGGACCAAAAATTATGCAGGATGGCATATGGAGAGGGGTCATAGGGGAAAAGAAAAAAGGGAAACCAGGAGAGGGGGGGGGAGGAGGAGGGGAAACAAATAGGGAAGGTCCGAAGGAAAGTGGGAATGGGAGGAGTGAGTGAATGACTCCGCAAATGGTTACAAGAGATGGAATAATGTGTGGCGCAGGTATAAGATGGTACCAGGGTAGCATAAAGTAAGGAGGTTTATCATGGAGTAAGAAGTGAGTAGTCAAAGTTTGACGGGAGAAAACACTCAACCCATGGGTTCCAAACATTCAAGAATTTAGGGATAGTGTCTAAAATTGTAGCTTCTGTCGCGAACGTGCGCACCAGAGGCAGGACGCAGCCTCCATTTAGTTAAAAATCTCTTTTTCTGCCCTCATTCTTTCCCCCTCCCTCTCTGAGAGGCACAGTGACATATGGCAGTGTGTGTGTGTGTGTTAAAAGTGTCACAGACAGAGCACAGCAGGGAACCCCAGAGCTATAAAACATTTCTGAGTGAAATGCAGGGTTGTCTACCAGAGCTGTACAATTTAACACCTCTTAAAAAGATAACGCAGCCTTCCCAGGAGTTCAAAAGACATTCCAAGGAAGCACATCAGATAACCTTTTTAAAAAGATCCATTTTTCCCCTATGTCCCATATCTTGGAATATGAGAGACTTACATAAAAACCAGGCATGCCGTCAGATTGGCCAAGAGGAGGCGAACAGTTTGATAGGTCACTCGCCTTGTCTCGAATACATAGGGAAGCAGAAAAGTAGATCTTGTGAACCATTCAGTGTAGAATTTGATCATTCATATCTAACCAATCCACAGACATGTCTGCATAATAATCTACCCGCGGGTGGAGTGTCACTTGTGCATAGGAAAAGTTATAAGCCAAAATATGAACTACACAAGTTTTGGCTCTAGTTTAGGTCCACGCCCAGACTTCCACGCCCTAAATGGGATATTGGTCCTTGACTTCAGAGACACCCCCTGCTGGAGAACTACAAATTGGGCTGTCAGGCCTAAGAAGAGGAGTTGAAGAATCCCGTTGACCATCGAAACAGAGGGAGATCAAAGCATCCTTCTGCTCTGAAACTTGATCTGCTAACCCAGGACTTTGGCAAGTACTTTAACCCTTAAACTTTCTTTCTATTATCTCTTTGCTGTGCTGTTGTTCTCTGTATATTTATATATATATATTGGTTATATCTTTGTTCTGTAAATATTTTATTGCACCCCCTTTTGACTTTTCAGTAATAAATCTTTCCTTCTGAAAGTGTTGAACTGTTTCTATAGCTCTTAATTGCAATTTATAAATTCCTGCCTCTAAAGAGAATGCTGCTGTGTTTGTTTAACCCTCTGTATAACCGGCCTGCGGTGACTGTGTTATACATACGATTACCTCAACCATTATAGTGTTATTGCGGATATCGCCGAGTTTCCTCTTTCTCTGTACAAAAAGGAGGTGGTGGCAGTGTGAAGGGTTAATTGCATAATTAACCTGACCCAGTAACAGTCGCTCCCAGGCTGTCGGAACACAGAGTGTGGTCCATTAGCTGGGAAAAGTTTGTGCAGGGTGCAGCATTGTTTGTACTTGACAGCGCTGTTTTAGATTGGCTAGTCCTTCGGTCACGAGTTTGGTGAGAAGGGCTGGGGTCTGACGCCTTGGTCATCACATATTGGTGACAGTAATCGTGGGATCGTCGCATATTGGTGGCAGCAATCCCGCGTCCATCACAGCTTCCACTTTAGCATGAATCATAGCCTGTGTAACTCTATTTTTAACAACTACGATGCTTAGAGAGGGAGATTTCCAAGATTTGGCTATGATCTGTTTGGCTATCGTAGTAACTTGCAGGATACGTTTGAATTGTGAATTGGTGACCCCGGGGAGGTGTAAATTGAGCAGAGCTGTGACTGGGTCTGGCTGAAGCGTTTTTGCGCTAAGCCTGGACAAAATACCAAAGACGTCAGCCCAGAAGGCTTGGGCTATCGGGCAATCCCACCAGATATGGAAATGTGTACCTGGTTCTACACAGCCTCTAAAGCAAGCGGGGGAGTAGTTTGGTGTGTACTTTGCAATTCTCACTGGGACCAAGTACCAGCGGGTTAAGACTTTATAATTGGTTTCTGGAGCTACTATATTTTGTGTGGATGATTTGGTATTAGACCATATATTGTCCCACTCAGAGGGGTCCAATTGTTGGCCAAGGTCCACCTCCCATTTACGGTGTATGAAGTAGAAGATGTGGTGGCTGAGGTTGTTATAAGGGAGTACAAGCATGAGATGAGGCCTTGTCTATGGGGTCTTTGTGACAAGCCCGCTCAAAGGGAGACATAGTGTTGATCTGGCTGGTGGGTCCGTAGGAGGTTGGCTGAGGTCCAATGTGTGAACGAGAGCGGTGATGACCATGCTGGGGGAAAGGCCAGATTTCGGAGATATGAGAGCAAAGGGTTATGTAGTGATTGCAGGAGATAACGGGATTTCAGTTTATCCCAGAGTGACATAAAGTGAGATGTGATGGGGTTTGTTAGTGAGCAACGGTCTACAGGTCTTAACCATAAAAGTTTAGCAGTGTACAGGGGGCCACAATCTATAGATTTGAGGACAACCCATTGAGGGATTTCGTGGGTCGCGTGGTACTTGGGTAACTGTGCTAGGTGTGCTGCCTGATGGTATCTACTAACATCGGGGAGACCAAGACCGGCGCTAGTTTTGGGATGATACAGGGTTGAGCAAGGTATTTGGGGGCAAGCGGAGCCCCAGACATAGCAAAAAATGCGGTGCTGTAAGACGCGAAGATAATGTGCAGGTACCAAGATTAGAAGAACTGTAAATAGATATAAAATTTTGGGAAGAATTGACATCTTCATGACGGCTATCCTACCCAAGCAAGTGGTCATAAGGGCTGTGAGATGGGTTAACATAGGTGCATAGTTGGCAGCGTATAGGTCTGATAAGTTGGGAGTCAGTTTTATACCGAGGAAAGGAATAGAGTGCTGTGACCAGGAAAACGGGAGGATCAGTTTCAAATGGGCCAGATCTCGTTGTGATGAATAAAGATAATGGTATTATGGCTTCAAATTGATGCACACTATGGGGGAGATTTAATAAAACTGGTGCACACAGAATCAGGTGCAACTGTGCATAGTAACCAATCAGGTTCTAGGTTTTATTGTCAAAGCTTAAAGTGTTACTAAACCCAGGACCCTGCATTCACTATATCTGGTCTCCCACAGTACACAGAACATGGAAATGCAATTATTTTAGTAAATATAAACTGCTAAATTCTCATCAGCAGTTAGAGCAGTCTTGTGACTTCAGCTGGCACTGGTTAAAGCTTGTAGGAGGAATTTTCTTTCTGCTCTAGGAGGATGTGAAACCCCTGACCTCTGTCTGGACAGTGCTGATTGGCCCTGTGCTGATCCACCGTGAGTATAACAAGCATGCTTTACTGCAGACTGATTTTACTGTTGTGGGTTTAGTAACACTTTAATCGAACAAGCTGAAGTTAGAAGCTGCCTTGCATTGCAGCATGAGGAAGTCCACCAACTATCCTCAGGAAATGCTGTATTCCAAACTCGTTTGGCATTAAAATATGGGCATTGGATGAAACATGGCAGTTCAGGACAAATGGGTCATGCAAATCAGTATTCCAAAGTCACGCTTACTTACACTTATTTTCAGTGGCCTCATATCTGACTCATAATATGGCCATAGACACTTATACACAAATATGAAGGATGCAAACATATTGTACCTAAGCAGATTTGTCCTGAATCATGCTGGGGATGCTAGAAACAGAAGTAGACAAGTAGCTTTAGCTTCCCGACTGCCCTATAGCAGAACTACTGCGGCAGGGCTGCACAAAATCATGTATATACAGTGGGGATCGAAAGTTTGGGCACCCCAGCTAAAAATTTGTATTAATGTGCATAAAGAAGCCAAGGAAAGATGGAAAAATCTCCAAAAGGCATCAAACTACAGATTAGACATTCTTATAATATGTCAACAAAAGTTAGATTTTATTTCCATCATTTACACTTTCAAAATAACAGAAAACAAAAAAATGGCGTCTGCAAAAGTTTGGGCACCCTGCAGAATTTATAGCATGCGCTGCCCCCTTTGCAAAGCTGAGACCTGCCAGTGTCATGGATTGTTCTCAATTATCGTCTGGGAAGACCAGGTGATGTCAAGCTCAAAGGTTTTAAATGCCCAGACTCATCTGACCTTGCCCCAACAATCAGCACCATGGGTTCTTCTAAGCAGTTGTCTAGAAAACTGAAACTGAAAATAGTTGACACTCACAAAGCTGGAGAAGGCTATAAGAAGATAGCAAAGCGTTTTCAGATGTCAATATCCTCTGTTCGGAATGTAATTAAGAAATGGCAGACATCAGGAACAGTGGAAGTTAAAGCAAGATCTGGAAGACCAAGAAAAATATCAGACAGAACAGCTCGCAGGATTGTGAGAAAAACAATTCAAAACCCACGTTTGACTGCACGATCCCTCCAGAAAGATCTGGCAGACACTGGAGTTGTGGTACACTATTCCACTATAAAGAGCTACTTGTACAAATATGGTCTTCATGGAAGAGTCATCAGAAGAAAACTTCTTCTACGTCCTCACCACAAAAATCATCGTTTGAACTTTGCAAATGAACATATAGACAAGCCTGATGCATTTTGAAAACAAGTTCTGTGGATCGATGAGGTTAAAATTGAACTTTTTGGCCAGAATGAGCAAAGGTACGTTTGGAGAAGAAGGGGCACAGAATTTAATGAAAAGAGCCTCTGTCCAACTGTTAAGCATGGGGTTGGATCAATCATGCTTTGGGGTTGTGTTGCAGCCAGTGGCACAGGGAACATCTCACGAGTAGAAGGAAAAATGGATTCAATAAAATTTCAGTAAATTTTGGATGGTAACTTGATGCCATCTGTGAAAAAGCTGAAGTTAAAGAGAGGATGGCTTCTACAAATGGATAATGATCCTAAACACACCTCGATATCCAGGGGGGATTACATCAAGAGGCATAAACTGAAGGTTTTGCCATGGCCTTCACAATCTCCTGACCTCAACATAATTGAAAATCTATGGATAGACCTTAAAAGAGCAGTGCGTGACAGACAGCCCAGAAATCTCAAAGAACTGGAAGACTTTTGTAAGGAAGAATGGGCAAAGATACCTCAAACAAGAATTTAAAGACTCTTGGCTGGCTACAAAAAGCGTTTACAAGCTGTGATACTTGGCAAAGGGGGCAGTACAAGATATTAACTCTGCAGGGTGCCCAAACTTTTGCAGACGCCATTTTTTTGTTTTCTGTTATTTTGAAAGTGTAAATGATGGAAATAAAATCTAACTTTTGTTGACATATTATAAGAATGTCTAATCTGTAATTTGATGCCTTTTGGAGATTTTTCCATCTTTCCTTGGCTTCTTTATGCACATTAATACAAATTTTTAGCTGGGGTGCCCAAACTTTCGATCCCCACTGTATATGTATATATATATATGTGATTCTGCATTTCTGGGTAGGGGGCATGGATTCACCTATGTCTGTAGCCCTTTAAATGTCTTCGATTATTTCCAGCCTCTGAGCTTAGGAGAAATAAAGCTCCGGACACCGAAGTGTGCAAGCTAAATCTCTGAAAGTTTAATGTGTGCTAGCAGTTTTTACAAATTCAGAATGACCAACAAAATATTATAATGACCATTGAAATATTGCACTCTTATCAAGAAAGATAACAACAACAAATGACTAAAGACCACCATATAAGGTAGTTCCGTTTCTACAGAATGGAAACTGAATTAATGAAAGTGACATATAAAAATGAAACTAGCTTGTTCACACATCTAAAATGGAGGCATTAAACAAAATGGATGCCAGTTAATAAGACATTTTTCCTTACAGGGTCCCGGACAGACATTCCCTGCCGGCACTCGGCGATCACCAAGTATCACTGACAGGGGAGAGACCCGTGTGGAAACACCACAGGTCTCTCTCCTGGCAGCAGTAACATGCTGTTGTGTATTTCTCTGCACAGCAGAGAAATACACAGCAGTATGTTTCCCTAGTAAAAAACACACAGCACACACAGTAATGGGTAGCGGTACCATGTACCCCACACTCATTCACATGGGGGGACCGGGATCTGGGGCCCCCTTGTTTCCAGGTTCTGTTAAGCCCCCACTGGCAGACCCACACAACCACCGGCCACGGTTGTGGGGAAGAGGCCCTTGATCCCATCAACATGGGGACAAGGTGCTTTGGGGGGTGGGCACTGCCCCAAAACACCCTCCCTATGTTGAGGGCTTGTGGCCTGGTATTGTTCAGGACGGGGGGTACTCGCTTGTCCTCCCATATTCTCAGATAAGGGTCTGGTATGGATTTTGGGGGACCCATGCCACTTTTTTTTTATTTTGGCTTGGGGGATCCCTTCAAAATCCATACCCGAAGGGCTTGGTATGAACGGGGGGGGGGACCCCACGCATTTTCCTTTTTTTTTTAATTGCCGGGCAATGCCAGTGATTCTTTTTACATTCAGCTGTCAGCGGGGAACAACTAGATATTCTTTGAATACTTTATTTCTATTCATGTATATATTATAGCATTATTGAAAGCAAGTCATTTTTACCTACTTACTGCATGAAATATTCAACATGTAAAATCACTAAGGTGTTTGCTTACTGGTTCTTTGAAGAGGAAAGATAATTCATTTCCTTCCAGCTTAGCAACAGCAGCAAAAGAATTGTAATGTATATACCCATATATTTTGAGAAGCTAAATCTTTCTTAACCTCATTTTCTGTATATATATGACTGTAATTTTTATATATATATATATATATATATATATATATATATACTGTATATTAATAATTTATATATAAAAAATATATATATATATATATATATATATATATATATAGCCATATACATACTAAATGTAGTATTTATTAAAAAACACAAATCACAATAAAGATGCATAGAATAAAACATGCCATGCAATGTGATAATGCCTTTTAAATATTCATGCAGTTAAGCTTTTGACTGTGAAGGATTTTCACTTGAATCTAATTTGGTTATCTTATGGAAAGGAGATTGAATGTTACTTCACTTATTTTAATAATAAGTAAAAGCTAATTATAAATATTGGACTATTAATGAACCCATGTATTTTTGGAATTTAATGAAAAGTTGATTCAATTTAAAAATAATAATGGTTAAAGTCTGACTTCTGCCAACATTTTTTTATAAAATGGGTAAGAGGTAAAATTTCTGTCAGGTTTTTATTTTGTCTGTAACCCCACTGGGGATATTTTTCTACTTCCTGTCCCTTTTCATGTACAAAAAAGGGGAGATGCAATTGTCACCAGAACAAGAAGACACAGATGGCAATAAAAATTGTCTTAATTTCTAAACTCTTCGCACTCTAGAAAATGGGTTTTGGTTCGTGTTCCCAGCCACTTTCTGTAATTGACGGACTAAATGGTAAACCTACCCCAGATGACAACACCGTATAAATTTGACACAAAATCCTTCTTCATGCCACTTAAAAAGAAAAGGTAATATCTGGAGTTTGTAATTAGAAAAAAAAGAAACACTACAGAAACACAAACACTGCAGCTGATATCCCCCCCCCCCCCCAAAAAAAAAGGTTTGTATGTTTGTTTTTTTCTAGCCTGCACAATAAAAATAATAGCAGTGATCTGATTAAGTAACTCTTTTCCTTTCCCTTCCCTCTTTAAATGTTTCTAGACCGTACAATTTATTTGATAATGAATTCAAGAAAATGTTCTCTGGGAATAACATGTCAGCTGTCATTGCTGACTTATTCTGTAATTGCTAGTTTCCAGGTTGTCATGCTAATCCTCTTTCTGAAAGTTTATAAAGGACAACTATACTTTCATTGTGCAGAGAGAGTGAGAGAGAAAAAACAAAGGATCTAGTTAAAAATGCTGTATATGTTTACTACATTAAATAAATAGCACACGTAAACAGAAGCAATGGAGATCTGATGGATATAGATTGTAAGCTCGAAAGAGCAGGGCCCTTGATCCCCTCATGTTTTGCATTGTATTGGTATTGTTCTGTCACATGTTCTGTCTCCCTTTGTAATGTACAGCGCTGAGCGAACTATTGGCGCTTTATAAATACTGTGTAATAATAATAAATAATAATATAGTACAGACAGCACAGTGCAAGGCAAGCTTGAGAAAGGAGGTCTTCCAAAACGAATTGCCACTCCCCTGTCAAATGTCCCATCTACACTGCTCAAAAAAAATTAAAGGGACACTTTGAAAACGCATCAGATCCCAATAGGGAAAAATATCATGCTGGATATCTATACTGATATGGACTGGGTAATGTGCTAGGAACGAAAGGATGCCCCGATACTTGGTGGAAATCAAAATTATCAACTTAGAGAGGACTGAATTCAAACACACCCAGAAAATCAAAGTAAAAAATGATGCAGCAGGCTAGTCCATTTTGCTGAAATCTCATTGCAGCAACTCAAAATGGTACTCAGTAGCCTGTATGGCACCACGTGCTTGTATGCATGCCTGACAACATCAGGGCATGCTCCTAATAAGATGACAGATGGGGGTTTATTTACTAAAGCTGGAGAGTCCAAAATCAGACTCCCTTCTGCATAGAAACCAATCAGCTTCCAGGTTTCATTGCCAAAGCTTCATTGAACAAGCTGAGGTTAGAAGCTGATTGGTTTCTATGCAGAAGGGAGTCTGATTTTGGACTCTCCAGCTTTAGTAAATAAACCCCATGGTGTCCTTCGGTATTTCCTCCCAGATCTGGACCAGGGCATCACTGAGCTCCTGGACAGTCTGAGATGCATCCTGGCGGCGTCAGATGGACTGAAACATAATATCCTAGAGGTGTTCTATTGGATTTAAGTCAGGCGAACGTGGGGGCCATTCAATGGTATCAATTCCTTCATCCTCCAGGAACTTCCTGCATCCTCTCGCCACATGAGGCCAGGCATTGTCGTGCACCAGGAGGAACATGGGACCCACTGCAAAAGCATAGGGTCTGACAATGGTTCCAAAGGATTTCATCCCAATACCCAATGGCAGTCAGGGTGCCATTGTCTAGCCTGTAGAGGTCTGTGCTTCCCTCCATGGATATGCCTCCCCAGACCATCACTGACCCACCACCAAAATGGTCATGCTGAACAATGTTACAGGCAGCATAACGTTCTCCATGGCTTCTCCAGACCCTTTCACATGTGCTCAGGATGAACCTGCTCTCATCTGTGAAAAGCACAGGGCACCAGTGACAGACCTGCCAATTCTGGTGTTCAATAGCAAATGCCAATCGAGCTCTATGGTGCCACGCACTGAGCACAAGGCCTACTAGAGGATGTCAGGCACTCAGGCCACCCTCATAAAATCTGTTTCTGATTGGTCAGAGACATTCACACCAGTGGCCTGCTGGAGATCATTTTGTAGGGCTCTGGCAGTGCTCATCCTGTTCCTCCTTGCACAGAGGAGCAGATACAGGTCCAGCTGATAGGTTAAGGTCCTTCTACAGCCCTGCCCAGTTCTCCTAGAGTAACTGCCTGTCTCCTGAAATCTCCTTCATGCTTTTGAGACTGTGCTGGGAGGCACAGCAAACCTTCTGGCAATGGCACATATTGAATTGCCATCCTGGATGAGTTGGCCTGCCTGTACATCCTATGTAGGGTACAGGTTTTGCCTTATGCTACCAGTAGTGACACTGACCCTAGCCAATTGCAAAACTAGTGATAAACAGTCAGGAAAGATGAGCAGGGAAAAAATTTAACCTGTAAAACCATTCCTGTTTTGGGGGCTCATTGTTACCCGTTTAGTGCACCTGTTATTGATTTCATTAACACCAAAGCAGCTGAAACTGATTAACAACCTTCTCTGCTACTTAACTGACCAGATCAATATCCCAGGAGTTGACTTGACTCTAAATAGTGTTTCTTTAATTTTTTTTTTTTAGCAGTGTTTTTGATCTACACTGCTTCTGGGTGTGGTATTTTTTTATGTTATAAATGTATACAGCTTTTTTAAGTGGATCCCACATCCTTGTGTGGTTCTCTATCTCTCTACACCAGTGATGATCTACCAAGGTGCAAGGAGCTGCAGTTTCCAAACTACTCCGAGGGATGAAACTTTTTATTGATGGACTCTGATCTTCCACCTTGAAATACATGCAATCGATTTATTGTGTGTGCTTTTGTATTTTCACTTTGTTTATTGTGATTTTTTTGTGGTTTAGATAGATCTTACTCCCACTGAGTGTCCATTCTCTTCCAATACATATCCCCATACAAAATCCAGTAATCTTCACTGTGTGGTCTTGCTCCAAGCTGTGCAACTGCTTCTTACTGTTGATGCATACCAGGGGCCACCATACTCATGACAGCCTCAAAGAGTTTCTCATAGTACAGCTTTCCAGTATGAATGAATAGGCATCATGGCATGCATGCTGAGTAAGAAACAGATATTTTAAGCAAAAAAAAATATTCATGGCTTGGAATGATGCCACACATTGAAAGTCACTGGAACATGTCTAAAGCTAAGCATAGGACAGTGGAAAGTGGGCAGCACTTGGGGGTGAGTAATTGTTCCAAGCCAGAAAAGACAAGCCTTTCAGCTCTTGGCATATACCAGAGGAAACACTGCCTGAGAAGGTACACCACTGACTACCAATACCAACCCCAAAGCTACCGTCAGACCTATACTCGGGGGGTCACTGCATTCCCCGAGACACCCCCTCCCCATCAAGACTGCTGTCACTGCCTGTTCATTCTGCAGCTCTGAGCAGACTATGGTCCCTGCTGCCCCCGGGACATTGTGAACTGGGGTACTGAGCTATGGGTTTATCCTTTTGCATAGTATCTTTGCTGCACTTCTGAACTGGAGCCAGGTGACAGCTGCCCGAACGCTGCAGCCCTTGCACAAAAGGAGAACTTTGCTGAAGCTCCCAATGTACTACTGCCTTTGACAATGTGAGCTACAAAAGATGATTAAGTTGATGATTTAAAGAGCAAATCCACTTTTGTTGAGAAAAAAACAAACCCCTTTGGGTGATCCATATACACTGCAAGGATTTAAGCAAACTTTGTTGCAAACTCCAACCTGTTTCTGCTGAGCAAGAATAGCTTTTTGTTAGACAATGTCCTGTACACAGAGGTTCGGAAAGGAAGGGACTAAATTCATTTTAATCAGCTGCTGCACTTTAAATGTTCTGATGAAAAAAAGTTGAAGTGTCTACATTCTGTTATAAGTGATTAACACTTTTAGGAAGTACTGCACCAAAATGAAACTTTGTTGCAGAGGATGCCTAAAAGTTTGACTTTGAGTTCTTCACACAAGCAGAAAATGACATTTTTGGAGGCGTGCAGAACACTAGAAGGCCATAGCGCATTCAATTCTGCAAAAAATTACACAGGCTGCAGTTTAAAAATGAAAGGTAATTTTTAATGCCAAACAAATTACACTATGGCTTGTGTAGCAAATGTATATGCTATATTATTTTTTCCCACTTGCTTGATTTTTTTCCAATAAGAGTGAAGTTATCCTTTACGTTCTTATGCTGCTTCACACTTCTGGCTTTATTTACTAAATCTGGAGAGTGCAAAATTAGGTGCACTTCTGCATAGAAACCAATCAGCTGCCAGGTTTTATTGCCAAAGCTTAATTGAACAAGCTGAGGTTAGAAGCTGATTGGATACCATGCACAAGTGCACCAGATTCTGAGGGAACCAGTTTTAGTAAATCTACCCCTTCATTGTAACGACAGCCGCTCTAATAGGGGAGAAGTGCACATTACATACCTTATTATGTACTCATTTGGCTACTCTTAGAGTTGCTACTCTTCTTCTATCTTCTTCTTCTGTCCATGACAGTTTTTCTTTTTGATCTGAAAATTTTTTTGTTTACAAAATACACAAATATAAATTTTTGATAGTAATGAAAACTGGAATATGTACATATTATTTATAAGAGGTTATTTTCTAAATGGTTCAACTATTTACATATATTCACCTTTTTTTTTACAGCAGATCTTAAGTAAGAATTCTAGAAACCATGGATGAAAAATGTATTCTCCTGGCTGTGCAGTGTGGTAAATTTATGTTAATCATACTACTGACTGTACAGAACTGCAAATCTATTGACAGTAAAAAAAAACAAATATGTATTTAACAGTGTATTTAGAGATTTGCCTGGAATACCACTTTAACACTGATTTTTGCTAAAGACAGAAATGAAAATATTTTAGCTAAAACCATCTTCCAGTTTACTGATTCTATTGAATAGCACTGCAGGCAGCCTTTCTTCATTATTTAGCAATTGTCCAGCTGTTGTTGAATGTCACAACAGCTGGACAGTATGCCCTGCCAGCTACCTGGTGGACTGTATGTTCACTGGATGATGGTGGGATCAGACTTAAAATTTCATAAGCAGCTTACAACCTACTGGTTGCTAGGGATGAGCTTCAGGTTGGGGTCAAACATGAATTTGTGGCAAACCCAACTTGTTTGAAGTTTGGAAAAACAGAAAACTAATATGGCAGTTCACCGCTATAGCAACCTATTACCAATAATGCAGTTTCTGACCATTGATCTATGATTAGGTGGCTTTGAGGGGTCAGTAATGAGGGATTTCTTATGTTCCAGCCTACTCATCATAAAAATCAGGGTACCTGGCAGCCAAAAGTCAATGTGTGTTGGAGACTTGGAATAGATAGACAGAGCTGATAGTGTGTTTGCAGCAAGAGATAGTTGCTGCTATAAAGTTCTTTAGGAATGCACATTATGCAGTATTGAGGAAGAGAGCGCTAGGGCCATAGAAGAGCATTGGTAGATCGGACAAGGCACAGCAATTGCCTGTGATGTTCCTGCAGTTGGAGGTTACTGCCAGTTGTCTTGAATGAAGAGGAGGGTGGGGATGATGAGGTGGCAGACCATACCTGAATACCAGAGGTTGTAGTAGAGGAACATGAGGGAGAGGCAGAACAATAGCAAGGTAGGATTTTGTCCAGGGGTGGGACAGCTTACATAGCACTGGAGAGAACTGTCCTATTCCACTGGATGGGACTGCCAAACCTGTACAGGCTACGGCTATTCCCAGGACCATTCTATAAAGCTCAGCAGTCTTGGCTTTTTTTTTTACACATCTGTTGCTGACACCAGCATTGTGGTTTGAATCCTCGGCAAATCTACCAGTCATTTGGTTACCACATGTATGAGGAGATGTATAAATCTGCAACTGAAAGCTTGGTGGGAGCAGCACCTCAATGATACTGGTCAGCAGCAAAAGGCCCACATTCCTCCTTCTAAGTCTTCATATTCTACCTCTCCCCCTCCTCCACAACATTCTCCATCTGCATTTTCTGCAACATCTGCATCCTCAAGTAATACAAAAGGAAGCTTGAGAAGGGGTTTGATAGACTTAATTTCTGGCACATAAAATGAGGAAGAGAGTCAGCTGGGGCTATGCTAAGTAGGGCCACGCATAGTCTTGAACTTCACCATAAGTCTCCCAATCCTTCCCCACCATCCTCAGCAGCATCCTTGACCAGGCAGGTGTCTCTTCCACATCTGCTTAAGTAGAAGAAAAAATGTCCCCAAATCACTCCCATGCCCAACATTTTCTGAAAAACCTATGCAAGGACCCCAGAATTTGGGCCAGGAAGGAGAGGGACTGTTACGGGGTCACTACCCATTTGCATCCCTGATTAAAAAGATAAATGGCCAACTATACAAATGTCTAAATACTCTGTGTTGGATCAACTGCTCCACCTTTCATTTTGCTTCTCTAATTAACTCCATAAACTTTGATTTAGCAGCTGGGGGAGGAACAAATGAGGAACACTACAGAGTGGAATCTGCTTTGCTGCTGACATCACATCGAAAATGAAAGCACCCAAAAGCAGTCTATTGGATCTTGAATGTCCACAGAAGGGTTGTTTTTACAAGTAAATAGCATGCATAAAATAAATTAAATGCATATATAATATAATGGGAACATTTTTGTTGAAATGAATAGTTTGGTGATGTTGTCCTTTTAAAGATCTCAGCACCTAAAGTGTTACTAACCCGACAATGGAAAAATCTGTCTGTATATGCAGTAAACTCACTGTGGATCCTAAGGGGTTAATCCTCCTCATTGTTTAAAAAGGCTGTTTGATCCTGTCTTTTCTGATCCCCCCCTTCTTCCACAGTCCCAAATCCATCTGCTGATAGTACAGAGCCCTAGGAGGCACTCTGCACATCCTCAGTGTGAATTGCTAGATAGTTTTTTTTTTTTTTTTTAAGGAGGGTGCATGTGATCAGCACAGGGCCAATCAGGGCTATCCATATGGAGGGTCAGAGGTCATGCAGGCACATAGGACAGTCAGATCAGAATGAAAACTCATCCTACATACGTTAACCAGTGCTTGGCTGGGCACTGATAGAAGTCACAAGACTGCTATATACTGATGATGAGAAAAGGTATTTAGAAGTTTATATTTCTGAAAATAATTGCATTTCCAAGTTCTGTGTACTGTAGGAGACCAGATATAGTGAATGCAGGGTCCTGGGTTTAGTAACACTTTAAGCTCTGGATAAATAAATCAAAATCATTCTGCAGGACCTGACCCCCTACTTTCCTTTATTTAAATTAAAGTGGTTGTAACGGCTCAAGGTTTTTTACCTTGATGTGTTCTATGCATAAAAGTAAAAAAACCTTCTGTGTGCAGCAGTGCCCCTAGCCCCTTCAATACTTACCTGAGCCTCATCATGATCCAGTGATGTGTGCCTCAGCTGTCCTGCGTTTCTGCCTGCTCATTGGCTGAGACAGCAAGCAGGAGCCATTGACTACTGCTGCTGTCAATCACAGCCAGTCAACCAATGAGGAGAGAGGGGCGGGGCCAAGCCGTGGATCCATGTATGAATGGACACACAGAGCAGCGTGTGCCCCCATAGCAAGCTGCTTGCTGTGATGGCACCCGACAGGTGGGAGGTACAAGGAGATCCTGCAGGGGACCTGAGAAGAGGAGGATCCAGGCTGCTATGAGCAAAACCACCGCATACAGAAGGTAAGAATAGCATATTTGTTTCCCCCCCCAAAAAAAGAGCCTTTAAAATTGCTTTAAGAAACCATCCTAAGAGAAGAGTAATTATAGAATTTATTTAAGGTAAATGTGATTCCTAATGAGTCCTCCTGATTATATCCAAATGCTGTGTTTCACTCGGGTCCCAACTGAGCACACCTGTGCTATATCACACAACACTGTCAACATACGCAGTGCAAGCAGCAGGAATCAAGTACAGTAGATGAGTTTCTGTATGAGTTGTCATTAATCAATACAAACTCTTAGCAAAGCAAAATTAAAATGTGTATAAATGAAACATCAAATGATTCCCCTAACGAATAGTAGTTGTTAATTTACCATTAATTACACAGAAGGTCCCAGCAGAAATCAAACTGAAAATACTTACAGATTATTTAATTGTAACATTTTAAGTTAGCTGTCTTGCATATCAACATATGTTGGTGCACATGTTCAAGAAATGTTAATGATGGCATTTATGTATATAATGATATACCTAAAAATGTATGCACATACAGTATACATCTCAGTAATGTACAGGTCCATCCTTACAGAAAACCTGTTGAATTAGGAATTAAAGAGGTAAAGACTCAAATTTGATTTTACAGTAAAATTACTGATTTCCCCTAGCAAAAACTCTCAATTTCTCTCATTGAGCTGCTATGGTAAAATGAGCTTGAAAGATAGTCTTTTTATTTAGAGGTTGTGAGGTTGTTGGTGCATTTGGAGCAGTTTAATTTAGTGTTTGTTGTATGTTTTTTAGGAGGTATTTTTTGTAAATTGTGCACATTTGGGGAGTAACAAAAATTGGAAAACATTTCCAGGATGTGTGAAAACCTTCAGAAGCAATTTAAAGCCCACTGTACCTTTACAGACTACAAAACAAATAACTTAATTCACCTTCCTATTGTCTCCAATGCATTTAACCAAAACTTTGCAAAATCTCTAAATTGTACCTGGAATTTTAGGGATATAAATACAATGATTTTTGCATATTACTTTAGTCTACTGTATATAATTGACATGCTTGCAAAAGTGAATACTATTAAAGTCATTCTCTCTTAGTACAAAGTCAAGCTTTGATCATGATTTAATGAACTGGTTAATTATCAGCCAAGTATGAGTGTGCAGCTTACATGCAGGGAAGCAGGCAAAGAGATTTACTACAGACAAATAGGATGTTCACTTTGCACTAAAAGGTGCACTTTGCAAGGGAATTTTCCCCAGAGTTTACTGAATAAGCTGAAGCTCAGCTAACTTCCAATATCATATCATGTGCAAGCAAAATGCAGTTTTTTTTTTCCTTGTGCATGATTGGGTATTGTTTGCAAAGAGAAATTTCACCACCCTTACAAAGCTCTCTGGAACATTCCCTTTAACCACCTCCCACCCGCCATATAGTAATATGACGGATGCAAGGTGGTTCTCTCGTTCTGGGAGGACGTCATATGACGTCCTCCCATTCTCACCACGCATGCGCGACTCAGGGAGCGCGCAGCACGGCGATCGGCAGTGCGCTGTGTCCCTCGGACACAGCAGATCACCAATCATGGAAAGAGCCAAAGATGCCGGCTCTGTCATGTGATCAGCTGTATCCAATTACAGCTGATCACATGTAAACAGGGAAATGCCGGTTATCTGCATTTCTCTCTTCTCGAGCTGTCACGCTGACAGCTCGAGAGGAGAGACGGTAATCGGCTTTCTGCAGAGGGGACATGTACACTGATCATCAGGGCACTGATGATCAGTGTAGCCCCAGCAGTGCCACCTGTCAGTGTCCATCAGTGCCTCGTGCCAGTGCCCATCAGTGCCACATCAATGCCACATATCAGTGCCTACCAGTGCACATCAATGCCACATATCAGTGCCCATTTGGGCTGCCTTTCAGTGTCACTCATCAGTGCCAGTTGGTGCCACCTATCAATGCCAATCAGTGCCACCTATCAGTGCTGCCAATCAGTGCCGCCTAACAGTGCCAGTCAGTGCTGCCTAACAGTGCCAGTCAGTGGTGCCTATCAGTGCCAGTCAGTGCCGCCTATCAGTGCCATATATCAGTGCCATGTATCAGTGCTGCCTTTCAGTGCCCATCAGTGATGCCTATCAATGCCCATCAGTGCCACCTACCAGTGCCTCCTCACCAGTGTCCATCAGTGCCACCTATCAGTGCAGCCTATCAGTGCCCATCACTGCAGCCTCATTAGCGCACATCAGTGAAGGAGAAAAATCACGTATTTACAAAATTGTATAACAAAAACTAAGAAAATACTTTTTTTTTCAAACTTTTCTGTGGTTTTTTTGGTTTAAGAAAAAATTTAAAACCCAGAGGTGATTAAATACCACCAAAAGAAATCTCTATCTGTCACAAAAAAATGATAAAAATTTCATATGGGTACAGTGTTGCATGACTGCGCAATTGTCACTCAAAGTGTGACAGCGCTGAAAGCTGGAAATTGGCCAGGGCAGGAAGGGGGTATAAGTGCCCTGTAGGCTTGTGGTTAAAAGTACAACTTTCCTTGCAATGTAAACAACCTATCTGCCTTTAGTAAATGAAGCCAATTGTCATTGCTTATAGTAGATCATGGTGTTCACAGATTTATGAAGACTGCCACTGTCCAACCAGCCTGTAGATGGGCTTAAAACAGCTCAAACATGAACAGCCCTAGTGCTAGCTATAAAAAAAAGAAAAACACTTTAAGCTAAAATAAAATCTCAAACCCATAGAATTCGCCTTTAACCCATGGTGCAATTTACAGCTGGGTTTGACAGCTTTTCGAGTGCAGTAAAAAGTATCTCTATAGGTATTTTGCCACTCAGATGCCTTTTACATTGGCTAGATAAAATAGTGAAATGCAAGTGCATTCAAAGAACTTAAAGGATATGTTTACCTATTAGACTAAAATAATAAATGCAAATTTTTTTGCAGGTAAAAAACGTGCAGTTGCGGCTGTGGCTATGGGACCATGTTACATGTTCCACCATAAAAATGGGTGGAACATGTAACATGCTCACAAAGGTGAACTTATCCTTTAATATTGGAGGTGAGGCAAGGCAGCAAAATATTAGCTGGTTTCCTTCCATGGCTGTGAAGTCATGTAGAAGATGAAGTCAGGAGTATTGGGAGTAGTATTGGGAGTTGTAAAATATCACTCTCCCTCATATTTCCCTCAGTTTTCTGATACTTTTTGTTAGAAAACAATTGAAATATAAGTAAAATAGGAAACGTTTTCACACAGACTTGCATTCTGAGATAGTGGCCAGCCATGAACTTGGTTTTGTTGTTTTATTTAGGGGAATTCTACTTTGATATGGGAATGGGGATTATGGAATGTCCAATCTGACTTGAAATAATGAAAGGGGGTCACTTCCTTCCTATGTATAAAGCAGATCATGGACTGTTCTTTTCCTGAAAGCTGTCAGTTGTTGCGGATCAGCAGCACCTGCCACTTATGGGCAAGGAACAAGCAGCCCCTCAAAAATCACTTTACTTTCTGTAGCTAAATGCAGAGATGTCTTCTCTCCCCCTACAGAGCTGCTCCCAGCACACTAGAGTGTGCTACATTAAAATAGTGATCAATTTCTAGAAACATTGTCTATAAAGTTTCTATGTGTAGACCACTCTGAATCATGCTCATTCTCATATGCTGGGCGTGAGTGAGCCCCATTTAAATCTAAGCTGAGTCCATGAAACTCATCAGAGGATGGACTCACTGTGTTTGTCCATAAAGCTGCCTAAAGACTTCAAAGGGTGGTCAGATGATGAGGTAGAAAGTCTTCAAAATGCTTGTAACACTTGTACGCTTGGATTGGCTGAGTTTACCAGTTTATTTCAATCATTTGGAAAGAAGGGAGAATAAAGCCACCAGCTTATCTGTCAAAGTACTTGTCACCCCCAACAATACTACTGCCAGGTCCTGGGTAACACAAAGATATACAATTTGTCAGAAACTCAAAAATAATGTTTGTCTCATCAACATTTGATTAAAAATGTGGTAGTGTTCCATAAACTCTCTGAAATTTGAAATCCAACCATTGACGTTTGCTTGAAGCACATGCTATTTTTACAGAAAAGCAGCAAAGTCAACCTTAAGTGAAGCCTGGAACTAACATGTTGCCTGCTAGTATTTTGCATATCTGATTAAGAATATATTAACAGCAATATCTCTTTGACTTAATCAGGGTAACGTGGCTGCACAACATAGTCTTCATAAGACTCTATAACAACAGAGGGTTAAGCTGAGAGTCACTAAAACTGTTCAGAACACAGCTACTTGTAATTGTCCTCATAAACAGTGCCTTTCTCAGTGAATCCCAGGGTAGCTCTAGTAATACAGGTGAACAGCTGGAGGGCTTCCATGCCTGAAGACACAGTAGGATTGACACCCTACTGCAACTTTAGTACTTTGGTGGCAATCAGGGAAGGGTCTTTCAGAGAAGCTGTGTGCTATCAGGCTCTGACCTGATTGTCTGTACATGGGTTCTGAAAGTGGAGGGCCTCTCACCAAAAGTAGATTACATGTCCAGCTACCAGCTGTTGAGGACGGGAAGCTGAGGTGTTTACCTTCCTTGGATGTGTCCAGGAACCTAGCCAGATGTGGGAAGTGGAATAAAGGTGCCTATCCTTGCATGTGAGTGTAGTAAGTAAATGGTCATTCTGCTACCAGAGAGGACACTGAAGGAGTGAACATAGCCACCCAGGGACAGGAAGTGTCTTATTCGCATGATTACCAGTGAACATAAAGAAGAAAAAAAATTGAAAAAAAGAAAACAAATTCAGCCACATAATCTAAGGTCTGGTAAGATAGCTGCCTTTACTACACTGATCTTCATTGTCTTCTGTCCTGTGCCAAGCCACATGTAACCTCAGGAAGTCTCCGGCTCAGCTCAGGTGCCATTCAAAGAATACCTTGTAAAGCATTATCTGATTGTATGGTGGTGTCATGACTTCCACCTTCTCCAATCTGAGAATGGCTTGCATTCATTGACAACAATGCAATGGTGCCCATTCTGATTTGAGACCCTAGTAGTACTAGTACAGTGATTCTATACTTCCACACTACACAGTGCACTGCACACTGCACTACACAGTGCACATAGGGATCTCACATTTGTATATAGTTACATAGTTAGTCTGGCTGAAAAAAGACAAAAGTCCATCCAGTTCAACCATAGAAATAAAAAAAGCTTTATAATCCTATACCAACAGTTGATCCAGAGGCAGGCAAAAAAAAACCTAGCAAAGCACGATCCAGTTTT
The DNA here is from genome assembly GCF_062004578.1 of Staurois parvus. Classification (NCBI taxonomy): domain Eukaryota; kingdom Metazoa; phylum Chordata; class Amphibia; order Anura; family Ranidae; genus Staurois; species Staurois parvus. The sequence continues at coordinate 11,413,396 of NW_028317877.1, forward strand.
GCTCCTGCTGATAGACAATCAGATATTCCCCGAATCAACTTTACCTATAAATGTTAGTATCCAGTTATATTCTGTGTATCTAAGAAACAATCCAGGCCTTTTTTGAAACAATCCACTGAGCTGGCCAGAACCAACTCTTGAGGGAGTCTATTCCACATTTTCACAGCTCTGACTGTAAAGAAACCTTTTCGTGTTTGGAGATTACATTTCTTTTCCTCCAGGCGTAAAGAGTGCCCCCTTGTCCTCTGTGTTGACCTCAGGGTGAATAGCTCTACACCGAGTTCACTATATGAACCACTGATGCATTTATACATGTTGATCATATCCCCCCTTAATCTCTTCTCAAGAGAGAATAAATTCAGTTCCTCTAATCCTTCCTCGTAGCTGATCTCCTCCATGCCTCGTATCAGTTTAGTTGCCCTTTTCTGTATTTTCTCCAGTTCCCCAATCTTCTTTTGTGAATTGGTGCCCAAAACTGAACTGCATATTCCAGATGAGGTATTACTAATGATTTGTACAGGGGTAATATGATATCTCTCTCTCTCCGGAGTTTCTACCTCTTTTAATACAAGAGAGGATTTTGCTCACTTTAGAAACCACAGCTTGGCATTGCATGCCATTATTAAGCTTGTGATCTACCAGAGCTCCCAGATCCTTCTCCACCATTGATTCCACCAGTTGTACTCCCCCCCTAGTATGTATGATGTATGCATATTCTTAGCTCCCATGTGCATAACTTTACATTTATCAACATTAAACCTCATTTACCACATAGTTGCCCAAATAAACAGTGCATTGAGGTTGGCTTGTAAGTTGAAGACATCCTGTAAGGACGCTATTCCACTGCACAGCTTGGTGTCATCTGCAAAGACTGAAATGGGATATTTAATCTCAGACCCTATATCATTTATAAATATATTAAAAAGTAAGGGTCCCAACACTGAACCCTGGGGTACACCACTGATGACCCTAGACCATTCAGAGTATGAATCATTAACCACTACTCTCTGAATATGATCTTTTAGCCAGTTTTCTATCTATTTACATACGGTTTATTCCAAGCCTGTAGACTTTACCTTACACATTAGCCGTGTGTGGGGAACTGTGTCAAACGCTTTTGCAAAATCCAAGTATACCACGTCCACCGCCACCCCTCTGTCCAAGGTTTTGCTCACCAACTCATAAAAAGAAATCAGATTTGTTTGACAACTTCTATCTTTCATGAATCCATGCTGTCTGTTGCTTAAAATATTTTTTTCCAGCAAGAACTCATCTATGTGGTCTTTTATTAAACTCACCAGTATCTTCCCAACTATAGAAGTTAAACTAACAGGTCTATAATTACTTGGTAAAGATTTTGACCCCTTTTTAAATATTGGCACCACATTGGCCTTACGCCAATCCAGTGGTACTATGCCAGTCATTAAAGAGTCCCTAAAAATTAGAAATGACAGAGCTCCATTCTTTAAGGACCCATGGGTGTATGCCATCCGGTCCAGGTGCTTTATTCACCTTTATACTGTCTAAATATTTTTGGATCATATCAGTTGTGAGCCAATGTGGATCATTTGGAGCTGTGTCAATACCATGCAAGAGCTCCCCCATGCTCCTTTGTATACACAGAGCTGAAGAAGGTATTAAATAAATTTGCCTTCTCTTTGTCCCCAGTCACCCACTCTAGATTATTTTGTAAAGGGCCTACATGCTCGGACCGAACCTTTTTACTATTAATATATTTGAAGAATTTTCTGGGGTTGGTCCTGCTATCTTTTGCAAGCTGTCGTTCTTTTCAATTTATGCGGCCTTTATTTCCTTTTTGCATATCCTGTTATATTCTTTGTAATGTTTAAACAATGATAGTGTTCCTTCAGTTTTATATTGAATAAAAGCTCTTTTTTTATTATCTTTAGCCTTCTTAACTTTGCCTGTAAGCCACATAGGTTTGATTTTTAGCCTTTTAAACTTGTTGCCCATGGGAATATATTTTGCAGTGTGCTCACATACAGTCTTTTTGAAGAACTCCCATTTCTGTGTTGTGTTTATCAATGCCAATATTCTCTCCCAGTCTAAGTCTTGGAGAGCAGCTCTAAGCCTTGGAAAATTAGCTCTCTTGAAACTGAGCGTTTTAATTTTTCCCATACGTACTTGCTGTTTACATCTAACAATAAATGAAATCATGTTATGGTCACTGCTACCCAGATGTTCTTTTATATGGACATTCGTAATAAGCTGTGCATGGTTTGATATTACCAGTTCCAGCAGAGCATCATTCCTAGTAGGGGCCTCTATGAACTGTACCATAAAATTGTCCTGTAGTAGGTTTAAAGTTTTTGCCCTTTAGCTGTTCCTGCAGTATCATTACGCCAGTCAATTTCTGAGTAGTTAAAATCCCCCATTATTATCACTGTCCAAGCCCTTGCAGCCCTTTCGATCTGTGCAAGGAGCTGAGTTTCCACCTCCTCATTAACACTGGGAGGCCTATAACAAACTCCAATGATTACCTTAGTAGCACACACCCCCATATGCAGTTCCACACATAATACTTCAGCCTCATCACACTCTCCATCAACTAGGTCCTCTTTCACACTCACTCTGAGATCACTTTTCACATAGAGACAGACACCACCACCTTTCCTATTTACTCTGTCTCTCCGAAAGAGAACATAGCCAGGAATATTAATGGCCCAGTCATGCGAACAATAAAGCCAAGATTCAGCAACACCAATTAAATCATAGTTCTCTTCATGCAACACAGCTTCCAACTCACCTATTTTGCTTGGCAGACTTCTGGCATTGGTGAACAAACACTTTAATTGATTTACACCTTGTTCACATGTATTTTGCATATTTTTTATTTTCATAAAAATGGTACCAATTCCACTGGTTGTTTGTAACATGGGAACCTTCTTATCATCTGCCATAGCCTTCCCCCCATCTTTCCCCATTCCACCCACCAATAAGTAATGACCCCTGTCTGATCTGTCTACCCCATTATAATCTAATTCTCCCTCCCCCCTCAATCCTAGTTTATATACTCCTCCAGCCTTCCCATAAACCTCTCCCCCAGCATAGCAGACCCCCTTCCATTTAGGTGCAGGTCATCTCTAGCATATAGGTTGCACCCCAATGAAAAGTCAGTCCAGTGCTGTAGAAATCCTTCCCTCTTACACCAGGTCTTCAGCCATGCATTGAGTTCTCTAATCTCTGCCTGTCTTTACTGAGTTGTGCATGGCACAGGTAATATTTCAGAGAATATCACCTTAGAGGTCCTTCCCTTCAACTTGCAGCCTAGTTCTTTAAATTGATTCTTAAGGAGCCTCCACCTTCCATGTATTCTGTCATTGGTTCCAACATGAACCAAGACAACTGGGTCATGCCCAGCCCCTCCCAGTAATTTATCAACCCGGTCCACCATATACCGAACCCTGGCACCAGTGAGACAGCAAACCATTTGGTTGAGGCGATCCTAACGACAAATTATTCTATCAGTCCTTCTGATCATAGAATCCCCTACTACCACTAGCTGTCTAAGCCTTCCTGCATTACCCTTTCCAGATGGTCTGCCCTACCGGCTGTTAGGGATAGGGACATCCAGGGCTGCCACCCCTGAGCTTGCCACCCCCACATCTTCACCCAACTTGGCAAATCTGTTTAGGTGCTCAAACCCCTTCCTTTTCTGTGAGCCCCTACCACTCCCTCTCTTTACAGTAACCCATCTTCCTACCTGATAATCTTGATTAGCCCCTCCAACCTAGACATCAATCCAATTAGCTACCTGCTCAGAGAGCAGAAGACCCCTTTCAAGGATGATAGTTCTGCCCAGTGTTGCAACTTGCTTCTCCAGACCTCTAATGCGAGATTTCAGAAGGGCAAGCCACTCAAATCTGTCATAGCAGTATCCATCCTGGAGCTGTTGCTCCATTGCTGCATACATACGGCACACTGTGCACTGCACAAAACCCTCAGCCCTGCTAGCACTCATATCCCAGTTATAATATTAACAGGAAAGATCAGTTGTCCCTTACAGGTTAGTAGACTCCTGTTATAATCTCCTGTTTTCAACTCTGGTTTTTTAACTCCACTTATCAAATGTCCACTTGGTCAAAGGTCCGGCAAGCAAAATACAGGCAAGCTAAAAAAGAAGCAAGCTGAGAGTGAGCTCTACAGTAAGTTATATAGGACCTGTATCACCTGTGACCAGTTATAACATACTTATACATACATTGGTCCAGGACCTATAGTTTAGCTTAAAAAGTATATGGATCAGTACACTGGCAGATGTTGGTGGTGGGAGATTATTGGCACAGCAGATAAGTACAATAGAGACTGGAGGAGTGGTAATGGTGTTGGGAATTCATTTTTACATTTGTGTAAAATTGAAAATGCTGTTTAAAGTAAGTAAAGCAGATTATATCTATCTATCTATCTATCTATCCTTCTGCAAACATTATGGATTTTGAAAATGGTAAATGTAAAAGAGGGAATTGAAATAGACAGAGAAAATAAAAAAAAGCACAAAAAAAACAAGAAAAAAAGCGATTTCAAAGGTATAGCAGTAATAGCTCCATAGGAAATTATTGAAAGCTTTACAAGAAGCTGGGTCTCTTAGCCTTGCAGCTTAAAAATGAAGTGAAGAAGACATGTTGTATTTATACACTGTACACAGGGCATCAAGAAGGAATAAAGACAAATGAACAAATGCTCCAGGATCAAAGAGATTGGTGTGGAAGTACAAGTGAAGCAGACAGGGATCATTAGAAGCAAGTCTTCCTTTATCTTAACCTAGCATGTGGTTTGTAATACATTCTGATTTACACTGCTGCAAGCTTGGAGCTTATGTGTTACAATACTTAATATTTTATTAAAATACAGAAAAAGTGCACATGAAACATCAAAAACTATAGAGAAATGCAATTATAGTACCCAGGATATTACTGTAACCTTTCACTTATACAGAAAGTGTAAAGTGATATTAATAATTTAAAGTGGAATTCTAGTCACATTCTAACTAAGCCTAAACCTACTTCCATCCCTATTCTAAGCATATTCTATCTACCCTGTAAAAGAAAAGATGTCTATACGTACCTATTCTGAAGCCTCTTTGGCCCGGTCACATAATCAGGTCCCAGCTCAGCTTCAGTGTAGTGGAGAGGCAGTGACAATGGCTGAACAGACTGTTAGGTGATATCACCCATAGGTTTACTATGGGGCAGCCATTGTCAGCTGTCCTTCCTCTACACTAAATCCGGAGCTGGGACCCCATCGTGTGACCAAACTGGAGTGGCTTCAGAATAGGTAAGTCTAGACCTCTTATTTTACAGGGTAGATAGAATAGTCTTAGAATGGGGGTGGGAGTAGGTTTAGACTTAAACCTAAATTTGAGTGGAATTCCAATTTAAGCAGTTTCTACTGCTGGGGTAGAGACTTACTGTGGACAGTGAAGGAAATAAGTATTTGATCCCCTGCTGATTTTGAATGTTTGCCCACTCACAAAGAAATGATTAGTCTAAAAATCGAATGGTAGGTGTATTGTAACACTGAGAGACAAAATAGCAACAAAAAATTCAAAAGAAATGCATGTCTAACAAATTATGCACTGTATTTATAGAGTTTAATAAACATGTAATATTAAAGGCATTGTGCCGAATGAAAATCTTCCAGCACTTTCTTACATACAGAGAGCCACACGTACTGTGTACAGCCTGCCATACAAAGAAATGCCTTAGGCTTATATACAGGAATGCTTTTTTGCATGGTGATTTACACATTCATGTGCATCCAAAGTATTTCCCGAGTGCAGGAGTTTATGGCACTTGCAGGCCAGTGCCAAAGGCAAACAAACAAAGGATTTCCCAGCAACACTTACCAGCCAGCCTGCAAAACAACCAATTTGGCCCTATCTAACAGTTTGTGTTAACAACAGAGGGTTTTGTTTGCACACATTTGCAAATACATGCATAAGCCACAGTCCCGTGTTAATGGTCCTCTGTATACTGTGGACCTAACTCTAAAATTTCCAAATCCTTCATAGTAGGAGCACATATATCAATGGATAGGTTAAGGGCAGGTATGCCTTGAGGAGCCCATCCCTCTTTAAAGGTACAGGGATACACGTGAAGCCCAGCTATACCAAAATTACAGCAAAGGCATCCAGTGCGTCCCTGAATCCAAATCAGCCAACTACACAAAAAATGACAACCGTCCCAACCTATAACCAGCCTTAGCAGTAAGGTGCACATGGAAGGGCAATGCACATCGCAAACACACAAAGGATTTCCCAGCAACACTTACCAGCCAGCCTGCAAAACAGCCAATTTGGCCTCAAGAGTTTGCATTAAAAACAGAAGGTTTTGTTTGCACACATTTACAAATACATCCGATGAAGAGGAGCCCTTATTAAGAAACAGCAGATTTGCAGTGTGAAATGCAAAGTATGTTTAAAAGAGAACCTGTATAGGTAATCTGATACTCTGCAGTCAAGACAAGGGATCAAGTAAAAAAATGTTTCCTGTAATAATAACAAACTATCTTGTTTTGCTTGAGAATTATCAGTTGTGTACCTATTTTATTATCCACCATACCATCCTGGGAACTGTTGAAGGAAAAGGGGAATGCGTGGGTCATGTGACTTGATAGCAGTGTGTGTGTGAATGCTTTGCATTGGCCTAGTAGAGCCATTTTCACATTGACTGACAATTCTTGTCCTAGCATGACAACACTGTGTTTATGGAGGTGCAGCATTTTCACTCTTGGGCAGGTAGTGTGTTAGGACTACAGATCACCTACCCTCTCCTCATCTTCAAAATGCATAATGAGATAACACTGCAGAATGCACAGGATCTTCAACCTTATTGAATTTATGGCTGTCAACATTTATTTTTGGGACTTTTTTGGAGAGATATAACAAAAACAATGTATAATACATGATCCAAAAGGTAGTAAATTGGAGTTCATTGTTGGGATTTTTCTGCACAGTGAATTACATACAACATGTATATGTGGTTTAAAATTCCTAAGGCATGCTGGAGCTCCAGAGTCAGCTGGTAAACATACCTTATGGTTCTAAACATTTTGTAAAAATAGGTTTATTTTAAGGAATTCTGAGCTCTGTGTTCTAGTTATTGAAAATATATTCTGGGGCATTCTATGGTTATTTTCAAATATTTGCAAACAAGGCAACAAAATATGTTCCAATATATCCATTCATGATTATGTTGCTGTCTTTATTGCTTGCACATTGCTTCTCAAATGTTTGAAATATATTCAGCAGCTATTGCCACAATATACAAGATGTGCAATATTTGATACCTGCGGTAATCCTACTGATTCATTATCTGAATGATGTCCTTTCTGGTCTTTTTAGCTGACAGAGTTTCTTTACAGAAAAAAATAATAGTTCACTTGTCAACAATGTGCCAAAGGCTGATCTACACAGCGTGCTTTGAACATTCCCTTTATGAGGATGCTTACAGTGTGTTTTTAGATCATTTACATTTCTTAAAGTTTTAATCCTCTTCATCCTATAGACATTGGCCTATTATACTAGCATTTAGAATAAGTTAGAATTTTAAGACATTGAATAACTAATAGCAAAATAATGTATGTACCACTTTGATATATTTGCAAATTTTGGTTTGTACAAATTGGTCTCCATTTTAGTTTAAATCTGCTACAAGTTACAACCCCCACCCCCTCGATACCCCCACAGCTGTGATCCTCCAGTGCTGTGGGGGTAAGGCGAGCCACTGGACCTGTCAAAGACGCTCGTCAAAAGTGTCAGCTATGTCTTCCTTTTGAAACTCCCAGCTCAATTAATAAAAGCTGTACTATCGCTTCTCACATTGAAAGCGCTCTATGAATTGAGGAGGCAGATCTTTCAGTCAACTGCCTGTCCTCCGTTCATAGAGCACTTTTTATGAACCTGTACCATGATGCTGTGTGGTACAGTTAAATTTAGTGGGTAATAAAAGGAACACAATAAGAAAATGTCAAATAAATGTCAAAATAAATAAATAGTGACAGTTCGTGATAAGTGATCTATGCAGGAGTTGCTAGTGACTTTCCGATCTTGTGTTCTGGTGACAAATAGTGAAAATGTGGACCACTGTATCGGTGAATTCGCTATGAACTGACTGGAAGGCGGAGGAGGTGTCGGCGGTTGGTGCGAAGAGGCTGCCAGGCGTTGTGACAGGGAGCACGGGTGTCAGTTGCCATGATATAATATGAAGGTGAAATCCAAAATAAATTACACAGGTGGCTGTCAAGATGGAAGTCTGGAGCAAAGCCCAAGCATCAGGAGTCTGTGACATATGACACCACCCTAAGAATGACGCAAGCACTGATATAGGCCGCCTAGTACCCTGTCCATTTCCTAGAGGGAGGCAACGGTTTGGCTGCTCTACACCCAGAGGAAGGAGAGTCCGCTAAAGACGGCCCAGCTCGTCCATCACATCCTATGAGGGGGACCTCTGGCTTATGCATGACATGCATATTGAAAATACGCATCTGGTGAGTGCGCATTTTCACTGTCACCAGACCACAAGATCGGGAAGTCACTAGCAACTCCTGCGTAGATCACTTATCACGAACTGTCACTATTTATTTATTTATTTTGACATTTATTTGACATTTTCTTATTGTGTTCCTTTTATTACCCACATAATTCGGAAAACATATATTGGAGTATTTAGCGCTGCACTTCTTTTTGTATAGATTTATGAGGTTTGTTTTTTGGTTACCTTTCATGCTATAGCTGCTATCTATTGAAGCTCTCACTGATTGCATACATTTTTTTTTACATTTAAATTTAGGACTCTGGGAAATCTGGCATTTCACAACAAAACAAGGGTGCTTTGATCTACTAAATCAGATAAGGGTACGTTGTTGGTGCTAGCAGAATTTTTTTGGGTGCTTTAGCACACCCAAGCACCCTTTGCACCGTCCCTGCATGGCAACCCTCCCCCTTACAGACTGCACTGGTGGAATTCCTGACTTCAACACCATTGCTGCTTATTTTAGATAAGCTCATTTGTTAAGAAAATAGAGTGAGGGCTGAGGAACTCTAGAAATTATGTTTTTTTTCTTCTGTGAAAGCATATTTCCATTACCTTATAATTACCTTATAATTGTAATGAAAAATTCTCCATCTTGACCTACAGTACATATTTTAGTTTGTTCTGCTGTGAAGTCTTTAGTAAAGAGGTTACCTTCATGGCAAAATTCAACAAGCTGACGTAACAATTTAAAATTCCAAACATTGAACATTGAAATCTGTTGTGCTCCCCACCATTATCATGCTGATGAGTGGAATTAATGATCAGTATAGTATATATGGCCTTGCATTTTCAGCCAGATTTCTGTAAAGAACATCATAACTGTGATTAACCCAAAATGGTATACTCTTTATAAGAAAAATCTGACTTTAAAGTGGTTGTAAAGGCTCAAGTTTTTTTACCTTCATGCATTCTATGCATGAAGGTAAAAAACCTTCTGTGTGCAGCAGTGCCCCCAGCCCCCTTAATACTTACCCGTGCCCCATCGTGATCCATCAATGTTTACAACAGCTTTGGCTGTCCCGGGTCTCTGCCTCCTCATTGGCTGAGGCAGCAAGCGGGAGTCATTGGCTCCTGCTGCTGTCAATCACAACCAGTCTGCCAATGAGGAGAGGAAGGGGTGGGGCACATGGAGCACATGGATACACGGAGCAGTGGGTGCCCCTAAGCAAGCTGCTTGCTTTGGGGGCACTTGACAGAAAGGAGGAGCCAGGAGAGCCTGCGGAGGACCCAAGAAGAGGGGGATCCAGACTGCTCTGTTCAAAATGTCTGCACACATTAGGTAAGTGTAGCATGTCTGTTACTTAAAAGAAAAAAAAAATGAGCCTTTAGAATTGCTTTAACCGCATTCCGACCGCCCAATAGCAGCAGTACTGCTATAGGGCGTCTGGGATGTGCAAAATCACGTGTATATACGTGATTTGCATTTACAGGTAGGGGGCACACATGCTCCCTACCTTCGCCGCTATTGGCTCCTCGGCACATCAATCACCGGGCCCCTGACACCGATTCTTGGCCGGGTGATTGTCGGTGGAGCTGACAGAGGAGAGGTTTGTGTGTAAACAACACAGATCTCTCCCCTGTCAGCACAAACAGGCTGCATTGTATTGCTCTGCACAGCAATACAAAGCAGCTTGTCTACATAATAAAACACACACAGTACACTGTTGACCCTTTGATCGCCCCAGATGCTAACCCCTTCCTTCCCAGTGTCATTAGTACAGTGACAGTGCTTTTTATTAGCACTGATCACTGTATTAGTATCACTGGGAATGCCAGTGAATGTTAGTCAGTTCCCACCCAATGTCAGAATGCCAACTGCAGTCCCGCAATAAGTCGCTGATCGCTGCCATTACTAGTAAAAAAAAAAACAATTAATTTACATGTATTGGAATTTGTTTTTTTTAGCAAAGACATGTAGCAGAATACATTTTAGCCTAATTTATTATAAATTTGATTTTTAATTTTTTTTTTACTGGACATGTTTAATAGCAAAAAGTCAAAAATATTGTTTTTTTTTCACAAAATTGTCAGTCTTTTTTTTTATAGCACAAAAAATATAAAGCAGTAGGGATAAAAATAACTAATGGATGGCAAAGAATAGCAGATCTACACCTTACTTCAGAGACATACCTATGTAGTTCTTTCATCCTAGGCGCAGCATGTTTCAGGAGAAATAAGTGCCATTCAGGAAATGACACACTGCTTTTACTGATGAGTAATAGAAACTATATATACATAGCGCCACCCTCATGAGGGCCGCTTGTATTTTTGCCGAGGTTTCCCCCTTCTTTGCCCCGCAACCAGGCACATGGTATTTTCCACAGCCAGGTACACAGGTTTTTTTGGCTCATTATTTTCAATGGCCAGTCTAGGGGATATTTGTTTTTGGAGTTTTATTGTAGAACTGGGGACAGGGATGGGGAATGTAGTAGGATACACCCAGGGGCGGACTGACAACTCATGGGCAATAGGGGATCATGCGGCCCCTGTGTCCTTGCCCAAACTCAAAAAAGCCTATGAAAAAGGTACCAGGGGCATCTCATGGGGCCCCCTACTGACCCTGGGGCCCTCGGGCAGTGCCCAAGTTTCCAAATGGTCAGTCTGCCCCTGGATACACCAAAATTAGAACTATTCACACTGAGGACATCTAGCTGATCTCTTAGTTGATCAATTTTGAAGTCTTGGCTGAAGCAGATAGCAGACTTCCCTTTACTTTGCAGGAGCAAGTAGTTTAAGAGTGAACAAAGTCCCTTTTGCAGTAGCGGTAGTAGTTACAGGGCTGAGCTCCTCAGGTACAAGCTAGTTACAACAGACCGTGATAACCCAAATGTAACTTAGCTGAGCAAAGTCCTATGCAGTAGCAACAGGATTTTCTTTTACTTTCATTTTCTAAACAGGACACACAAAGGGTGAACCTTCCCAACAGGGGGCACAGAAAGCAATAAAAACTGACGTGTTCCAATCCCTCTCCCCTCTACCCAAAACTAACAAAAAAAAAGTTTTGCCTTTATTTACACTTTATTTATTATTTATTTTATTTATTTCAGGTACTTATATAGGTCTTTCAATTTACGCAGCACTTTACATATATATTGTACATTCACGTCAGTCCCTAACCCTCAAGGAGCGTACATTCTAAGGTCCCTAACTCACATTCATACATACACATTTTTCTTTATTGATTAAGATTATAATACATTTTATTAGCATTTGTGTAAGTTGGAGGGTGGGGCAAAGATAATAAATAGTTAAGATAAATATAAATGAATGAGCGCAAAAAGATACAGGTCCCACCTTATACGGTATTACAACCCAAATATAATGTTACGAAGCTGCTAGCATAAAAGGTATACCTCATCACCTCAGTAGTAAATATAAATCAAAAGAAATGCAGCGCTAGATTTCAAAATTTACAATTAGAGCCATAAATGATATGTCTATTTCATATGTCAGTTCTTTTGTAACAAAAGTCCTGTGAACATCATAAGTTCCAAATTGTAGGATACACAGTGTTGCAGACTCCTAGCTGTTCCGTGAAATAACTGTATAGTGATGCACTTACCAGAAGTACATACAAACTAGGCGTTGTATGTAAATACTCCAAATAGACATCCAGATCTGGTCATTAGAATGGCGTCATCTAGGGCCGCGATCGACTCTCAGGGATGGTGTCACTCACTCATGGGGGTCATCATAGGCTCACCAGAAGGGTCCAACGCCGTCTAGAGTCCAGGGATTCCTCCACCTTAAATGGCTCAGAAAATAGCGAACCAGGAGGCAAAAATGGTACTAATAGTGTGATACCGTTTATTAAATCAAAAAATATATAGCTTGGTAAACTGCAGAGCACTCACATCAAATACAGCATAGCAGAAAAAGAGGCTATACATCCATAACCTCAGTACTCAATGTTGCAGATAAAAATAGCGTCAAATAGAGGGATTCCCCTAACCCCTTTGAGAAAGTGCGTTTTGCACGAAACATGTTAGGGGAATCCCTCTATTTGACGCTATTTTTATCTGCAACATTGAGTACTGAGGTTATGGATGTATAGCCTCTATGGATGTATAGCCTCGGCCCTAGATGACGCCATTCTAATGACCAGATCTGGATGTCTATGTGGAGTATTTACATACAACGCCTAGTTTGTATGTACTTCTGGTAAGTGCATCACTATACAGTTATTTCACGGAACAGCTAGGAGTCTGCAACACTGTGTATCCTACAATTTGGAACTTATGATGTTCACAGGACTTTTGTTACAAAAGAACTGACATATGAAATGGACATATCATTTATGGCTCCAATTGTAAATTTTGAAATCTAGCGCTGCATTTCTTTTGATTTATAATAAATAGTTGTTTGAGTGAATTTAGTTCCACTTTAAAGCTGTAAGCCCTCAGATTAGCAGTAAGTTTGTATTTCTCGAACATGAATACAAGCAGTAGAAAGGCATTGCAGGCTAATTAAGGGATGGCGATAGAAGAGGGCAAGTTCAGGCTTCCATAAAACCCATTCAACCTTCTGAATATGTTGTAACAAGAACAGGAACTGGAAATAACTGTACAGAGTAAAAAAAGCATTATAGATGTAACAATTGTAAACAGTGACATCTACAGTCCAGAGGTATGAACACCACAGTCACCAAGTAGGTTTTTTTTTATGTTGGAACAATTGATCTGTGATGGTAGGCTGCACCTATGCTATAAACCAGTAAATCCGGATAGACATCTGTCCACTGATACATAGGAGAAATGATTGTACAGTTTTACTAGCACACTTCTACTTACCAAAAGCATTATATACAAATAGTGATTTTTGAATAATAAACACTATAAGGTGCAAGGGTGCATCTAAAATGTTAGTGTGAACCTAGTAATTCTTCTTGTTAGAAGGTGTAACAGAGTCTTTAAAGCAGAGTGATAAATACTCATGTTTCCAACAGTCCCTCGGCAGAGCTGGCGTCATCCCGTGTGCCAGTTCTTGGTCATCCTCATTCACTCCTGAGCTAGTCATTCTGGCACACATGTATCAAGCCACTTCCTGCACAATTCAGTTTAAAGTCCAGAGATCACTGTGAGCAGGCAGGTAGGTGTCATTTATTGCAGACAGACATTGCATGTCTTTTCTGCAATAAAAAAGCCTACCTGTTTACAGTATGTAATAATGGAAATTTAGTTCTGCTTTAAGAGAATTGACCTGACTTCTACACCATAGCTTATTAATTGGGGCTCTCATGTTACTAAGATGAAGAAGGCATTCTGAAAAAGATATTGATGAGTGTGGGATAGTTAAAAGGGAAGTTTGGCTTTTTTTTATCAAATTATACTTAACTAGGTGGATGCAGCACCAGTCCGAGCTGCATCTGCCCCCCGTCGGCTCTGAGTGTGAGATCTCAGCGATCACATGGCTGCTGATCACTGAGTTCCCACCGCCACTGTGAGCAGAGAGCAGTGACTGGCTCTGCCCCAACCAACCCCCCCACACACGCTGGAGCGCTGGGTTGTGGAGGGGGAGTGGCTGGCTCAGGCTCTCAGGGGCTCGCTGAGAGGCCGGGCCAAGTGCTGCTACAGACTCTGGGGTGTATCCCAACTTTAACCACTTGCCTACTGGGCACTTATACCCCCTTCCTGCCCAGGCCAATTTTCAGCTTTCAGCACTGTCGCACTTTGAATGACAATTGCGCGGTCATGCAACACTGTACCCAAATGAAATTTTTATCATTTTTTTCACACAAATATAGCTTTCTTTTGGTGGTATTAATCACCACGGGGTGTTTTATTTTTTGCACTATAAACAAAAAAAAACAAAAAATTTGAGGAAACAAAGTTTTTCTTTGTTTCTAGCACTGATGGGTGGCACTGATGGGTGGCACTGCAAGGCACAGGTGGGTGGCACTACTAGGCACAGGTGGGTGGCACTGATGGGCACAAGTGGGTGGCACTGATGGATACAGGTTGGCGACACTGCTGGGCACAGGTGGGAGGCACTGCTGGACACTGATCATCAGGGCACTGATGATCAGTGCCGATCACTTCTCTGACAATTACCGGTTATCGGCAGTATTTTCCTCACACTGTGACAGCTGAGAATCACCAACTGTATTTACCTGGTGATCTGCTGTGTCATTGGACACAGCTGATCACATGGTAAAAGGCCACCGTGATTTGCCGTTTACCGCATCCTGTGATCAGCTGTGTCCGCAGGACACAGCGATTGCCAGCGGCTGCGGGTTCACGCCAATGGTGGTGTGCAGGGGGCATGTTCTGGAATGAGGTCCATTGACGTTGTCCCAGAACCAGACAACCGCACTGTAGCCGTCCTTTGACTATTGCTCGGTAGGGAACTGGTTAAAGTCGGGATCTTTCCCAAGACTGGACCGACTGAGTGATGTCAGCCGACAGCAGGCTTCGGCCCGCTGAAAATGGGTCACAGGAGTGCAGAACAAACTACACTCCTATGATCCACAGGAGAAGTACAGCCAAAAGAGCTTTGGCTGTATTTTTCCTTTTTAAAGTGGAAGAAAAAACAAACTATAACTATTCTGTCTCCACCCCCCTTCTACCTATCCTGCCTAACCTGTATAAAATAGATCAGAGAGCTTACTTATTTTCAATCTGCTCTGGTCATGTGATCCTACAGCTTTATGTAGGGGAGCACTCCCTCCTCTCCCCTGCAGCAGCCGCTAACTTACACAGGGAGGCTGGAGCTGTGGGATCATGTGACCAAACCTGAGTGGATTAAAAATAGGTGAGTACACACATCTTAATACAGATTTTATATGGGATAAGAATGGGAACAGAATAATGGTAGCTGGTCTTATTGCCTTCTCCACCACTCTTTCACTAATGTTGGCCAACAATTTGAAATCAGCTGTCTGAAACAAAGGTGTAACTACATATCTTCAAGCTACATAGCAGAATCATAGGTCTCCTTGGCTCTTCAAATTCATATTAAGAGAAATTCTACTTCTAAGACTTGTGCCATTTTTAAAATGGCTCAAGTTTAATAGGCTTGATATATACAGTACATAAACCAGCAGTTCTGGATCCTCAGCTGGAGAGTGGCTCACAGAGGAATGATTTGCACTGTTCAGCCCCCTGTCCTTAATGTAACAGTAAGCCCTTTGTTTTCTAAATTTGTGATGTAAGTGATGATGTATATTGTAAATATCATCTGTTTTATGAAGGCAATGCTGTGCTTTACAAACATCACAGGTGCCAAAACATGACCTTCAGATTGGTTAGCCTGCTTCATACACTTTATCAAAATGTTTGGTAAGCTATCACAAACTTATTTGTCAAAAACACCATGAGAACACATCTGCAAATTGTAACCTTCCATTCTTTGCAAATACACCTTAGAAAAATGTTAACAATAACTGACATTTTAAATTAAGGATCCCTTGGAAAGATTAATTGCAACATGTCTGCCCTTTAAACTACATTAATATTCATGAATCAAAGGCTCTTAATCAGTTACTGTAACAAGTTAAGATAAATAGACAACAGAGCCTCAATTTGTTTAACCATGAGTCAAGGTTAGCTTGACAATAGAATTCAGCCATACATCATACACAGTATGAACATTTCTTCTTGTATGCCACATATGCTCCCCTTAAAAATTCAGGGGCCACCGATCCGTATAATAAACCAGCAAAGTTGAATCAGCATATGAACCTATAAATATGGATCAGGTCTGGATAGCAAATCTCCCCAATTGTAAAAATAAAGGGATAAAGGCCGTGGTGAGTGAGGCTAAGTGTGGCTCAGCCTCCAATATGCTAGTATTACAATCTAAAAACTGCCCAAGGGACTTTGTGAGGCACGCTAAATTGTAGTTAAAAACCCTATTCTTTATTATAATTGTATAATTGTTAAAAGACATGTTAAAATTATTCCAAACAATCAATATACACCAACCATCAAGTTCATAATATGTATACAAGTAATAGTACTAGATCTACATGATACATAAATTACATGGCACAAGTTCTCTGCACAACATCTGCGTTTTGTGAAGCATTCACCCACCTAAAATATGCTAAAATAGATGAGTCAAAGAACGTCTGTCAGCTTAGACCCCATAGTTCAATCCATCTGTAACAAAGTATGGCAAGTTTAAATATAGCATGCTGGCAGATAGGCCTATAAATTATAGGTTTCGCCATAAGGGCAATGCCACATAGAGTAGAAAAATACTACAAACACCCAACCTGACTGCCACCATGAGAGTATCCATAGTCAGGGAGCAGGGCAGCCATGATATACCCCTGCTGTGCCGAACACACCCAACGCCAATGTAAAAAATGGCGCCAAGTAATGATATCATTGCGTGACATGTGTCCCACAACCGTGCACATGCAAAGGTGCGATAGATGGTATGTAAATGCCTTCCAGGCCTACCCCACAACTGCAAGCTGTCACAGCCTAGTGCCCACAGTTGAGATGCCGGCGCTGTGGAGAAGAGAAGGGGAGAATGGACGGTACGGATGAAAACATTACTGGACTCTGGGACATGTAAGTATGTGTTTATTAAAAGTCAGAAGCTACAGTTTTTGTAGCTGCTGACTTTTAATAAACAAAAATGGCTGGAACTCAGCTTGAATATGCCAGTCTTTAATTGGTTAAATTAACCTGGGTATTTCTTGCTTGCTTTACTGTAGTCGGTGGATCAGGCTCTTCAAGCAATGTTGCTTGCAGCTGTTTGTCATCATTTATGCATGTCAACAGCAAACGTTTGCTTTACCTCATCTAGAACTCGATGACAGTGAAGGCTTGTGGCGAGTCTGTTTATTTTAGTGAGACAGGCTAAATGTATGTGCATTGTCTGTGATGTGGGACATAAAACTTTTCAAGCAAGTTGGTTGAGAGCTTTTTCTGTCATATATTTATGTCCATATTTAAGCAAATAGTGTTGTCAGATAGGGATGAGCTTCAGATTCAGATGGTGGTCACATGCCTGATGAAGGGGTTCTGCGGGACTCCGAAACATGGCCTTGCTGTAACTATGTGATTGTTCTTTAAAACTTTTGGACCTATATTGGTCATCCTCGGTGTTCTGGTGACATTCTCCCTTGCTGATTCTGTTCGGTTCGAGCCGACGGTCGCTGCAGCACCCACTTATACACACAGCCATTTTTAACGCAGGAACGTGTGCGTTTGGATTGTACACTTGCATTCAGGTTCAGATTGAACACATATTTAATGCAAATTTTGCATGTTTAGAGTATGTCCAAAGTCTAAACTTTTAGGGATCTTTAGACATGTCCCATAATGAAAATTGCACTCTTGTCAGGTGCAATTTTATGGCCATTGATGGCTTTTGGCCAAAGCTCCAGCCCTCGCACTATAACAGCAGCCCTTTGTTATTGTGTTGGAGTTATTAGTGAGAGAAAGCTGGCAGTGCTTTTAGGAAAAGAGAGCTTTGGGCTATTCTACTGTGCTAATGTGTTACCACAGAGCTATACAGCCCTGGTCAAAGTTTTGAGAATGACACAAATATTATTTACCTGCAAGGAAACACTTGCAGTCATCATTGCTTTGCGCAAAAAGGGATTCACAGGCAAGGATAATGCTGCTACTAAGATTTCACCTAAATCAACCATTTATCGGATCATCAAGAACTTCAAGGAGAGAGGTTCAATTGTTGTGAAGAAGGCTTTAGGGCACCCAAGAAAGTCCAGCAAGTGCCAGGACCGTCTTCTAAAGTTGATTCAGCTGCGGGATCAGGACACCTCCAGTGCGGAGCTTGCTCAGGAATGGCAGCAGGCAGTTGTGAGTGAATCTGCACACACAGTGAGGTGTAGACTTATGGACGATAGCCTGGTGTCAAGAAAGGCAGCAAAGAAGCCACTTCTCTCTAGGAAAAACATCAGGGACAGATTGATATTCTGCAAAAGGTACAAGATTAGACTGCTGAGGACTGGGGTAAAGTCATTTTCTCTGATGAATCCCCTTTACAATTTTTTGGGGCATCTGGGAAAAACTTTGGTCGGAAAAAAAAAGGTTAGCACTACCATCAATCCTGTCATGCCAACAATAAAGCATCCTGAGACCATTCATGTGTGGGGTTGCTTCTCAGCCAAGGGAGTAAGCTCACTCTCAGTTCTGTCTTAGAACACATCCATGAATAAAAAATGGTAGAAAAACATCCTCTCAATGTCTTTTCCAGCATGATGGAACACGTTGCCATAAGGCAAAAGTGATAACTAAGTGGCTTGGGGAATAAAACATTGAAATTTTGGGTTCATGGCCAAAAAACTCCCCAGACTTTAATCCCATTGAGAACTTGTGGTCAATCCTCAAGGGCGGGTGAACAAAAAACCCACCACAAATTCTGACAAATTTCAAGCAATGATTATGCAAGAATGGGCTGCCATCAGTCAGGATGTGGCCCAGAAGTTGATTGACAGCATGGCAGGGCGAATTACAGAGGTCTTAAAAAGAAGGGTCAACTGAAAATATTGACTCTTTGCATAAACTTAATGTAATTGTCAATAAAAGCCTTTGACATTTATGAAATGCTTGTAAGTATACTTCAGTGTATCATAGTAACATCTAACAAACAGATCTAAAAACACTGAAGTAGCAGACTTTGTTAAAATTAATGTTTGTGTCATTCTCAAAACGTTTGGCCAGAGCTGTACAGTGCTATGTTCAGTGCTGTATTTTTCCACTGATCCATTGTAGTGAATTGCAATTTGTGGGATGAGGGATAGTGGAGTGTTACCCTATCAGTCTTTTTGTCGGACTTTGGGGGGTTTTTTGCTTTTTTTTTTATATGTGACAGTTACGTGTTCTATTGCTGTGTGGCTGCTGTTCCCCCAATTATTGTTTTTCTGGGAGGTGTTTTGTTGCTTTTCTTCTTTTTTCATTTTAATTTGTATTCCCATCAATTTTTTTTCTTTTAACTTTATTAAAAAAAATTATAGAAAAGAATTTTTATTTTGAATTTAGTGTTTTGTAGGGCTGGAGTTCAGGGATTTTTGTTTGGTATTTTAATTGTTTCCTGTAGTAATTTATTTTAATTCTATTTAACTTTGTTAAAGTGTTTTATTTTTTTTTTTTTCCTTGTTTATGGGGTCAGCAGCAGCAGAAGTTGTGAACGACAATGCAAAAGCTGTCATTTGATTTCAAAACAGCACTGGATACTATTGTGGTGAAGTTTAGTCCACATTAATATCACAGTGCAAAGTGAAGCAAAAGCATAGCTGTTAATAAAACTAGGAAAATATCCTTTACCACCATGTTTGAGAGGGCTAATGGGAGAGGTAGAGGTTTTAGAGGTTTTTCACATACAGGTATTAGGTGGTGCAGTATCAAGAGGCAAGTACATGTGTGCCTTTCTTTCTTGGCAGTGGGCATGCTATACAGTCAGAGCATGTGGAGCAGGTGGTTGAGTGTCTAACCAATCATCCCTCTGCTCCTCTATCTTCCAGACACAGAGTAACTTGAAGCCATCAGCAGCTGCTAAAGTACTCTGTTCTTTCTCCTCACCCACAGCTTTTGCTACTGTACTTTTGCCAGAACATGTATGGAGGAGTTGGCTGAGCACAGTATCAGCCACTTGCTGCAAGAAGGTGCACAACAAGTATTTACAGGCAAGGAGAACCAATTGGCACTGATGTTACTGTAGCTGCAGCTTACTGCCAAGCTGGCTCCATCAATGATGAGGGTGGGCATAATTAGGTCTCTGACTGTACTCAAGTGCCAGAGATATTAGAGAAGGAAAGTAAAGGAGAGGCACAACATCCACAAGGCAAGGTGGTGCCCAGGGGCAGCTTGCAGAAGAGTGGAGGGAGCAGCCACCCTATTCTACTGAAAGGCACTGCTTCACGGGTGCAGGTCATTGTTATCCCCCAGTCTACTCCTGGTAGCTCAGCTGTGTGGACCTTTTTCCACACATATGCTTCAGACAGCACCATAACGCTGTCTATGCTAGTAACGTATTTCCAATGCTTGTCTGGGTACCACATGTATGAAGAGACACTTTGACTGCTCACCACAGAGCCTGGTGGGAGCGGCAAATGAATCGTAGCATTCACATACAGTGCCTTAAAAGAGAAGTAGGTCTCCCCCCCCACATTTATACTTTCCTAGATGGATGCAGCATCGGTCTGATGCTGCATCTGTCCCCCGCCAGCTCACATGATCGCTGAGTTCTCAAAGCCACTTCAAGCAGAGCAGGTCTGTTAGTCACCACTGTCTGCTCAGACCCCCCAGCGCTCACTGGAGTGCTGTGCTGTGTCGAGAGGGAGGGAGCGGCTGGCTCAGGCTCTCAGAGCTTCGCTCCAGACTTTGGCTTTGAAGTTGGGATCTTTCCCCAGCCTGGACCGATTGAGTGATGTCAGACGACAGAAGACTTCAGTCCACTGCCAGCTGAAAATGGGTCAGAGGAGTGCAGAATGAACTGCACTCCTGTAATCCACAGGAGAAGTACAGCCAAAAAAGCTTTGGCTGTACTTCTCCTTTAACATTGCTATACCACAGTATGAACAGAGCTTTTTGAAGGTATCCTTTTCATTTAAGTAGGTGATCCGGTCAATCAAGTATTTGAGTTCTATATTTCTTCGAGCTTAGATAAACGTTATGAACTGAATTGTTTTCCTTTACTTGATTCAACTAACTGAAGACTAAAAGATTGATCTTTAAAGAAACACTTGTGCTTAGGTAGAATGGCATTATATAAGAGAGACATGTTGCTATGGTATTTATTCTTTTTTCAGACATTGCCTATTCAACTTTCTGTATCAATAAACTCCAGAACAATCATATTTTCTTCAGTTTTTCCTATGTCTCTGTATAATTAAGCTGCTGCTCACACAATTAGTGCTCCACACACCTTCCCACAATAACCCAAAACAATAAGTGCACAGTATTTATTCTTTTTTCAGACAATACCTATTCAACTTTCATACCCTTTTTTGTGCATAAAGTTTTTTATTTCCATATGAAATCTGCTTGCTCTCTCCATCTGAAATAATGGCCTATCAAAAGGGATGAAATTCTGTGATGCATACCTGTACAATTATTCTGTCTTGAGTGTCAGGAAGAAAGGCATGCATTTTTATTTGCAGATTAAATCTGCTTCTTCTGAGACTGCAACTTGGTAAAAAAAAGTACATACTGTTGTGCAATAAAAAGTCTTCAATTCCATTAAAAAACTTGCATAATCTCTCACTATTTATTGTGGCCTAGTAAAAATGCTTACATGTTATTGCTGGCTCTTGACTCTGATAAAATTAACTGTCTTTTTTTCTCAATAAAATCTGCCACATCTCTTTCTCTAACTCAGTGGCCCAGTAAAACTGCTTACATAATGTGCAGCAATTCTGTCTATTTCTGGCTTCTGTCTTTGAAATAGCACACTCAAATTTTTATTTTTTTTGCGTGATAAGGAAATTACTCACCTTTCTCTCTTACATTGCTATCCAGTGCCCAATCATGCTGTTTACATACTCATCAGGCCCCTGATTGTACTAGAAAAAAGCTCATAATGCACTAGGTGTGTACGCCACCTGTTTTCTCTCTATCCAGTGGCTGATTTCCCTGTCTGAGGAGGGCTGCACCCCTGAAGCATTTCCTTTGGTTGTTGCTGTCCTGGTACCCTTGGCTTCCATTTTGGCTGTGCATATCCTGAGGCGCTGGAGAGTACATACAATATCTAGAAAAAAGCTCAGCTTTATTGAATAGGCTAAAAATCACAAATTGTCTTATCTTGTTTTTTTTTTATGTTGAGAAGGCATTTGAAATGTGCATTGGAAATACCTGGCAGCCACACCTAAAAATTTGTCTTTATTGGTCTTATATAATTTGCCATTATGGTGCTCTGTACTACATTATCAGCACAAGTATACCTTTAAAATATGCTGTCTACCACATTTGATATATCTAATGATACTCACAAGAATGCCCTCTTTTGCCTCTAATTTTCACCTTGGAGATAGAAGCCTTTGTGGGTACTGTTAGAAATGAATCATTAATCTGGGTATTGTTATGACAAGGTACTCCCACATGATTAGACTGTTTGCTGGTGATGTTATGTGGTGAATACAATTGGATCAACAGTTGCAGTCCACAGTTCTAGTGTAACTTCCCAGACAATATAAGATGAAATTTGATTGGTTATTAGGGGCACCAACAACACCGTTGTCCCCATTTATCTAGTCTTTATGAACATGTTGTTTATACAACATGTAGCATAGGGGACACTGATAATCCCAATGACTGGATGTACCAAAATATATATTTTAATAGTGGCCATTACAACAGATTACATCTACTAATTTATTGGCATAACAGCTCAAGGACTGTAGCACTTTCCTCTGTTATGTGATTCTCTTCAGTCATTAATCCCTCAATGATGCATCATATGATAAGAAAGATGCACTCAACCTACATACAGCACACTCATTTCTTTTACTTCTGTTTTCTACCCCTCGTCCATCCAGACCAGCCATTCTCAAATAAGGTTCCATGGAATCCTATAATTCCTCCAGCAATTGCTGGAGGTTCCCTGAGCTGTGGCAGATTGACCTCTCATTTGACGGTCCCTGCATAGTTCTGGGGCCAGTACAATTTGGCAGAGCCAACACCATGACACCAGGGATCTTTTTAAAGCTGTGTGGGGGGAAGGGGGGAGGGGGAGAGGGGGTTCTGACCACCACTGTAAGGGGAAGTATTTCCCCACTGACCCCCAGTGAATTGGAGCAAATTATTTTAATTGTTCCTCTAAAGAGCAAAGGTTGAGAAATGCTTCAGTTAACATGGCTAAGGCCCTCTTTACTACTATTTCATGCTACTGTTAACTGTTAAACAACTCTATGTAGTAGCCACTTGCCCTCCTGAGGATTTACCCCCCTTCCTGACCAGGCCATTTTTTCCATTACGGCGCTGTGTTACTTTAACTGACAATTGCGTGGTCATGCAATGCTGCACCCAAATGAATTTTCCGGTCTTTTTTTTTCAATGAATTGAGCTTTCTTTCAGTGGTATTTGATTGCCTGTGCGTTTTTATTTTTTGCTCTATAAACAAAAAAAAAACGACAATTTTGAGAAAAAAATTAATATTTTTGACTTTGTGCTATTAAACATGTCCAGTATAAAAATTAAAAAAAATCTTATTTCATCATAAATTTAGGCCAAAATGTATTCTGCTACATGTCTTTGCTAAAAAAAAAATCCCAATACATGTAAATTAATTGGTTTACGTGAAAGTTATAGCGTTTACAAATGGTTGTATATATACTGAGATTTTTTTCTTTTTACTAGTTATGGCAGCGATCAGCGACTTATAGCGGGACTGCGGCAGACATTCTGACACTGGGGGGAACTGAGTTGGTGTCACTGACATCCCCAGTGACACCAATACAGTGATCAGTGCTAAGAAAAAGCACTGACACTTTACTAATGGCACTGGGCAGGTTAACATGAGGGGTGATCAAAGGGTTAACTGTGTGCTGGGTGTGTTTTACTATGGGACGGTGTCTGTGTGCTTCACTGTAAGCACACTGTGCACAGCCATCCAAGGCAGTGTGCCTGAGTTGACAAGGAGAACTGTTAATAAATAAAACCGTTCTCCTCCTCGTCAGAGATCCTCAGTATTCACCAGGCGCCAGCGAGTAATCGCCGGCCGGGACCAGGTCATTGACAGCCACAGCCGCGAATGGTGACGCATGTAGGGTGCGTGCGCACCCCCTACCCTGAAATGCTAAATCATGTATATATGTGTGATTTTGCGCACCATGCTGCCCTGAAACAGTATTTCTGCTATAGGGCAGTCAGGAAGTGGCTAATGTTCGGAAAATGGCCTTATCTGTACTGACCTGTTACATGTAATACTTTGTACAGAGTTCTAAAAAAGATAATGAAGCTAAATAAATAAAAGAAATACAAAATAGAGATCCTATTCCGGTGTTCTAAAATGAATAAAATGACAATCATTGTGATATCTGCATCTACAGTGGTAAGCCTATGGTTTAAAATTCTTCATATGTAGTAGTAAATAACATATTTAGACCAGTATTGGAATTGTGGCAAATACAGTTGTGACCAAAATTATTCAACCCCCAATGCTGTAAAGGGGTTTAGGGACTATAGTGTACATTTGGAATTGTATTCAGAATCAAATCCTACAAGGACGTTGTAACTACCCAAATGCAACTAAAATGACATCAATTGTTTATGTAATACAGTAGTAAATGGTTCTTATGTGGTTTCTTCATTGCCACAATTATTCAACCCCTTAAAGACTACCACTCTGAAGAACAGAGGTTCATACAGGTGCTTTCCATCAGGTATTGAAAACACCTGTGGATGTCACCGAGCAGCAATCAAGCATAATAAGCACCAATTAGGCAGCTTTAAAATGACTGTGATACTCAGCTCCTTCTAGACATTTACTGGTGTGGTTACAAACATGGTGAAGGCAAGAGAATGGTCCAGGAAGACAAGAGAAGAGGTGATTTCTCTTCACAGGAAGGGCAATGGCTATAAGAAGATTGCAAAGATGTTAAACATACCAAGAGACACCTTAGGAAGCATCATTCGCAAATTCAAGGCAAAGGGCACTGTTGAAACGCTACCTGGTCGTGGCAGAAAGAAGATGCTGACTTCGACTGCTGTGCGCTACCTGAAGCGTAGAGTGGAGAGAAGTCCCCGTGTGACTGCTGAGGAACTGAGAAAAGATTTGTCAGATGTGGGTACAGAAGTTTCAGCCCAGACAATAAGACGCACACTGCGTAATGAAGGCCTCCGTGCCAGAACTCCCAGGCGTACCCCCTTGCTGTCTCCAAAGAATAAGAAGAGTCGACTGCAGTATGCCAAAAGCCATGTGGACAAACCACAAAAGTTGTGGGATAGTGTTCTGTGGACTGATGAAACAAAATTAGAACTGTTTGGGCCCATGGATCAACGCTATGTTTGGAGGAGGAAGAACAAGGCCTATGATGAAAAGAACACCTTGCCTACTGTGAAGCATGGTGGAGGGTCAATCATGCTTTGGGGCTGTTTTGCTTCTGCAGGTACAGGGAAGCTTCAGCGTGTGCAAGGTACCATGAATTCTCTTCAGTACCAGGAGATATTGGATGGAAACGTGATGCAGTCCGTCACACACCTGAGGCTTGGGAGACGTTGGACCTTTCAACAGGACAATGATCCCAAGCATACCTCCAAGTCCACTAGAGCATGGTTGCAGAGGAAAGGCTGGAACATTTTGGAGTGGCCATCGCAGTCACCAGACTTAAATCCGATTGAGAACCTCTGGTGGGACTTAAAGAAAGCAGTTGCAGTGCGCAAGCCTAAGAATGTGACTGAACTGGAGGCCTTTGCCCATGAAGAATGGGCGAAGATACCCGTAGATCGCTGCAAGACACTTGTGTCAAGCTATGCTTCACGTTTAAAAGCTGTTATAACTGTAAAAGGATGCTGTACTAAGTACTAAGATTGAATGTCACTTGGGGGTTGAATAAAACTGATAATGCTGTGAGCACAGAAAAGACATTTGTGGTTATTTCATTATAACTGTTATGTTATATTTGTCTGACCTACAAGTGCCTCTTTAATGTAAATGTAAGCAAGATGACTGAATGATCAAAAGCAATGTCAAACTGGCCAAAACACTCAATTTCAGTGGGGGTTGAATAATTTTGGTCACAACTGTATGTGTAGTTTTTTTATGAAGTGTGAAAATGTAACAAGTGACTCATATGATGATCTCAAGCAGATAGGGAGTTTTAACTGAGTGGGTTTTATACATTAATGTGTAAAATTGATTCTGCTCAAGCTGTCCTGATTTCATCCCACTTACAAGATCAACAAAAATATACATTTTGTATAACATTAGACTGAAAAAATTACTTATTTGAAAGGTCCCTTTTAAAGTGATTATTGATAAAACCTAGCAAAAGAGTAACAAAGCTTGTTGTCGTGGTTACTGGCATCCTATTATCTGATAAGATTGTGATTGTCGTGCTGTACATTTTAATATATTTCAGTAGACTGTTATATTCATTTTTTTCGCATACTGAATGTTAAACAACGTTGCTGATCAAAGTTTCCCGTTTGGATAAAAATTTCATTTCTCTGCTGGTGATGAGTACTAGAGATGAGCGAATCGAAGTAGCCGAAGTGGAATTCGAGTCGAATATCGGAAAAATTTCGATTCGCGCCGAATCCGAAAAATAGCCTAATTCGGACGCGCGAATCGAAATTTTTCCGAAAATGGCGGCTGACATGTGCGGCGACGGAGCGGGGATGTCTGGGAAGGCGCGCAGACAAGGCGCGCTGACCCATAATGCATTCCTCAACGACATGTGATCGCATCAGCCAATCAGCAGCCAGCCAGCTAGCACTGTGTAATGGTCGAGCTATCAATAGCGGCCATTTTGGAATTCTTCATTTGCCTGCAGTCATTGAACAGAGGCAGACCGCTCTGTATTAGGGACAGGGACAGAGTTAGGGCCACAGAAACGATACTTGGGGACAGAGAAACGATACTTAGGGACAGAGAACTATTACTCAGGGACACAGAATTGTTAATTAGGGCCACAGAATCGTTACTTAGGGACAAAGAAACGCTAGTTAGGGCCACAGAATTCATAATCAGGGACAGACAGAATTGTTACTGAGTGCCAGAGAATTGTTACTTAGGGCCACAGAAACGTTATTAGGGCCACAGAATTCATACTCAGGGACAGACAGAATTGTTACTGAGTGCCAGAGAATTGTTACTTAGGGCCACAGAAACGTTATTAGGGCCACAGAATTGTTACTCAGCGACAGACAGAATTGTTACTGAGTGCCAGAGAATTGTTACTTAGGGCCACAGAAACGTTATTAGGGCCACAGAATTGTTACTCAGGGACAGACAGAATTGTTACTGAGTGCCAGAGAATTGTTACTTAGGGCCACAGAAACTTTAGTTAGGGCCACAGAATTGTTACTCAGGGACAGACACAGAATTGTTACTGAGGGCCACAGAACTGTTACTGAGGGCCACAGAACTGTTACTTAGGGCCACAGAATTGTTACTCGCACAGACACAGAATTGTTACTCGCACAGACACAGAATTGTTACTGAGGGCCACAGAACTGTTACTTAGGGCCACAGAATTGTTACTCGCACAGACACAGAATTGTTACACAGGGACACAGAACTGTTACTGAGGGCCACAGAACCGTTACTTAGGGCCACAGAATTGTTACTCGCACAGACACAGAATTGTTACTCGCACAGACACAGAATTGTTACAGAGGGCCACAGAACTGTTACTTGGGGCCACAGAAACGTTAATCAGGGACACAGAATTGTTACTGAGGGCCACAGAACTGTTACTTAGGGCCACAGAATTGTTACTCGCACAGACACAGAATTGTTACACAGGGACACAGAACTGTTACTGAGGGCCACAGAACCGTTACTTAGGGCCACAGAATTGTTACTCGCACAGACACAGAATTGTTACTCGCACAGACACAGAATTGTTACTCGCACAGACACAGAATTGTTACTCAGGGACACAGAACTGTTACTTAGGGCCACAGAATTGTTACTCGCACAGACACAGAATTCTTACTCGCACAGACACAGAATTGTTACTCAGGGACACAGAACTGTTACTGAGGGCCACAGAACTGTTACTTAGGGCCACAGAATTGTTACTCGCACAGACACAGAATTGTTACTCGCACAGACACAGAATTGTTACTGAGGGCCACAGAACTGTTACTTGGGGCCACAGAAACGTTAATCAGGGACACAGAATTGTTACTGAGGGCCACAGAACTGTTACTTAGGGCCACAGAATTGTTACTCGCACAGACACAGAATTCTTACTCGCACAGACACAGAATTGTTACTGAGGGCCACAGAACTGTTACTTGGGGCCACAGAAACGTTAATCAGGGACACAGAATTGTTACTGAGGGCCACAGAACTGTTACTTAGGGCCACAGAATTGTTACTCGCACAGACACAGAATTGTTACTCAGGGACACAGAACTGTTACTGAGGGCCACAGAACTGTTACTTAGGGCCACAGAATTGTTACTCGCACAGACACAGAATTGTTACTCGCACAGACACAGAATTGTTACTGAGGGCCACAGAACTGTTACTTGGGGCCACAGAAACGTTAATCAGGGACACAGAATTGTTACTGAGGGCCACAGAACTGTTACTTAGGGCCACAGAATTGTTACTCGCACAGACACAGAATTGTTACACAGGGACACAGAACTGTTACTGAGGGCCACAGAACCGTTACTTAGGGCCACAGAATTGTTACTCGCACAGACACAGAATTGTTACTCGCACAGACACAGAATTGTTACTCAGGGACACAGAACCGTTACTGAGGGCCACAGAACTGTTACTTAGGGCCACAGAATTGTTACTCACACAGACACAGAATTCTTACTCGCACAGACACAGAATTGTTACTCAGGGACACAGAACTGTTACTGAGGGCCACAGAACTGTTACTTAGGGCCACAGAATTGTTACTCGCACAGACACAGAATTGTTACTGAGGGCCACAGAACTGTTACTTGGGGCCACAGAAACGTTAATCAGGGACACAGAATTGTTACTGAGGGCCACAGAACTGTTACTTAGGGCCACAGAATTGTTACTCGCACAGACACAGAATTCTTACTCGCACAGACACAGAATTGTTACTGAGGGCCACAGAACTGTTACTTGGGGCCACAGAAACATTAATCAGGGACACAGAATTGTTACTGAGGGCCACAGAACTGTTACTTAGGGCCACAGAATTGTTACTCGCACAGACACAGAATTGTTACTGAGGGCCACAGAACTGTTACTTGGGGCCACAGAAATGTTAATCAGGGACACAGAATTGTTACTGAGGGCCACAGAACTGTTACTTAGGGCCACAGAATTGTTACTCGCACAGACACAGAATTGTTACTCAGGGACACAGAACTGTTACTGAGGGCCACAGAACTGTTACTTAGGGCCACAGAATTGTTACTCGCACAGACACAGAATTCTTACTCGCACAGACACAGAATTGTTACTAAGGGCCACAGAACTGTTACTTGGGGCCACAGAAACGTTAATCAGGGACACAGAATTGTTACTCGCACAGACACAGAATTGTTACTGAGGGACACAGAACTGTTACTGAGGGCCACAGAACTGTTACTTAGGGCCACAGAATTCTTACTCGCACAGACACAGAATTCTTACTCGCACAGACACAGAATTGTTACTCAGGGACACAGAATTGTTACTCAGGGACACAAAACTGTTACTGAGGGCCACAGAACTGTTACTTAGGGCCACAGAATTGTTACTCGCACAGACACAGAATTGTTACTCGCACAGACACAGAATTGTTACTGAGGGCCACAGAACTGTTACTTGGGGCCACAGAAACGTTAATCAGGGACACAGAATTGTTACTGAGGGCCACAGAACTGTTACTTAGGGCCACAGAATTGTTACTCGCACAGACACAGAATTGTTACTCGCACAGACACAGAATTGTTACTGAGGGCCACAGAACTGTTACTTGGGGCCACAGAAACGTTAATCAGGGACACAGAATTGTTACTGAGGGCCACAGAACTGTTACTTAGGGCCACAGAATTGTTACTCGCACAGACACAGAATTGTTACTCGCACAGACACAGAATTGTTACTGAGGGCCACAGAACTGTTACTTGGGGCCACAGAAACGTTAATCAGGGACACAGAATTGTTACTGAGGGCCACAGAACTGTTACTTAGGGCCACAGAATTGTTACTCGCACAGACACAGAATTGTTACTCGCACAGACACAGAATTGTTACTGAGGGCCACAGAACTGTTACTTGGGGCCACAGAAACATTAATCAGGGACACAGAATTGTTACTGAGGGCCACAGAACTGTTACTTAGGGCCACAGAGTTGTTACTCGCACAGACACAGAATTGTTACTCAGGGACACAGAATTGTTACTCAGGGACACAGAATCGTTTAATTAAAGAGTATGTCAGACAACATGCAGAGGAGTGGCAGAGGAGGCAATGTTTTAGGAGCGAGCAGACGTAGCAGCAGAGGAAGGGGTCGAGGCAGCACTATTCGCAGCCAGAGGCCAGTGCTCCCGGTGTCATCCAGCGGTCGTGTCTCCACCGACAACCCTGCCGTCATCGATTGGTTGGCTCGGTCGTCTTCCTCTTCCCAGGTCACCTCTGACACCTACAGCCAACGGTCGGTGGGTACGTCAGACACAACTGTTAGTTGGCATGGCCCGGGACCAAGCCCACTGAAATCACGTGTCCTCTACCTGCCCCTGTCCTTTGGTGTTCCCTCACCAAGCGAAGTATCGCATGCTGTGGGCTCAGCCCCACTGTACAGTGAGGAAGAGCTAACAGAGGGCGGTCAGGAACGGGGGGAGACATCCGCCTTTTCAGCAGCCAGGCGAAGAAGTAGTGGCGAGGAGAGTGGCCCGGTAGCCGGTCTAGAGACAGGTCTGTCTCCTGACCCAGACGCAGCCGAGGGGGCTAGTAGTGAGGCGGAGACCCTACTTGATGATGAGGAGGTTGATCGCACTTGGCAGCCTCGTCGTCATCAGGCAATTTCTTCCGCATCATCAGGAGAAGAGGGTGGCAGCTTGGCAGTGAGCGAAACAGTCGGTGGGTTGCCCAGGAGACAGCAGCAGGGTCGCAGCAGTGTCAGTGGAAGCAGTGTCAGTGGAGCCAAATGGCCACGGAGTAGAGCACCAGCTCCACTGCAGCCTACCACCACGGCCAGTAGTGGTGCCGGTGTGCACGGAGGAAGCAGCAGTCAGCCAGTGAGGAGTATCGGGGGCAAAGTTTCCTACTCGGCGGTGTGGCAATTTTTCGTCAAGCCGCCCGAGGAAGTAAACGTAGCCGTATGTCGACTATGTGGCCAGAAAGTCAAGCGTGGCCAGGGGGCCCATGTTGGGACTACAGCGTTGCGGCAGCATATGCAGCGTCGCCATTTGGTGGCCTGGGAAAACCGTGATAAAGATACGGTGGTTCTGCCCGCCCCAGCCCCTGCTCCATCACCCGCTCCGTTACTTGCTCCGTCACCCGACGTCAATCGCCCTCCATCAGCCAGTCAAGGCTCCAACACCTCTGCTGAGGGGAGTTGTCGCTCGTTGGCATCTTCCGCTCGTTCAGATGCTCCTTCTCCTGCTACTCCTCTTCACGGATTCCGTCAGCAGTCTTTCTTGGAATCCGTTTCCAAGAGACAACAGTTTGCGAGCACGCACCCGACGGTGCAAAAGCTGAACGTCCTCCTGTCCAAGTTGCTGGTGCTGCAGTCCCTCCCTTTCCAAGTGGTGGACTCAGCACCTTTCAGAGAAATGATGGCTTGTGCCGCGCCGCGGTGGAGAGTGCCAAGCCGTCATTTCTTCGCCAAAAAGGCAGTGCCAGCCCTGCATTCACATGTAGAAGACATGGTGGGCCAGTCTTTGAGCATGTCGGTCTCTGCCAAAGTGCACGGCAGCGCCGACGTGTGGAGCTGTAACTACGGTCAGGGACAGTACATGTCATTTACGGCCCATTGGGTGAACGTGGTGCCGTCACAGCCGCACCAGCAACTTGGACAGGTCACGCCGCTTTTGCCTCCACGTTTGCACGTCCTTGGTCCGGCAAAGATGTCCGCCTCTACCACCTCTTCTTCCGCCGTGTCCTCAGCCGCCACCCCCGTGCCAAGTCCCATTACCCGACCGGCATATCACATGTGCATGGCGCAACGGTGTCACGCTGTTCTGCACCTGGTATGCCTTGGCGAACGTAGTCACACAGGGGAGGAACTTCTGAGTGTAATGAACAGAGAAATCGACAGATGGCTGTCTCCGCGCAAACTGAAAATCGGAACCATGTTGACCGACAACGGAAAGAACATGGTGTCTGCTCTGCGTCAAGGAAGGTTGTGCCATGCGCCATGCATGGCTCACGTGTTCAATCTGGTTGTCAAGCGGTTCCTAAAATCCACCATCCCACTGCAAGACATCCTTAAAATGTCACGTAAACTTTGCATGCATTTCAGCCATTCCTACACCGCAAAGCACACCCTCCTTGAGCTGCAGCGGCAGAACGGAATTCCACATCATCGCCTGATCTGCGACGTTGCAACAAGGTGGAATTCAACCCTACACATGTTAGACCGCCTTTACGAGCAGCGAAAGGCCATCACCGATTTCCTGATGTTACAAGCGGATAAAGGTACTCCCCTGTGTAACTTAGATGTCAGCCATTGGCAGCTCATGCGTGACACCTGCCGCTTGCTCAGGCCCTTTGAGGAGGCCACGCTATTCGTGAGTCGGCAGGACTATGGGATGAACGACGTCATTCCTCTGTTGCACGTCCTTGAACAAATGCTGTTAACAATGGCTGGTCAGGGTGCGGTAGACGTGGCGCACAGATCTCAACGCCACATGACCCCTGTGGGGGCAGGACAGGAAGAAGAGGAGGAGGTAGAGGAGGACATTTGTGCTCAGGAATTATTGAGTGAAATGGGTGGTTTTTCCACTCAGCGGACAGGAGTGGAGGAGCAGGAGCATCTGGTAGAGGAGGAGGAGGAGGAGACAGAGGACCCAGACGCACCGTGGCAGTATGCTGTGGAGATGGAGGCAGGGAGTCCCTCGCATTCCTTGGCACAAATGGCCCATAGCATGCTCGGTTGCTTGCGTAGCGACAGCCAAATAATAACCATCAGACAGAGGGATGACTTTTGGCTGTCCACCTTGTTGGACCCTCGCTACCGTTCCAAAATGGTGGCCTTTTTCACACCTGCTGAGAGGGAGGCCAAAATAACGTACTATAAAAACCACCTATGTAGTCAGTTGGTCTCTGCCTTTGTGCACCAACGTCCATCCTCAGACACTGTGGGCCCTGTGCGCTCGCGTTCCACTGCCATGGCAGCAGGGGAGGGGTGGGGTGGTAGGAGCAGTGGCAGCTCCACCAGAAGCGGCTGCCTCAGTCTGCAGTCGATGATGAGTAGCTTTCTTCACCAGCGCAGTGAGGAAACTACTAACCAGCCGCAGCAGCAGCAGCATCAGGTGGACCTGGAGCAGGACCTCAAACAGGCTCGGGCCTACTTGGACAGCACCCTGCCAACCGAGGTAGACAATCCCCTTGACTACTGGTCAACGAAACTTGACCTTTGGCCCCAACTAGCTGAATTTGCCCTTGAAAGGCTGTCATGCCCGGCCAGTAGCGTGGCATCGGAGCGCGTGTTTAGTGCGGCAGGAGGTATTGTAACTCCGCGGAGGACACGACTGTCCACCCAAAGTGTGGAGAGACTGACGTTTGTGAAAATGAATCAGGCGTGGATTAGTCTGGATTTCAAACCACCAGTTCCTGACACAACTGACTAAATCCGCCATGAATCATGCCTCAAACATGTGCCACGTTCAGGTCTCCTCACACACTGCTGGTGTGTAGAATTTTTTGACATAGGGTGCTGGCAGATTACGGGCCTCCCATAGCTGCTGCCAGGCCCCTAATCTGCCATAGGCCCCTATATACCGCCTCCTCATGCTGCTGCCAGGTCCAGAGTCTCTCATGGGTCCCTGTACGGCCTCCCATTGCTGCTGTCTCCATCGCCACACTCTGCCATGTGCCACTTTCAGGTCTCCTCACACACTGCTGGTGTGTAGAATTTTTTGACATAGGGTGCTGGCAGATTACGGGCCTCCCATAGCTGCTGCCAGGCCCCTAATCTGCCATGGGCCCCTATATACCGCCTCCTCATGCTGCTGCCAAGTCCAGAGTCTCTCATGGGTCCCTGTACGGCCTCCCATTGCTGCTGTCTCCATCGCCACACTCTGCCATGTGCCACTTTCAGGTCTCCTCACACACTGCTGGTGTGTAGAATTTTTTGACATAGGGTGCTGGCAGATTACGGGCCTCCTATAGCTGCTGCCAGGCCCCTAATCTGCCATAGGCCCCTATATACCGCCTCCTCATGCTGCTGCCAGGTCCAGAGTCTCTCATGGGTCCCTGTACGGCCTCCCATTGCTGCTGTCTCCATCGCCACACTCTGCCATGTGCCACTTTCAGGTCTCCTCACACACTGCTGGTGTGTAGAATTTTTTGACATAGGGTGCTGGCAGATTACGGGCCTCCCATTGCTGCTGCCAGGCCCCTAATCTGCCATGGGCCCCTATACCGCCTCCTCATGCTGCTGCCAAGTCCAGAGTCTCTCATGGGTCCCTGTACGGCCTCCCATTGCTGCTGTCTCCATCGCCACACTCTGCCATGTGCCACTTTCAGGTCTCCTCACACACTGCTGGTGTGTAGAATTTTTTGACATAGGGTGCTGGCAGATTACGGGCCTCCCATAGCTGCTGCCAGGCCCCTAATCTGCCATAGGCCCCTATATACCGCCTCCTCATGCTGCTGCCAGGTCCAGAGTCTCTCATGGGTCCCTGTACGGCCTCCCATTGCTGCTGTCTCCATCGCCACACTCTGCCATGTGCCACTTTCAGGTCTCCTCACACACTGCTGGTGTGTAGAATTTTTTGACATAGGGTGCTGGCAGATTACGGGCCTCCCATAGCTGCTGCCAGGCCCCTAATCTGCCATGGGCCCCTATATACCGCCTCCTCATGCTGCTGCCAAGTCCAGAGTCTCTCATGGGTCCCTGTACGGCCTCCCATTGCTGCTGTCTCCATCGCCACACTCTGCCATGTGCCACTTTCAGGTCTCCTCACACACTGCTGGTGTGTAAAATTTTTTGACATAGGGTGCTGGCAGATTACGGGCCTCCCATTGCTGCTGCCAGGCCCCTAATCTGCCATGGGCCCCTATACCGCCTCCTCATGCTGCTGCCAAGTCCAGAGTCTCTCATGGGTCCCTGTACGGCCTCCCATTGCTGCTGTCTCCATCGCCACACTCTGCCATGTGCCACTTTCAGGTCTCCTCACACACTGCTGGTGTGTAGAATTTTTTGACATAGGGTGCTGGCAGATTACGGGCCTCCCATAGCTGCTGCCAGGCCCCTAATCTGCCATAGGCCCCTATATACCGCCTCCTCATGCTGCTGCCAGGTCCAGAGTCTCTCATGGGTCCCTGTACGGCCTCCCATTGCTGCTGTCTCCATCGCCACACTCTGCCATGTGCCACTTTCAGGTCTCCTCACACACTGCTGGTGTGTAGAATTTTTTGACATAGGGTGCTGGCAGATTACGGGCCTCCCATAGCTGCTGCCAGGCCCCTAATCTGCCATGGGCCCCTATATACTGCCTCCTCATGCTGCTGCCAAGTCCAGAGTCTCTCATGGGTCCCTGTACGGCCTCCCATTGCTGCTGTCTCCATCGCCACACTCTGCCATGTGCCACTTTCAGGTCTCCTCACACACTGCTGGTGTGTAGAATTTTTTGACATAGGGTGCTGGCAGATTACGGGCCACCCATAGCTGCTGCCAGGCCCCTAATCTGCCATAGGCCCCTATATACCGCCTCCTCATGCTGCTGCCAGGTCCAGAGTCTCTCATGGGTCCCTGTACGGCCTCCCATTGCTGCTGTCTCCATCGCCACACTCTGCCATGTGCCACTTTCAGGTCTCCTCACACACTGCTGGTGTGTAGAATTTTTTGACATAGGGTGCTGGCAGATTACGGGCCTCCCATTGCTGCTGCCAGGCCCCTAATCTGCCATAGGCCCCTATACCGCCTCCTCATGCTGCTGCCAAGTCCAGAGTCTCTCATGGGTCCCTGTACGGCCTCCCATTGCTGCTGTCTCCATCGCCACACTCTGCCATGTGCCACTTTCAGGTCTCCTCACACACTGCTGGTGTGTAGAATTTTTTGACATAGGGTGCTGGCAGATTACGGGCCTCCCATAGCTGCTGCCAGGCCCCTAATCTGCCATGGGCCCCTATATACCGCCTCCTCATGCTGCTGCCAGGTCCACAGTGTCTCATGCCATGTGCCACTTTCAGGTCTCCTCACACTGCTGGTGTGTTGAATTTTTTGACATAGGGTGCTGGCAGATTATGGGCCTCCTATAGCTGCTGCCAGGCCCCTAATCTGCCATAGGCCCCTATATACCGCCTCCTCATGCTGCTGCCAGGTCCAGAGTCTCTCATGGGTCCCTGTACGGCCTCCCATTGCTGCTGTCTCCATCGCCACACTCTGCCATGTGCCACTTTCAGGTCTCCTCACACACTGCTGGTGTGTAGAATTTTTTGACATAGGGTGCTGGCAGATTACGGGCCTCCCATAGCTGCTGCCAGGCCCCTAATCTGCCATGGGCCCCTATATACCGCCTCCTCATGCTGCTGCCAGGTCCACAGTGTCTCATGCCATGTGCCACTTTCAGGTCTCCTCACACTGCTGGTGTGTTGAATTTTTTGACATAGGGTGCTGGCAGATTATGGGCCTCCTATAGCTGCTGCCAGGCCCCTAATCTGCCATAGGCCCCTATATACCGCCTCCTCATGCTGCTGCCAGGTCCAGAGTCTCTCATGGGTCCCTGTACGGCCTCCCATTGCTGCTGTCTCCATCGCCACACTCTGCCATGTGCCACTTTCAGGTCTCCTCACACACTGCTGGTGTGTAGAATTTTTTGACATAGGGTGCTGGCAGATTACGGGCCTCCCATAGCTGCTGCCAGGCCCCTAATCTGCCATGGGCCCCTATATACCGCCTCCTCATGCTGCTGCCAGGTCCAGAGTCTCTCATGGGTCCCTGTACGGCCTCCCATTGCTGCTGTCTCCATCGCCACACTCTGCCATGTGCCACTTTCAGGTCTCCTCACACTGCTGGTGTGTTGAATTTTTTGACATAGGGTGCTGGCAGATTACGGGCCTCCCATAGCTGCTGCCAGGCCCCTAATCTGCCATGGGCCCCTATACCGCCTCCTCATGCTGCTGCCAAGTCCAGAGTGTGTCATGGGTCCCTGTACGGCCTCCCATTGCTGCTGTCTCCATAGCCACACTCTGCCATGTGCCACTTTCAGGTCTCCTCACACTGCTGGTGTGTTGAATTTTTTGACATAGGGTGCTGGCAGATTACGGGCCTCCCATTGCTGCTGCCAGGCATGTAATCTGCCATGGGCCCCCGTACCGACTCCTCATGCTGTGACGTTGCAACAAGGTGGAATTCAACCCTACATATGTTAGACCGCCTTTACGAACAGCGAAAGGCCATCACAGATTTCCTGATGTTAAAAGCGGATAAAGGTACTCCCTGTGTAACTTAGATGTCAGCCATTGGCAGCTCATGCGTGACACCTGCGCTTGCTCAGGCCCTTTGAGGAGGCCACGCTATTCGTGAGTCGGCAGGACTATGGGATGAACGACGTCATTCCTCTGTTGCACGTCCTGGAACAAATGCTGTTAACAATGGCTGGTCAGGGTGCGGTAGACGTGGCGCACAGATCTCAACGCCACATGACCCCTGTGGGGGCAGGACAGGAAGAAGAGGAGGAGGTAGAGGAGGACATTTGTGCTCAGGAATTATTGAGTGAAATGGGTGGTTTTTCCACTCAGCGGACAGGAGTGGAGGAGCAGGAGCATCTGGTAGAGGAGGAGGAGGAGGAGGAGACAGAGGACCCAGACGCACCGTGGCAGTATGCTGTGGAGATGGAGGCAGGGAGTCCCTCGCATTCCTTGGCACAAATGGCCCATAGCATGCTCGGTTGCTTGCGTAGCGACAGCCGAATAATAACCATCAGACAGAGGGATGACTTTTGGCTGTCCACCTTGTTGGACCCTCGCTACCGTTCAAAAATGGTGGCCTTTTTCACACCTGCTGAGAGGGAGGCCAAAATAACGTACTATAAAAACCACCTATGTAGTCAGCTGGTCTCTGCCTGTCTGCGCCAACGTCCATCCTCAGACACTGTGGGCCCTGTGCGCTCGCGTTCCGCTGCCATGGCAGCAGGGGAGGGGTGGGGTGGTAGGAGCAGTGGCAGCTCCACCAGCAGCGGCTGCCTCAGTCTGCAGTCGATGATGAGTAGCTTTCTTCACCAGCGCAGTGAGGAAACTACTAACCAGCCGCAGCAGCAGCAGCAGCAGCAGCATCAGGTGGACCTGGAGCAGGACCTCAAACAACAGGCTTAGGCCTACTTGGACAGCACCCTGCCAACCGAGGTAGACAATCCCCTTGACTACTGGGCAACGAACTTGACCTTTGGCCCCAACTAGCTGAATTTGCCCTTGAAAGGCTGTCATGCCCGGCCAGTAGCGTGGCATCGGAGCGCGTGTTTAGTGCGGCAGGAGGTATTGTAACTCCGCGGAGGACACGACTGTCCACCCAAAGTGTGGAGAGACTGACGTTTGTGAAAATGAATCAGGCGTGGATTAGTCTGGATTTCAAACCACCAGTTCCTGACACAACTGACTAAATCCGCCATGAATCATGCCCCAAACATGTGCCACTTTCAGGTCTCCTCACACTGCTGGTGTGTTACATTTTTTGTCATAGGGTGCTGGCAGATTATGGGCCTCCCATAGCTGCTGCCAGGCCCCTAATCTGCCATGGGCCCCTATACCGCCTCCTCATGCTGCTGCCAAGTCCAGAGTCTCTCATGGGTCCCTGTACGGCCTCCCATTGCTGCTGTCTCCATCGCCACACTCTGCCATGTGCCACTTTCAGGTCTCCTCACACTGCTGGTGTATTCCATTTTTTGTCATAGGGTGCTGGCAGATTACGGGCCTCCCATAGCTGCTGCCAGGCCCCTAATTTGCCATGGGCCCCTATACCGCCTCCTCATGCTGCTGCCAGGTCCAGAGTCTCTCATGGGTCCCTGTACGGCCTCCCATTGCTGCTGTCTCCATCGCCACACTCTGCCATGTGCCACTTTCAGGTCTCCTCACACTGCTGGTGGGTTCCATTTTTTTGTCATAGGGTGCTGGCAGATTACGGGCCTCCCATAGCTGCTGCCAGGCCCCTAATCTGCCATGGGCCCCCGTACCGACTCCTCATGCTGCTGCCAGGCCCGTAATCTGTCATGGGCCCCTGTTGTCGCTTGTTGGCATATTCCGCTCGTTCAGATGCTCCTTCTCCTGCTACTCCTCTTCACGGATTCCGTCAGCAGTCTTTCTTGGAATCCGTTTCCAAGAGACAACAGTTTGCGAGCACGCACCAGACGGTGCAGAAGCTGAACGTCCTCCTGTCCAAGTTGCTGCTGCCAGGCTCGTAATCTGTCATGCGCCCCTGTACCGCCTCCTCATGCTGCTGCCAGGTCCAGAGTGTGTCATGGGCCCCCGTACCGACTCCTCATGCTGCTGCCAGGCCCGTAATCTGTCATGGGCCCCTGTACCGCCTCCCCATGCTGCTGCCAGGTCCAGAGTGTGTCATGGGTCCCTGTATGGCCTCCCATTGCTGCTGCCAGGCCCGTAATCTGCCATGGGCCCCCGTACCGACTCCTCATGCTGCTGCCAGGCCCGTAATCTGCCATGGGCCCCTGTACCGCCTCCTCATGCTGCTGCCAGGTCCAGAGTGTGTCATGGGTCCCTGTACGGCCTCCCATTGCTGCTGTCTCTATCGCCACACTCTGCCATGTGCCACTTTCAGGTCTCCTCACACTGCTGGTGGTTTCCATTTTTGTCATAGGGTGCTGTATGGCCTCCCATTGCTGCTGCCTCCACCGCCACACTGTGGCTCCACACTCTGGTTTTGGCCCCGTGACTGCCCAAATGAGTGAAGTGTGCGGTGATTCTAAGATCGACGGCACTCATCTGCATGTCATACTGCCTGACAGTATTAATTCTCTTCCCCAGCAGACTCCAAGGGCATTTAAATTAAAGGTACAGTGTTCAGCACTAATATTAAGTCTCTCTGAAGCCTAGAAACACCCTTTTTTAAGTTAAATTCACAGCGAATATATTCGACTCGAATCGAAATTTTTCCACGAATTCGCCGAATCAGTCGAATCGAATTTTTGAATACTTCGCTCATCTCTAATGAGTACTTCACAGAAACTGATGAAATTACATTATGATAGATATATGTTTGGTGTCAAATTTGTGATGTGGTGCTTTGGCATTATGTAGTGTTTCAAAGAATCTAAAAAGCTACAACTTTTCTGCTGAGGTATTCAAAATACAAATAGCTTTTACAGCTTTGAAACGTGTAAATAGGTCACAGACTATAAAGTCATTCCCTTTATTTACATGTAGCACTACCTCCTTGGGAGTCATTGAGTCATTTTCGGTCTCCCTGTCACTTTTGACCCCACACTGAAAGCCGAACCCCTGTCAAAAGATCATAATGTTTCTGCTCCATGCCATGAGGCTTGCTGCAATGCCTTACTGGGAAAAGGGGTGGGATATCTATACAGCATTAACTAAACCAAAGGAAAGGGAGGAGCAGAGACAAGATATAGAAAACACTTAAAGGCATATAACAGTCAATATGACAGTCATGTGAAACATGACAAATAGACTCACACACAAGTTAGAGTGAACTGATATTTTGTTTATATTATGGTTGAATATGAGCACAGTAAAGCAGCACAAAACAATAGGTGTGCATATAACAGTTAAAATCACTCTTAGTAATTTTAAGCACAAACCAACACATACAGCAAAAATCTCAGTCAGTTCTGGATGTCCTGCAATTCAAAATGTAACCAAGGGCCTCAACTCTGAGATGTTTCTGTGCCCAGTGAGTAAAAGAAAATTACTAAAAAGGAAGGCTAGCTCACTTTGTTCCCTCAGAAGCTGATGACAAAACTCAAGTCTGAGGTAAGGAAAGAGTTCTCTTTAACAGCAGTGGAAAATCTTCTGCATGCTGGTTGGGGCCCAGTTGGTGCACTACAAGAATTCAGATCTCCTTGGTTACAATAGGTAGAAATCCCTCAAAAAGGATTTATGCAAGCACAGGCAATACCCCTTTAATAAGCAAGATGAGATGTAGGTTTTAAGCAAGAGGTTTAAGGGGTTAGAAAAACCACTTAGTAGTGAAGGATTAATTCCTCTCTAGGCTGCAGTAGCAAATGGCAACAATAACAAGTGTCCCTTAATGAATATGAGCCAATTACAGAAGAAGCAGTGGTGTGGCTTGGCCCACATAGGTCAGACACTGCAGTAGGCTCTGATGACTGGATTATGCTGGAGATGTGTTTGCTAATAGGCCGGGTGAACTAGGCCTCAACTTGTGTCATTTTTGTGAACAATGTCAATAACTAGATAACAGGATGGCTGATTCAAGAGAATGTCAGTGACAACTTAATTGGCTTGAGAACAGGGTTCTCTCACCCGATACGTGGTATCATCCCAATCACTGGTGGTCTCTCTCTGTAGATGGAGGCCCCCAGTGGTCCTGCGGTTCCTCCTGTAGAGTTTGTTTGAGACTGCAGTGCTCCAGGTCACCTGCCAACAGGGTAGTTCTCCAGACTCTTTGGCGATGTCAGAGGCCAACTATTCCTCCCTCCTTCTCCACTCTCTCATTCTCTACGGCCTGGTCCGGTGCTTCGGCATTCTGCACAGCCTTCTCCTCACATCCTCCTTCCAGTTCTCTCCCAGCTTGCTTCCTGCCTCCTGTCCCCAGGCTTCTACATTTATATGCCTCTGCACACACACTAGCACCTCTGGGAAATGTAGTCCCCCAATTCGCTGCCTTGCAACAAAGTCCCGCGGTTCAACCTACAAAATCTATAAAGCTTTTCACCAGAGTGTGTGCCACTGACACAGGACACTGCCACCTTGTGTCACTTTTAACATCCTGCAGTCTGAATAATAGATTGTTACATAAAGACTCAC
This sequence comes from Staurois parvus, assembly GCF_062004578.1. Lineage (NCBI taxonomy): Eukaryota > Metazoa > Chordata > Amphibia > Anura > Ranidae > Staurois > Staurois parvus. The sequence continues at coordinate 11,455,648 of NW_028317877.1, forward strand.
ATTAAATCATATTTCAACATTTTTGTAGTCATAAAGGCACAAAATAAATCCATAGTATTCTCTTTAAAGGCCAACTTAAAACATTTTTCTCAATGGTGAATATGAGTGCAAATTAGAGACGTTAGTAGAGATCTGTAAGTATAAACCCCTATACCCTTCACACAGGACCTAGGGTACTGGGGTTTTTCATTGGGGAATATGATTGACTTCAGTTCTAATGCTCCAGTAATGTTTTGGCACCATGTATGTGGACTTTTTACAGAACATTTTCAGCATAAAGGATAGTGAGCGCTCTTATAAATAACAGCAGCTAGAACACTTCAGGCAACCACAATGCCTCCAAAATATCAATATAACCATAAAACATCAGAGTGCAGCGCTTAGAAAAATAAATAAATATGTGGTTCAAAATAGTAAAGAGTCAATAAAGTATCAATAAAGTATCCACAGTGTTTCACTGGAGAAATGCGAACTTCCACGGCCTTTACTCTTTCAAATAACAGAAATGCGCACTCACCGGAAACGCATGGGTTATGCGCATGTATGATCAAGCATCCCAGGTAATGCGTACATCAGAGGTTAGGCAGCAGGCATTTCCCTCACGGTGGGTCATCACAGACTCTTTAGTCAGGTCCAGGGGTCCCCTTAAGGTCAGCCAGGTGCTCCACACAAAAACCTCCTCTCAGGGTGGCAAAGTGCTTTCTCTGTGGGGATGATAGCTCCACATAGGAGCCCCAGAAAACAGATGCCAAAGATAGTGTAGTACTTCCAAAAAGTATTTTATTTATAAAAACAGCAGGGCAGTGTGCATAATCAATGTCATATGAGAACAAGAAAAAAGCAGCAGTACTGACCCCAGTAATGATGGCCGCCGGGCCTCCTCGTGGCTCCGGCGGTGAAATGACGTCACACTCTGCACAGCTCCTCCTTAGGCCTTTCGTGCTACAGGCACATCATCAGAGGGGAGGCCTGAAAAAAGCAGTACTGCTGCTTTTTTCTTGTTCTCATATGACATTGATTATGCACACTGCCCTGCTGTTTTTATAAATAAAATACTTTTTGGAAGTACTACACTATCTTTGGCATCTGTTTTCTGGGGCTCCTATGTGACCTGACTAAAGAGTCTGTGATGACCCACCGTGAGGGAAATGCCTGCTGCCTAACCTCTGATGTACCCATTACCTGGGATGCTTGATCATACATGTGCATAACCCATGCGTTTCCGGTGAGTGCGCATTTCTGTTATTTGAAAGAGTAAAGGCCGTGGAAGTTCGCATTTCTCCAGTGAAACACTGTGGATACTTTATTGATACTTTATTGACTCTTTACTATTTTGAACCACATATTTATTTATTTTTCTAAGCGCTGCACTCTGATGTTTTATGGTTATTTTTACAGAACATTGTTGACCTGAATACAGCAATGGTGCTCAGCAGCAATCAAAAGCTATATTTACCCTTAAATATGACACTGTATTGGCAATCAGCAGATACAGACCGTTTTCTATCTTGTCCAGATATGCCCTTGCAGTGAACCTTGTTTCTTTGGGCAGATATACTTTATGGAACAATAGAACAGATATTTAAAAATGACTGCATATATGTAGAAACTATTAGTTCATCACTATGAACTATGGACAGCATTAGTGACCATTGAAAAATACTGAGGTTTGGGACCTCCCCTACCCCCCCGAGGCATAAAACACATTGGGATATAGACTGGAATGATTTCCCTTCTTGACAGCAGTATGGACTTTACTCAGTCTCTCTTTTTAAGGGGGGAGGGGGTGGGGGTTAAAGATTTGCTATACACTTTTTCCTATATCAAATGCCACTTGCAAAAGCCACACTTTTAGGGAGAACATGGCAACTTGCTGACTTAGCCACAAAATCCACAGGAGGTTTAACTCACTAAAAGAACTAGAATCAAATGTAGTTTATTGCAGATTTGCAGTACGTTAGCACCTGTCCCTTTTTCCTGGGAAAAGTATCTATTGTGAAGGGGCTGTACCAAGGAAATGGGCACCATAAACGTTGCTGTACACAGGCTCTGACTCATCAGTTCAAAAATTGCACTCCTTGGGTGCTCTGCATGTGTACAGCCATTCATGCTGGTGCACATGCACAGACCGCCACTCCAGTCGTATAGTTTTGGACTGATGCTTGCACAGTGTGATGAGTTGGAGCCAGTACACTGCTCCCCAGAAAGATGCTGGGCTCCAGGGATAACACAAATAAGCAGCAATCTGCAAGCACCTTGCTGCAGACCTTATCCATGAACTCTTAATCCTCAACTCTGAACTCTGCATTACTTAATCCTTGCCCCTGAAGTTTAGGGATCAGGATTAAGTAATGCAGAGAGTTAAAGGATCAGGATTACACACTGCAAAGAATGAGGGGTCAAGATAAGGAAGTGCACAGGCTTTGGGGGTCAGGATTAAGTAGCACACAGGGATCAGGGATCAGGATTAGGTAAGGTAGAGCATTCTCTATTACTTACTCTCAACTTCTTAACTCTGTGTATTGCTTGGTTCTGACCCTTTATGTTTGTGCATTTTCTAATTCTAACCCCTTTACCTCTATATATTCATATGAACTCCTCAAAATACACACATGCTCTATATTGCCAAAAGTATTGGGACACCCCTCCAACTCATTGGATTCAGGTGTTCCAATCACCTCCAGTGTATAAAATCAAGCACCTAGGCATTCAGACTGCTTCAACAAACATTTGTGAAAGAATGGGTCATTCTCAGAAGCTCAGTGAATTCAAACATGGTACCATGATAGGTTGCCACCTGTGCAATAAGTCCATCCATGAAATTTTCTTGCTACTAAATATTCCACGGTCAACTGTTAGTGGTATTCTAACAAAGTGGAAGCAACTGGGAACAACAGCAACTCAGCCATGAATTGGTAGGCCACTTAAAACGACAGAGCGGGGTCAGCGCATGCTGCAGCGCACAGTGTGCAGAAAGCAACAACTGTCTGCAGAGTCAATAGCTAAAGACCTATGAACTTTGTGTGGCATTCAAATTAGCACAACAATGTGTAGAGAGCTTCATGGAATAGGTTTCCATGGCCGAGCAGCTGCATCCAAGCCTTACATCACCAAGTGCAATGAAAAGTGTTGGTTGCAGTGGTGTAAAGCACGCTACCACTGGACTCTAGAGCAGTGGACACGTGTTCTCTGGAGTGACAAATCATGCTTCTCTGTCTGGCAATCCGATGGACGTGTCTGGGTTTGGCAGTTGCCAGGAGAACAGTACTTACCTGACTGCGTTGTGCCAAGTGTAATGTTTGGTGAAGGGGGATTATGGTGTGGGGTTTTTTTTCATGCTCCCAACTTTGTGGGAACAGTTTGGGGAAGGCCCCTTCTTGTTCCAACGTGACTGCATATTAGTGCACAAAGCAAGGTCCACGAAGATATGGATGAGCAAGTTTGTGGTGGAGTAATTGACTGGCCGGACCTGAACCCAATAGAACACCTTTGGGATGCATTAAACCGGAGACTGTGAGCCAGGCCTTCTCATCTGACATCAGTGCCTGACCTTACAAATATGTTGAAGCTGTTATAGCTGCAAAGGGTGGGCCAACTCATTATTGAACCCTATAGACAAAGACTGGAATATCATTAAAGTTCATAGTGTATATATATCTTTATATATATACATATCTTTGTACATTTAAGTAAATAAAGTATAGTTAAGTATAGCACTCTCCTAAACAGCTAGGGGTAGCTAGACTCCAGTTATTAGTTAGGGCCGTGTAGCAGCCTGGGTGTGATAGCTAGCAGGGGTCAAATTGTGGTCAGAGCTGAGAGGCTCTGCAGACCAGCCCTCTGGAATTTCCCCCTGCTCTAGAACTTTGGAGAAAGACCTAGAAGCAGTGGGAGGACCTGAGAAGTGGCTGGTCTGTGCTCTTAGAGGATCCTGGCCAATCCCCAACAAGAGGCTTGGCAAGGGGCCAGGACAGCCTTTAAGAGTAACTGAGCCTGCTCAGCTGCAAGAGAGTTTGGGAGGAAGAGGAGGATGTGAGCAGGAGCCTGGGAGTGGGCCAAGATAGGAGAAGGGCTCAACACCAGGCCGGAGGACCTGGGGAGGCTGAAAGCTTGGAACTTCACCGGCCCCCTGAGAGAGAACCACCTGTGTGGTAGCGAAGGAGGCCCAGCTAGAAGGCCTGGTAGAAGCCACCAACCCACCAGCAACACAGGAGAAGGACTAAGTGAGTAGACCTCCACCCCCTGGGCCAGATAGGAGAAGGAGGCACTGGTTTAGCCTGCCACCCAGGACTGTTTCACCCTTTTTCATGTGACAGACACGGGATCCCCTGTCAACTATGTACAAATGGTTACAGCAAACAGTCTCTTCTGGAGAGCTATCAAGTGTCTCCTGAAGTACCACCCCAGACCCAAGATGCTCCTCAATCCTTCCAGGCAGTCGGATTGAGGAGCATCTGGGGTCTGGGGTGGTACTACAGGAGACACTTGATAGCTCTCCAGAAGAGACTGTTTGCTGTAACCACTTGTACATAGTTCAGGAAGTCATCCTTGGTTTCTCAGTTCCATTTTGCATCCCGTACACCTCTTTCCCCATCCAATTTCTAAATCCCCTAATAAAACTTCAAAACATGCTCAAGGACTGGTTACTGACTCCTGGATGCAAGTGGATATGAAAATGCGTAATGCCTGGCTGTGCGGAACTATAGGGGGACCCAAAACTGTTGCAACCTCCCAGATTGTAAGCTCCAAGGAGCAGGGCCCTCAAATCCCTCTTGTATTGAACAGTTTTGTTGCTGTATTGTCTCCCGTTATATTATAAAGCGCTGAGCAAACTGTTGGCACTATATAAATCCTGTATAATAATAATAATAGTAACTCCTAAGGGTAGTGCTACATAAGCATAGAAAGACTGATTAACATACAGACAGGTGATCAATGGTAACTAACGGCAGTAAAATAATATAGATAGTGGTTTCACTATGATAAGTTTTTTTTCTTTTTTCTTTGAATGTATTTGTTTATAGTTAGTAGTTTAAGCACGCCCGGTAACTAAATGTCAGACCCATCATCTCATCGTATCTCATCTCATAAAACATAACAAACTAAAAGAAAAAAACAAATGTTCGGGGGTTTCAGTACACAGTGCAAACACACTGATATACTGATATTAAAGGCAAACTAAAGAGGTTAAGCCAGGAATAGATGGTTAATAATATAGCATATAAAAACATACTGTGTAAGCGATTGGAGAAGAGCAGGCAATTACCAATATGTGTCTCTACATGTTAAAGTATAATAACTGTGAATGATGAAAAAAGGTTGCAAAAAAGGCTACAATGAATGTTTTGGGCTTTTCCTCTCACTTGCAAGCAGGAAAAGCTTAGATTCTGACATTTACTATGCAAAAAAAATGAGGACAATCGGAAAGGTCACTGACAGGTGTATTCATGAAGACTGGAGCAATAGAATAGCATACTAAATTTCTCTTTGACGAAGACAGTAGCTAATTTAGCATCTGTATTGCTTTACTGGAAAGACGTCAGACTCAATTTACATAATGATAAGTGTCTGTATATTCAATCATGTGACTGTACTTTTCAGATATAATATAATTTGATGTATATATTACACTATATTTATTATAGAAAGAGAGAAGTGACTGGAAGAAAGCTGGAGACATAATATGAATAGCTATTTTTACCAAGATTGGTAAAATAGAGAGGAAAGAAGATTTAAGAGAAACCATTGAAGGAAACCCTGACAGCTCAGATAGCTATGAGGAAAACCATAAAAAGTCATTAGGCCCAAATACTACAGCACAAAAACCAGACCAGATCGTATGTAAGAAAGTGCTGGAAGATTTTCAATCGGCACAATACCTTTAATATTACACGTTTATTAAACTCTATAAATACATTGCATAATTTGTTAGACATGCATTTCTTTTGAATTTTTTGTTGCTATTCTGTCTCTCAGTGTTACAATACACCTACCATTCGATTTTTAGACTTATCATCTCTTTGCGAGTGGACAAACATTCAAAATCAGCAGGGGATCAAATACTTATGTCCTTCACTGTATATATATATATATATATATATATATATATACAGAGAGAGAGAGAGAGAGAGAGAGATACATACACACACACTATATTGCCAAAAGTATTGGGACACCCCTCCAAATCATTGTATTCAGGAGTTCCAATCACCTCCATGGCCACAGGTGTATGAAATCAAGCACCTAGGCATGTAGAATACTTCTACAAATATTTGTGAAAGAATGGAGCTCAGTGAATTCAAATGTGGTATTGTGATAGGTTACCACCTGTGCAATAAGTCCAAAATTTCCTTGCTACTAAATATTCCACGGTCAACTGTTAGTGGTATTATAACAAAGTGGAAGCAACTGGAAACAACAACTCAGCTACGAAGTGGTAGGCCACGTAAAGTGACAGAGCGGAGTCAGCACATGCTGGAGCACATGAAGAAGTCACCAACTCTCTGCAGAGTCGATAGCTTAAGACCTCCAAACTTCATGTGACCTTCAGATTAGCACAACAACAGCCAGACCTTCTCGTCCAACATCAGTGCCTGACCTCACAAATGCACTCACTTTTGGAAGAATGGTCAAACATTTCCATAGACACACTCCTAAACCTCCTGGACAGCCTCCCCTGAAGAGTTGAAGCTGTTATAGCTGCAAAGGGTGGGCCAACTTAATATTGAACACTACAGACTAAGATTGGGATGCCATTAAAGTTCATGTGCGTGTAAAGGCAGGCAACCCAATAATTTTGGCAATATAGTGTGTATATATATATATATATATATATATATATATATATATATATATACTGTATATACACACACACACACACAAACATGTTCTCCACTGATCATATTTGTTTCATAAACCACCAAAGTACTGAGTTCAGCAGCGATTCTCAGGATCGCTGCTGATCTCAGTTTCATAGACGGACACGTAAACCTTTTACGAACTTTGAATTAGATGCTGTCAGTGCTTACACAGCCTCAATAATGTTTCCTGCTTAGGTTTAAGCATTGCATGCTGGAAAGGGGTTATTTGCTCCCTTAACCACTAGCCTACAGGGCACTTATACCCCCTTCCTGCCCAGGCCAATTTCCAGCTTTCAGCGCTGTCACACTTTGAATGACAATTGCGCGGTCATGCAACACTGTACCCATATGAAATTTTTATCATTTTTTGGAGACAGATAGAGCTTTCTTTTGGTGGTGTTTAATCACCTCTGGGATTTTTATTTTTTCTTAAACAAACCAAAAACCACTGAAAATTTTGAAAAAAAAAGTATTTTCTTAGTTTTTGTTATACTATTTTGTAAATAAGTGATTTTTCTCCTTCACTGATGTGCGCTAATGAGTGATGGGCACTGATAGGCTGCACTGATGGACACTGATAGGTGGCACTGATGGGCACTGATGAGGAGGCACTGGTAGGTTGCACTGATGGGCATTGACAGGCATCACTGATGGGCACTGAAAAGCAGCACTGATAGATGACACTGATATATGGCACTGATAGGCGGTACTGATAGGCAACACTAACTGGCACTGATAGACGGCACTGACTGGCACTGTTAGGCAGCACTGACTGGCACTGATAGGCAGCACTGACTGGCACTGTTAGCTAGGCGGCACTGATAGGCGACACTGACTGGCACTGATAGACGGCACTGATTGGCATTGATGGGTGGCACTGACTGGCATTGATGGGTTACATTGAAAGGCAGCTCAGATGGCACTGATATCTGAGCTGCCTTTCAATGTAACCCATCAGTGCCAGTCAGTGCCACCCATCAATGCCAATCAGTGCCGTCTATCAGTGCCCATCAATGCCCTGATGATCAGTTTACATGTCCCCTCCACGGAAAGCTGATTACCGGCTCTCCTCACCTCTCGAGCTGTCAGCGTGAAAGCTCGAGAGGAGAGAAATGCCGATAACCGGCATTTCCGTGTTTACATGTGATCAGCTATGATTGGACACAGCCGATCACATGAGCGAGCCGACATCTTCGGCTCTTTCCGTGATCCGCTGTGTCCGAGGGACACAGCGCACCGGAGATCTCCGCGCCGCGATGGTGAGAATGGAAGGACGTCATATGACGTCCTATCAGAACGAGAGAACCACCTTACGCTCGTCATTGTACTATATGGCGGGCGGAAGGTGGTTAAACTCAGAAACACTGACACTGAGCAATGGAGTGGCAGAGGACTAGGAAATAACTGATTATAAGTGGGTCCGGTGTAGTATATTGTATGTTGTCATCTGTTCTAGAATCCAATAAATATGTTCTCTCTGGAGAACCAAGTTGCTTTTAGACCTACACTTCTTTTTCCACAATAACAGTAATAGATATATCATTTAAATAAATCATCATCTATATTTACAACACCAGGGAGTGGGTTAATAAGACACTTTATCCTTTTGCTTTGAATGGGCAAAGTTACAAATTAATTTGAAGGAAGCAAGATGCAAAATCTTACTCAGTATTCATGACATGCAAGTTGGGATTTAAAGCAAATATTTTCCTTCTTGATATACAGAAGGCCCAAATATAGATGACATTTTGCCTTCACCAGCAGCTTAAACATTTTAAAATAAGGGCTTGTACAACTAGGGCACCTTACATGTGCCTGTGTGGGCTGCCCTGGGCTCAGTACATATCAAGCATACTATAGTGTAGTAAGAGAAATACTAAAAAAGGATAAGGATTGCAGTACGTTGGAACTAAATAAAGAATGCTGCTTTCTTTTTTCACTTTAGCATACATCAAAGATTCCTTATTTGTATTATTTCTACAGGAATGTATTCTACATAGTTAGTATAGCTCAACATACCTGCTGTGCTTATCAAGCACTACATTCACTGCACTTCAAACCATGAAAAGACACGAATCTGTCAAAGACCACCCTTGCCATGTGGCACATCTCGCTTATTGTTCAGATTTTTTAGGATGTAGCCTCATTATTCATTAATATTATGTGACAAAAATTTGAAATATGGATAAAACAAAGATAGTGTTCTTTAAAAATGTTGCAAATATTTTTTTTTTCACATAAAGTACAGCAAAATAATGGCAGTGCATTATTCAAGACTCAACATCAACTCCCCAATGCAAAAGCATTTAAAGCACAAGTGCTGACCTTACTGGTTACCTAATGAAATAAGGTTGAAGAACAAAATAATCAGCATCACAATCCTCTCCCAGGCAGCCATACAATTATTTACCTATATATCTTACACAGTTCACTTGCTGCTTAGATCCCTGAGGTGACTCAGATTTATCTGCCTTTCATTCCTCATTAATGTTGGGATTCTGGGGGTATTCTTGATGTTCTTGCTGCACGCTCTGCTTCTAGTTGTTTGTAAAGTCCAATGAGCACTTTGCCTGTTCTCTGTCTTAGCATCACTCATGGAGTTGTCATTTTTTATGGCATCCTGTAGCTCATTATGTTGTATGCGGAAAGGAAGAAGAATTTTTCAGAAGGCATGAAAGTCAAAAGGAACAAATTGTGAAAGTTCTGCTGAACATTTCCTTTTGCAAAACTTTGAAAAAGTGCAGCATTGACAGTACTGTGTGACATGGGCAGACTAGTTGGAATATAAAGAGGACATGAGATTCATGATCCCCTACTTTCTGCATGAAGAAAGGAAAAAGTGGAACAATTCAAGATATTAGCAGGGCAAGGTGACAGATTTCAGTGAGTCCCTGGCTGCATTCTCAGGAAAGCAAAAAATATTTTGAATTCAGGAAAATATCTTATAAAAGGATAAAAAAGGTGGAATTTCAAGAGATACTTTTCACAACTAGGCACTTTTTCAAGCTGATGAACAGTTGGGCAAGGGTATAATCATGTACAGGCCCAGTTCTTAGAACCAGAAATGGTACAATACAATAATAATCAAATGGGAAATACTTTCATGATGGAAGCTTAATTTTCAAAAATGTTATTTTATAAAAAAGGCAACTGTAGTCCACTGTGTATCCCCTTTGCCAATGGTCATCTCATTATTTTATCAAGATTTTTGGGTGGTTTATTTGAATAAAAGCTCTATGTTTGGAGGAACTAAACATGCAAAGAGCTTAAAGTGGTTCAAAAGTTAAATTTTTTTTGCCACATTGCTGCTCCGGCTGCTGTCATTCAAATCCTATGGGGGACGGGGGGTGGGGTGTGTGCGGCTGAGCAGCACTGTTTGTATCAAAGTACACACACAGCCCCACTCAGGAAAGTGCCTGCACATGTGCCCCCATAGCATACAGCTTGCTATGGAGGCACACACAGGAGAGGACAATGGGGGACTTGAGAAAAAGAGATAAAGGACAGCTCTATGCAATACAATTGCTTAGGGCATATACATACAAATCTCTTTATAATTTTAATTTTACAAAGTATTTACATCACTTTAATATAAAAAGATTTAAAACTAACTATGGTTCAGTAGAATATCAGAGAAATATTTACCCCTTTCCTTTGTTCTAACTATTTCCACATTTTCGTGTTCTTGAACATACTTCTCTGTGCTATTAAGCTGACCTCCGCCACAATGCAAAGATTAATTAAAGGATGTGCCCTTCTTGTTTGTGACCCCAAATGCCCTTTTAAAGGAATGTTGCAGAGGTCACCTTTTCCCTTTCTGGGTTATGTTCATTTTACATTTACAATATTGCCCTAAAGTACAACTAAAGGCAAATTGTTTTTTTTTTACGTTTTGGACAAAGTGGAGAGGGATTAGAACACCTGTCTGTGTCGCGTATTTAACCTGTTTACCATTATTATGAAAGTGAAAGTAAATCTAAAATTTTGGGTTGTCCCTAAAAGACTAATAGAGGGGACATTTTCCAATGAAGACACTAGTTCTGGTGATATATGGGTCCCCAAGGGTTTTCCTTAATTTTCAGGGATTTCCTATCACTTCCTGTTTTATCTATGAGACAGGAAGTGAAGGGAAAAATCCGCAATGGAACACTGGTGGCAAAAAATAATCTGACAGGGCTTATTACCCTCCCTTACTCTATCCAAAATGAAATAAAGGTTTTGTCTATAACTCCATTTATACCTATAAAATAGGTTGATCTAGAGAACACCTTATAAAAACACACTTTCCATGCTGATTTATTACTTTGTAATAAGGTATTATTTACTATATGTTCCTGCCTTAGGTTTAATAAATACTTTATAATATCAGTGGTCTTCAATTATCCTCGAGGAACAATAGCAGTAATTAAATTATTTCATATTAAGCAAAAAACAAAATATATACCTAAAATGATGTTTATACGAAGTAAAGAGTTTTTTTGTTGACATATCTATCATATAATCTCTATTTCTTCATTCTTTACAAAATAAAAGATTGAAACCGGCAAAGAAAAAAAATTATAATAGAGCTGGTATATTGCAGGGTGAAATGTACAGATGACTTTCTTTCTAATAGTCCCTAAAAAAAAAATCCAAATTTAACTTTACTTTGCTTTTGCTCAAGGCTAATGTCACACTCACAATTCTGCCATTGGCAACACATCACCAACCCCTAATGTCTGTCACTCCCTTGCTGGTGTTGAGCATTGTAGCATTCCCCTCGCTAGCCAGGGAGCAGTGACTGGATAACATCTTACTAGTTTGATTAGTAAGAGAGCAATGGTGGTACCTCATTGACACTGTCACTAGGGATTAGCATTGAGATTCATCCCAAACCCAGACTGTTCGCAGTTCAGTGAAGGGATGACAAAACTGGCAATATTTGGCCAGTTTCCTCTCCGGAAACCTGCAAACAAACATCACCCTGGGATCTGTCATTCTTCAGAGGTAAGACTACCACTGAAAAACCACAAAACCCCAGTCAGCTGATGTTTGTAGACAAACCAGTGGGGGACCCTGTGTGATATTATGAATCATATTTTAATATTGAAAGCATGTAGGCTGGTATGGTTCAGGAAGGGGTTTGGGGAGGGGAGCACAGGCTGGCAAACCTTCACGGTTTTTCCCTCTTTTTAAACATGTACTTTCCTTTTTAAATAAACAAACAACATAAAAAAGACATAGGGTTCTCCTTTGATCAATTCCATAACTCATGGTGTTCAACTGATTTGTTTACAAACAGAAGCAAGCCAAGGATCTGTTATTTAACAGCCGCAAACAACTCAGCCTGGACATCTGTCATTTTAGCAGTGGTCGCACTAATGCCTCACTATCATTGGTGCTACTGTCGAGCTTGTGTTAGTGTTCGTCAGTAGCATTGAACATCAGTTCATTATGTTGGCTGGTCATTGTGACTGGCAAGGATCTTCATCACTGGGTGACATGATTGACATTGGGTTTACTTTAGGAACATTGTTTATGTTTTCCCAAATAAGAACATTTGCACATTATGGATGATTTCCCTTACTTTCCATTTTTGGGGGGAAGGAGTAATGAAAGGTTCTAATATACACCTACTCATTCCCCTGGAGGGTGAAAATCTGGGGACAGTCTTATAAAGGGAGTTTCCAGATTCCATAAGCCCCCCGTAAACCCCGACATCCATTTTATGAGACAAGATATGGTAATGAGATCCCCATTATGAGACAACGTGCCTCCTAACAGAGAAGGGGCTTTACTGCTGGCCCTTGCGAAGTGCTTTACCAATGTTGATTTCACGTGGTCTGTTATTTTTCAGGAGGGGGGCACAGAAGGAGGTTAGGCCCTCCTTAAAATTCATACCAGACCCTTATCCAGGCATGCAGCCTAGGTGACTAGGAGGAAAGCACCTTGAACCATACCATGACACACTTGCAAGACATCTTTTTCTTTTGTAAAGTTCTCAAGAAGATGTGGGTGCCTGCCAGGGAGGAGGGGGAACTAATTAGCATCTAGAAGATTCCTTTAGAGTAAGGGGGCCACCAGATTTTCCCGCTCCCCTGAGGAACGAGTTACATTGTGTTACCACACCACCTGATAATTTTTACCATGCCATATTATGCCTGATGATGTTTGCATTCTGCCACAACAATGTTATTGCTTGACGATGCTGACCTGCCACTACTCCTGTCACAAAGGACAGATTCCTAGCTGACAAGTATTTATAAGCAAACTAGCCCCAAGATCCTGGGTCATGTCAATGGCCACATATGGTCATAACCATGTTTGGTCAATGACATCACACAGGATCCTCAACTGGTTTGTTTACAAACACCAGTCAGCTGGGGATGTGCCATATAGCAGAGGCAGTGCTACTGCCACCAAATGACAGACCCTCAGCTCATATTTAAACAAACCAGTCACTTTTAAGGGATTAAATTTTATGGCTCTGTAAGTGCCAGAACATTCTACCCCCTTCATTACCAGGCCATTTTTCAGTTTTCAGCACTGCAATACTTTGGCTGAAAATTACTCAGAAATGCAATACAGTACCCCAAAAAAGTTTTTTTTTTTTAGACAGAAAACTTTATTTTGTGTGGTATTTACACTTTTACTATATAAAGGAAAAAAGACCAAACATTTTTAAACAAAAAATAAGGCAAAGTGGGTTTTTTTCAAAGTAGCAAATAAAAATGCCAAAAAAGTAGAAAGTAGATACCCCAAGGTGATCTGATTTTTTGGCAGGTTGTATTTGTAAATGAAGAAACATACTGGTATTAAGGGGGTTAATACTTGAAAAATAGTTTTGGATAGAGCAGAGAGTAGTTAGAACCCCTGTTATTTAGTGTGTTCTGGTGTGGGGATTTCCCTGCACTTTTTTGTTCTGGAAATACAACAGAAAATGAGCGTAAATCAGTAAATGACAATCATAAGATTTTGGATTAATCCCTTTCTGTTAAAGACAAATAGACAGAATGAGTCCCAGCAGGGACAAAGACAGCAATATTTTTTTGATTACAACCAAATTATCTGTGTCTATTAATCATTCTTTACTAATTATCACAGTAAGGAAAAAGCAAATACATTTTGGCGTTCTAAGGAGACCCCCTTCATCGGGGCTTATGAAATGCTGTAATGATTGTACTCTAGGTGTTTATTATTGGTAATCCACTGGTAAATCAAATGGTGTTGCTCTAGAGACTGTATGATAAATGCAATTTACTCCTGACACCTTTAAATAATAACTTCTAACTCTTCTCTAACACTTTATGGGATAAAACCTAATCTCAGACATGTTTTCTTCAGTGTTGGTTGAATAGGGAACATTCCAAATTCAATTTCTTCTAGGGTTTAATGTCTGCATGTAATGAGAGATTTTACCTCCCTTCCTATCCCTTCAGGGAGCAATTGCCATTGGTAAAGAAATACACAGACAGCAGTGACAGCATTGTCAAAAGTTCTCTTTGGCACTCCACCAGTCAAACACAGTTTCAACCCTATCTAGAGATGGGGAAGGTACAGTTATTTACCAGCCTAAAAAGTAGCTAGCATATTTCAAACATTAGCTGAACACTGGTTTCCAGTAAACATTCTCTTAATAAACGAGAAAGAAAAATCAGCCAGTGAATGCATAAAAATATTTGAAATAAAAAAACTATTTTATTTTCTTTACAGTTCTGAGTGCATTTGAATACATACTAAAAACAATTTCAGTTTGTTGTATTGTAGACTGTTATAGAGCTAGGAATATTTATTTCACTGCCAGGTCCGTACGGTGTACAGACCTATAGCACTGCTTCCAGCGTGCCATACAGACTGGATTCCTCCTTCTGCTATAAGCTCATTGTCACTTCAGTCACCATGAGTTTATAGTCAAACTGTTCAGCAAAGACTTCTGAACAAACTGATAGCTCTTATTAGTGGTTAATAAGCCACTGATCAGAGCTATTTACCTAAAATATGACACACACACACCATCCCCGCCACTGATTCTCTGCCCCGTATCTCCTGCCCCTCCACCCACCTATGCTGACATCTAAAATGCCCCCTCTGCTTACTCTAATACTTCCTCCTTCTGCCACTGCACCCCGCTGAACTAATCTTCCCCCTGGCACCGATTCCCCACCCCCTTGCAAACTCAGTCCCCTTGTGGTTACCCTGCAGCTGTCGGCTTCCCTCCCCTGCTCTCCCAGCAGCTTTGGGAGCTACAGGGCAACCAGAGAGGGATCTGTTTGGCCAAAAAGATGCCCCCTGCTGCTGGCCAGCTTTCCTTCCTCCCCCTCCCACTGGCTGCAGCTGCTAGTGTGGGAGGTCGCTGTTATTTTAGAGAGCAGCGGGCTGGTAAACATGCGTTTTACCAGTCCCCTTCCTTTCCTGAAGGAATACAATCAGCAATTGGTACCAATCGCTTCTGTATTCAATAATCACTGACACATGGTAAACTGTGTTTACTATGTACCAGTTTGTGAATGAAACATAGTAAACACTGTGTACTATGTTTCATTTTATGAATGAATAGGAGTATCTATACAGACTCCTATTCATTCATCTACAGTGCAGCTCAGGCTGCAGCTGCTTTCTTGCTCTCCCTCGTACCTCTTCCGATGGCTGCAGCTGCTGCTAGTGCAGGAGATCGCTGTTATTATGGAGAGCGGGGGAACTGGTAAACATGTTTTTTTACCAGCCCTCTTCCTTTCCTGAAGGAATACAGTCAATGATCGGTATTGATTGCTTCTGTATTCATTAATCACCAACACACAGTACACTGTGTTTACTATGTTCCAGTTTGTGAATGAAACATAGTAAACACCGTGTACTGTGTTTCATTTTATGAATGAATAGGAGTCTGTATAAAGACTCCTATTCATTCATCTACAGTGCAGCTCAGTCTGCAGAAAAAGGGATTGTCTTCAGTCCCTTTCTCTGTGTTAAAAAAGAGGTCTATTAGACTCCTGATGTCTCCCATCTACTGACTACTGACAGGTACTGAGGAAACGATATGATGCTTCCTCACCACCTGTTTTAACTTTGCTGAAAAAAGCTCCGCAACCGCATGCATTGCACAAGGTTGTGAGGCATTTGTGGCACTTCAACATTGACTTGTGTTCAACTTTGCAGTGGGTGCAAAACATCATGGCCAAAGCACCCTGCCCACTGCCTATTGCAGCTTAAGGAGGGGAGGGTGGCAGGTGGCAGAAAATCAGCACCCCTCAATCGCAGGTCTAAACAAGGCCTAAAGCCTCATTCATGCTGGGCATACTACAGCAAGGCCATGTTTAGTTGCACTGGGATGCACAGGTGTTCCGTGCATCCTCATGCAGGCAGTTCCATTGATGTAATTTGGGACACACAGCAGCTGCACGAGAATGCACAGATGTTCCATGCATTCCTGTGCAGGCAGTCCCATCCTTATTAACTGGAATGCAGCAGCCGCATGGACACAGCTACTGCTCCCAATTTGACATCCATGTGGGTGTATGTCCCTAAACTCACACTGTCTGCAGTTGGGGCCATGCACCTACGAGCAAAGTAGATAAAACAAGGAGCGACCTAAGATCAATGTATTTAAAAATCAATCCCCAACTCACCAATGACAAATGACAATGAGGTGGTGTACAAGGAACTGTGTTAATCTGAACACAAACATTGATATTGGAGCTCATAGGGAGTTCACCATTAAAGGAGGCCCAAACTGAACAGCAGCGGTATATGAATAAAAAAAAATGTTTATTAATCACAAAAGTACATACTTTTCCAAAACCTACCTTCAAACACCAGTTAAAATACAGGTAACAATGTTGTCCAGTGTAAATCAGAAACCATAGCCTGGGCTCTCAGGCACGCAACACCATGCATACTAATGCCTCTTGGATTTAATAGAGGAAGAAGCATGGCAAACAAAGTAGGAAGGGAAAAGACCAGCAATAGCCACTCCAAAGAAGTAAATTGTGTGTAGTGAATTCATAAGCACTGAGGACTCATAATGTAAAGGCTAGGTCTGGCTCATCCAATAGTCCACCCTCTATGTGTGAATATCAATCTTCACACTATATTGTATGTTTGTTACTCACAGCACCAGTATCTTATAATAGATGAGTGGATGTTGTCAACGGAATTCATCTTTACATTCAGGATATAAATTGGCCAGACTGCTCTCTGAGTAACTCAGACTGATGTGAAAATGGAATGCCTTGGGGCTATGCTGTTAATCCCGGAGATTCAGCTTACATGTCAGGTTAATCAGCATGTGCAGCGTTCAGTAGCAAGGCAAAAGCAGGGGCATCATGTCAGCGATAGAGAGCAGGAGGTAGCAAGCACATGTACTGTAATTGGTTGCTTGTTAACAGCAGTTCAAAGGGGGAAGAGAGCCCATACATCCAAAAGGGCAGTTCAATACATGCCCATTCATCCACAGGGGCAGTCTCAGTGCAGGCTCAGTCACTTACCCCCACACCAGCATATGCTGAATGCCATAAATCATTTGATGATGCTCACCATACATCACTCCAGTAGGCGCTGGTCCCGTTAGGTCTCCGATACAAAGTGATCCTATACTGGTCTCCTTGCCACTCAATGTCGGTGGTTCACGCTATAGAGCCGAGGTTATAAGCATGGAGTGGCAGTGTTGACTGCCGCGTGGTGACTTAAAGGTGGCACGTACATTCCTGTGCAGGCAGTCCCATCCACATCAACTGGGACGCAGCAGCTGTATGGACACAGCCACTGCTCCTAACTTGACATCCATGTGGGAGTATGTCCCTAAACTCACACTGTCTGTGTTTGAGGCTATGCACCTACAACTGCATTGATGTCAGATCTGTCCATGCAGCTGCTGCGTCCCTAATGACATGCACAGGGATGCACAGAACAATCGTGCATCCTTGTGCGGGTAAACATGGCCCCCCATGGGCATATGAGGCCTTAGTAGGAATTTATCAGGAATTATGTAAGTTATGTTGTGTTTATATGTGCAAATAAGGATTTTATTGTTTTTTTGTTCGTGAAAATAGCGATTTGATAAACATTCACACAACTATTGTGGAGCCTAAAAAAATAAGTAGCACCTTCAGTTTATTTTATAGGTCATGTGCTTTCAGAAAATACACTATATTGCCAAAGGTATTGGGACACCCCTCTAAATCATTGCATTCAAGTGTTCCAATCAACTCCATGGCCACAAGTGTAGAAAATCAAGCACCTAGGCATGCAGACTGCTTCTACAAACATTTGTGAAAGAATGGGTTGCTCTCAGGAGCTCAGTGAATTAAAGCATAGTACTGTGATAGGTTGCCACCTGTGCAATAAGTCCATCTGTGAAATTTCCATGTAAAATGGCAAAGTGGGGTCAGCGCATGCTGAAGCACACAGTGTGCAGAAGTCGCCAACTGCCTACAGAGTCAATAGCTAATGACCTCCAAAATTCATGTGACCTTCAGATTAGTTAAACAACAGTGCCTAGAGAGCTTCATGGAATGGCTTTCCATGGCCGAGCAGCTGCATCCAAGCCTTACATCACCAAGTGCAATGCAAAGTGTTGGATGCAGTGTTGTAAAGCATGCTGCCACTGGACACTAGAACAGCGGAGATGTGTTCTCTGGAGTGACAAATCATGCTTCTCTGTCTTGCAATCCGATAGACAAAGAACGGTACTTGCCTGACTGCATTGTGCCAAGTGTAAAGTTTAGTGGAGGGGGGATTGTGGTGTGGGGTTGTTTTTCAGGGGTTGGGCATGGTCCCTTAGTTCCAGTGAAGGGAACTCTTAAGGCATCAGCATACCAAGACATTTTGGACAATATCATACTCCCAACTTTGTGGGAATAATTTGGGGGATGGCTCCTTCCTGTTCCAACATGACTGTGCACCAGTGCACAAAGCAAGGTCCGTAAAGACATGGATAAGCAAGTTTGGGGTGGAAGAACTTGACTGGCCTGCACAGAGTCCTGACCTCAACCCAATAGAATACCTTTGGAAAGAATTACAGTAAAGACTGTGAGCCAGACCTTCCAACATCAGTGCCTGACCTTACAAATGTGCTTCTGGAAGAATGGTCAAACATTTCCATAGACACACTCCTAAACCTTGTGCACAGCCTTCTTAGAAGAGTTGAAACTGTTATAGCTCCAAAGGGTGGACCAACTCAATATTGATCCTTATGGACCAAGACTGTGATGGCATTGAAGTTCATGTGCATGTAAAGGCAGGCGTCCCAATACTTTTGGCAATATAGTGTATATGGTCTAGGAGTCTTTTATAAATTCTGAAAGCTGTAAGGTAAAAATGAAAACCTCCAGATTTGTAGAGAAATTTGGTTATTTACATTTTGGCATACTTTTGATTTTCAACATTTTGCAAAAAGGCTCAATTAAAAATGTACAAATATTTGTTATTTATTAATTCAATGCAGGTTATGCTTTGACATTTAGAAGGAATTTAGCAGGAATTTTGTAAAATTTGCTGTGCTCGTGTCTGCTAATAATGATTTTAGTGTGTTTTTAGTGAAAATATTGTTTTGATAAACATTTATGCAAATATCGTGGGGGCTTAAAGATCAGCACCTTCTTTTTATGAGATTTCATAAAGTATATGGTTTGGGGAAAGGGGGGGGGCTATTACAAACTCTGAAAGCAGTTAGTGAAAAATAAAAACCTCTAGATATTTAGAGAAATGTTTGCATATGTTCAATTTTCACCATTTTGCAGAAATGCACAATTCAAAATTTACAAATATTTGGTATTTATGACCTCAATACAGGTTAAGCTTTTATATTTAATATGAATTTATCATGAATTTTGTAAAATTTGCTGTGTTCATATCTGCTAATAATGATTTTAGTGTATTTTAACTAAAAAGGTTCTTTGATAAACATTTACACAAGTCACGTGGGGCCTTAAAAATCAGTAGCACCTTCTTTTTATTCCACTGGTCATGTGCTTTTATTATGCAGTATTTATATAGCGCTAAAAGGTTTGCTTAGCGCTGTACATTATAGTGGGGGACAGTACATGAGACAATACAGTAACAAAACAAAACACGAGGGGTTCAAGGGCCCTGCTCTTTCGAACTTACAATCTAGGAGGGAGGGGATAGTGGTACAGGAGGAAGTGGCTGTGGGGGATGGTAGGAGGAGTGGAGGAGATCGACTGTTAGGTGAGGGTGGGGTATGCTTCCCTTAAGAGATGGGTTTTCAGGGTGCGCCTAAAGGTGAGGAGGGTAGGTGACAGTCTGATGGACAGTACTGTTGGGGTAAAGAGTTCCAGAGGATGGGGGAAGTCCTGGAGAAGTCCTGCAGTCAGGTGAGGGAGGTGGAGACCAGGGAGCTAGAAAGTAGGAGGTCTTGTGAGGAGCGAAGATTATGGGTAGGATGGTATTTGGGTATCAGGTTGGTGAGGTAGTTTGGGGCAGTGTTATGAATGGCTTTGTATGTCTGTGTTAGTAGTTTAAATTTAATGTGTTGGGCAATCGGGAGCCAGTGAAGGGAATGACAAAGGGGGGTGGCAGAAGCGGAGCGGTTGGTAATGAGTCTGGCCGCTGAGTGCAGGATAGACTGAAGCGGGGATAGTCTGTGATGAGGTAGGCCGGTGAGAAGGGAGTTGCAGTAGTCCAGACGTGAGATAATAAGGGAGTGAACAAGTTGTTTAGTAGTGTCTGGGGTTAGGAAAGTACGTATTTTGGAGATGTTGCGGAGGTGGAGCCTGCATGAGTTTGCCAGCGATTGGACACATGATACAGTTCCTCCATCCTATAAATATAATTTACCATTTTTATGCAGTCTTTTATTTTTGGTGCCTCCCGTTCCTGCCAGTATTTGTGTATCAATCCCTTTGCTGCGTTTATTAGGTGGAATATCATCAGGTTTTTATATTTTTCTACTTTAACCTTGGTTATATGGAATAAGCATATGCCCGGATCTTTCAAAATATTAATAACCAAAATCTCTTGTATTAAAGTGAATTATGTCCTCCCGATATACCTGTATTTTGGGGCATTCCCACCATATATGTGCCATTGTACCCTTAACCCCAACACATAGGCGATTTCTCTATGTATTGCATGTGTTCCATACTCGGCATATTATACCACCTGGTTAGTTATTTATAATTCATTTCCACCACCTTCATATCTATAGCTCTGTACAATAATGTAAATATTTTCTTTTTTTGTTGCTCATTAAATGATATTCCAAGTTCCCCTTCCCATTTTTCCATATACAATGGAGAGATAGACCCTGTTATTGCAGTAAGGGTTTTATAGATACGGGAGGTACCATGTTTCCATATCTTGCATGCACTAAACAATTGTTCAAATGGGTTTAAATTCTCCATTGTCCTTAATGGATTTGGGAGTGTTGCAACAAAATGACTTAATTGAAAATATCTCCATTTATCTAACATGAAAAACACCTCCTTCTTATTTTTAAGCTCCTGAAAGGGACATATTTCTCCTTTTTTCATTACATCTTTTAAGTTCTCATTCCCTTTCCTTATCCATATACCAGAAATATTTTCCTTCCCAGGTGGGAAATAATCTGTTCCCACTAGTAGTATTAAAATTGAATTAAATTCCCATCCCATTTGTTTGTGAATTCTCTCCCAAACCTTAATTACATTTCGAGTATAAGTGCTCGTACCTTCAGCCAATTTATGATACTGCTGTGGCAACCAAGCAATCCTCTCTAACTGTGTCTCACTTAATGTATTTTCTATCTTAACCCAACTTTTCCCTATTGCATTATATGTCCAATCAAAAATACGTGACAACAAAACAGAACAAGTCCAGCATGTGTGACAGTGTGGCGATCTGTCACCCTGGATTCTCAACAAGGCAGGTTGAGGGGCTCCAGGGTAAAGGTTTGATATGGAGGAAAGTGGCTTTTCACTTTCCTCCTTTGTTTGTAAGGTCCATTTTGGGATCTGGAGCCTGGAGATTTCAAAGAGATCAGGGAGGGATGAAATCTCCAATCCTGGGACCAGGTTTTGGGAATGGCCAGGAGACTGATTGCACAGGTGTGTGCAGGCCTTTAGATAGAGTCAGGACCAGAGTTCTGGGCTCCACCCCGGCAGATAGGAGTCAGGTGGGCTTCACCTAGGAGAGGTGGAAGCCAAAAGCAGCAAGGGGCTGCTAGAGACTAGCTGTGTGCTAGAGGCCAGCGGTGTGCAGGTGCCATATTTTTGGGAAGAAGTCTGCAGGAGACAGACAGCAAGCTGAGTGTAAGCCAGGAGGCTGAACCGTTGTTTTGTGGATGATCGATACCCCTGTGTGGGAAACTTCTGTTTGAACTTTCATTTAAATAAAAGTGGGCTAAAAAGGCCCTTAAAAAGAAAACGAGTAGCTGTTTGCGTTTAAAAGCTCTACCACGTTGAAGCGAGTTCCCACATATGGTGGAGGATGCGGGCAGAATTGGAGATCCCAGCGATTAAAGTAAGTTCATCAGTTATATGAACTGTTTGGTGCATAAGTCTGCACTATCTGTGTGTGCAGGTGAGGAGAACCTGCTAAAGAAAAGGACTTTGCCTTAAAGAGACAGTGTTCCATGTTGTTGCTGAACTGTGTAACACACTGCTGTGTGCATGACTGCAAAGATGGGGCGGTCAAAACAGAAAAAAGAGGCAATGTTTGCTGAAGCAACAGATAGAGCCCGGTGGCTAGGGGGTTATATACCGCATGCCCCAGCCAAGCCGGGAAATTTAGATGTGGGTGAGTCTGCTGTGGACTGGTGCAAGCGGCACCTGGCAGCATTGAACCAACCGAAAGAGGAAAGCAAGCCAACCTTCAGTGCAAGGAGAGAGCTGCAGGATGTCCATACCTGGGAGAGGGGTGTTGTCACCCATGGCAACGCTGCTGCAGTTAAACCAGTAGCTGTTGTGAAAAATGTGAATGTGTCACGGCTTGAGAGTTGGTCCAGCAGAGAGAAGCCCATGCTATGTGCAAGGAGAGGGGCTGACCAGAGGCCAGGACCAAGAGTGAAGGCCCATAGCAACACAGAGGAGGCCAGTCGGGCTGTCTGTGTACAGGGGGCCATGTCATACAAGGATCATGGCAAGTGGTATCAAGAGGAGCCAATACAGCGTGTTGGAAAGAGCCAGCAAAAATCTGCTTGGAGAGTTCAATCTCCCATGGCGACCGGAGAAAAAGTAGTGCCTGGAAGGAGGAGCTGCATTGGAGATGTGGCTCAGTATCCCAATAATCCCAGTATCCCATGGCCAGGAGACCGATTGCACAGGTGTGTGCAGGCCTTTAGATAGAGTCAGGACCAGAGTTCTGGGCTCCACCCCGGCAGATAGGAGTCAGGTGGGCTTCACCTAGGAAGGTGGAAGCCAAAAAGCAGCAAGGGGCTGCTAGAGACTAGCTGTGTGCTAGAGGCCAGCGGTGTGCAAGTGCCATATTTTTGGGAAGAAGTCTGCAGGAGACAGACAGCAAGCTGAGTGTAAGCCAGGAGGCTGAACCGTTGTTTTGTGGATGATCGATACCCCTGTGTGGGAAACTTCTGTTTGAACTTTCATTTAAATAAAAGTGGGCTAAAAAGGCCCTTAAAAAGAAAGCGAGTAGCTGTTTGCGTTTAAAAGCTCTACCACGTTGAAGCGAGTTCCCACACATGCTTTAGGCCCCATTTTCTTTATCTCTACGTAGCACTTCATAACTTATTCTCGTTTTTTGTTTTCCCAAATGTACCTCAATATCATTCTTTTAATCATTTTAAAATAGCTTCCTGGAAGCTGTATGAAATTTATATAGGATTTTTGGGACAATTATTATTTTTACTAAGTTTATCCGTTCTATCCAGGAGCTTGGTCGAACCGCAATTCTCCTCAGTTCATCCTTTATATCATTTATTAATGGGATGTAGTTTATTTTATACAGTATAGATTCTTAATATTATTCCCAGATATTTTAATTCTCTTTCTTTCCATGCAAAGGGAAATTTTCTCTGTAGAGACTTTTTTTCAGTTGTCAGAACACTGACGTTAAGAACCTTATGTTCTATCTCTCCTATCTGTATCCCTTTTACATCTAGACTGTGTCGTACTGTTGCCAAAAGAGGCTCTAGAGATATAACAAACAACAGAGGTGAGATCGAACACCCCTGTCTTGTCCTGTTGTACATTTTAAAATACTCTGATAATGAACCATTGACCTTTACTGTGACTGATGGGTTACTATAAAGCTTTCCAATCCATTCTCTCATTTCACCTATTCCCAGAACCTTTAGTGTATCCATTATGGAGCCCCAGTCTACCCTATCAAAAGCCTTTTCAGCATCAACCAACAGGATAAATACAGAAAGTTTATATCTCTCTTACTTTTTTCTATGAGGAATGATGATCTTAGCCCATTGTCTCTTCCCTCCCTCCAAGGAACAAATCCCACTTGATCTAAATGAATCCACTCCGGCATTAAGGCTTTCAGCCTTTCGTGTATTATTTCATATTCATATTTAACAGTGAGATAGGCCTGTAGCTAGCACATTGTTTCCCATCTCACCCCTCCTTCTGTATGATTGTAATATGTGCTTGCAATGATTCTTCCCTCATTTCCATTCCCTCTCCTAGCGCATTCATATATGTACACGGTTTAGGGACTAATTGTTCTTTACATTTTTTATAATATCTCACAGTATACCCATCTGACCCAGGGCTCCTCCCCCTTCTGTTCCCTTCAGCGCCAACTGGATTTCCTCCTGTGTTCTTGGTTTCTCTAGAAGAGCTAAGTGTTCCTCTCCCAGTCTCGGTAATCCCACCTTTTTTAAATACGTTGGTCTTTTTCTAATTCTTTCTTCTTCTCCTCCTTTTGACTTTTTCCGGTTCACTTCATACAACTTCCTATAATATTTTTTTAATACATTCTCAATATCAGTGGTTGAACACACCATTTCACCCCTAGGCTCATGGCTTGCCTTTGAATCATTTGTGGTCCTAGTTCCACACTAGGTTCCAATTCCAAACTAGGGTGGAGACCTGACCACACCCACCCACCCTGACCTCGCTCCCACTCCCCGGACCGCATGTCTGGTTGCATATGTGGCCTCCTTTTTCCCACCTCTCTTCTAAAATTCACAAACTACAAAAGGAAAATATAAGGGAAGAAGGAGAGGAGAGAGAGAAAAAAAAAACATGGTAGGTCCTCTCACGACCCACCAACATCTCCCTCCCTCTCCTCCCCTCTACATATTTTATCTCCGATGTTCTCTCCTTTTAGGAACTAACTGCCAGTTCTGATTTTCTATTCCCCTATTCTCCTCCACCCTTACTTCCCACCCTGGAATGTCTATTTTCTGTATTTCTAGTCTCTCACAAAAGTCTGTTAGATCTTCTGGGAACCTCAGTCTTGAAGAGCGGCCATCCAATTAAACATACAGGAAATCCCTAGATGTAGCGTACGTTTTGTTTTCTCATTTGCTCTAGTAGTGGTTTCAACAATCTCCTTCTGGCCAGTTTCTGATGTTATATATTTTATTACTGGTCTCCCTCTTATCTTCTTCCATAAATCCACTCTATCTTTATAATAATGGAATCACAAGATCACATCTCTGGGATTTCCACTCACAGTTCCTTGGGTGCTTCCTATTCTATGTACTCTATTTTCAGGTGCTCTGTTACTGGTCTGTCCATTATTGTATTAAACATTTTCCTTGTTATCTCCATCACGTCTTCTCCTTGTGAAGTCTCGAGCAAACCTCGTATCCTCAGGTTGCTGCTTCTGTCTCGGTTTCTTGATCTTCCAATTTATATAGCAGTCTCCTTTGATCATTTTTCATCTCTTCCATTTGTTTTTCTTGATTGGTTATTACTTGGGCATGTTTGTCCAGTTTTCCCTCAGTTTCTTCTACCCATGACAAAACTTGCCCCAGGTCTTTCTGTATTACCGACAGCTGGTTTTGTGTTCCAATCTCAAAAACATATCTGCCATCTCATTTTCAGTAAACGTTTGTGCACTGTTCATTTCCTCTGCAACCTTTTCTGTATCCAGCCTTCTTTCTATATCAGCAGTTTCTATACTTTGGATTATAATGGATACTCCCAGAGACAGCCTGGAACAATTCACAATGCTGGTTTCCATCTCCCCTCTTCTGTTTACTCCCTGTTGTCTCTCAGGAGTTTGACCCTCTGCATTTTTCTCTTGTGAGGGCATGTATTTTTTAATTGTACTTGCTTGAGATGTTTTATAGCCCCCTCCTTTCACAGCTTCACCCTTCATCCTATTAATGTACTTTCTCTCTCCTTTTAGTTCGAAAGCAGGAAGGTTGTTTCTATGAAATATATTGGGGTTATAATTCGACTGCGCTAGTGTCCCAAAAATAATCCTGTATAACCATCCACCAGTTTCCTCCCTGAGAGTCTCTGTAGCCTTTTTTCTTTTTTTCTTCCCTTCACCTTCCTCCTCTTCCTTCCTCCTCTTGGGTGTCTCCGCTTTCATTTCTTCTAAGTCCATCGGGTGACCCCCCCCAAAAGATCCTTAAACAGATCTAGTCCATGTAACTTTATGACTCACCATCTATAGTAGCCCATCGTATATCTCCTTTGCTTCACCTTCCTCCGCTCTTGCTGCTGCTGCCCCAGACACTACTACAGTTTCTCTTTCCTCCTCCCCAGGAGTATTCCAGGGCATTCAAAAGTGGGCTGGTCTGATCTGTGGTGGTCACTATTAAGGGGATCACCTTCTGTGGGGTTCACTGGGTCTCAATTACTTCCGGATTGAATGAGCAGGCTCTCCTCCACTTATACCCGGACCGATGTCCGAGCCGCTCGGTGTCTCTCCATGGCCACCACACGGCCACCCGGCAACCACCACTCTGCTCCCCGGCGGAGTCCGCCTCCTCGCCGACCAGCACCCGACATACCATCCTCTACCCACACCGCTGCCTCAAACTGATGATATACGATGCAGCTCTCCCAGGTAAGACACTTCCAGGTGGGACAGTCAAAGACCCCAAGAGCCCACACTCTCCCAGGCATGGCTATTACTAGTGGGCCACAAGAGCTCTGATGTTCCGGAGCTCTCTCCACAAGTACCCTGTCGGCGCCATGCTCAGGCTCTACCCCCAGTAGTGAAAATATTGTTTTGATAAACATTTGCACAAATATCGTGGAGCCTTTAAAATTAGTAGCACCTTCTTTTTATTCTACTGGTCATGTGCATTCAGAAAATATATGGTTTTGGGGTTCTTTTACAAACTCTGAAAGCTGTAAGAGATAAATGAAAACCTTCAGATTTTTAGACAAAAAAAGTTATTTACATTTTTGCGTATGTTCGATTTTCACCATTTTGCAAAAAAGGTATGATTTAAAATTTACAAATATTTGTTATTTATTAACTCGATACAGATTAACCTTTTATATTTAGAAGGCATTTAGCAGGAATTTTGTAAAATGTGCTGTGTTTGTATCTGCTAATAATCATTTTAGTGTATTTTTAGCAAATATATTGTTTTGTTAAACATTGGCGCAAATATGATGGGGCCTTAAAAATCAGTAGCACCCTCTTTTTATTCTACTGGTCGTGCTTTCAAAAAATGTATGTTTTGGGGGATGTTTTACAAACTCTGAAAGCTGTAAGTGAAAAATGAAAACCTACAGATTTTTGGAGAAATTTAGTTATTTGCAGTTTTGCATAAGTTACATTTCTTGCCATTTTGCAAAAAGGCGCAATTTAAAATTTACAAATATTTGTTGTTTATTAACTTAATACAGGTTAAGCTTTTATATTTAGTAAGAATTTAGCAGGAATTTTGTAAACCAGGAAGGAGGACATCTGAGGAATGTGTGTCAGTACACCAGGAAGGAGGACATCTGAGGAAGCATGGACAGCAGGACTCTCCAATAAGGACAGCTGAGGGTCAGGTCCTCACTGCCTCCACATGCTGGAACCTGTAGTTCTACAAAGTGTTGACATTCACACAGCACAACCCTGCTACATTTTCTTTCAGGTGCTTCCCCTAGCTCTGTACAGGCTTAGTCTTCTATATATATCTCCGAGCATCCACCTACCTCCCGTCAGTGTATATTACAACCCTCTTACTAAGCTGTGGCCGAAATTACCTGCTCTCACCTTTCTTTTCTCCTTCTTCTTCTTTCTGAGAAGTGACAGCAGTCTAACTTGTCAGCTGAGACACTGCAACACCCAGTTAGTACTTCCATCCCATGACTTCATCACTTATCCCATGACAGCTTGTCTCACAAGCAGCATTAAAATCTAACTTTAAATGACAGTGTGGGCTACCATGATGTTAGACTACATGTAGCTGTTTTCAACGTTAACATGACAAGAAAAGAAATGATAGGATGAATTAAGTGTATGGCTGGAAGGTAAATCCACCACCAGATAAAGCGTTATATCAAGCAAGGGGTTCACCAAATCTGGAGAATGTGGTTTTGATAGGGGTTCACTGAAGAGCACTTTAAAAAGCACCTGCTATCTTTTTGAAGAGCACTAGGCACATCTTATGCTGCTTTGAGCAACGAGCACTTTAGGAAGATACACGCACAGTATTATGGATTACATTTTCATTATTGGATGCTATGTTATTATTGGACGTCATCTTGAATGATTTGGTAATCATTGCATATGTTACACTGTTGAGCACTGTTTCTATAATTTATTTTGAGTCTTAATTGAACACATTTGAACAGTTGCTTTAGGTTAATTTAGTGGTTTAAAATTTATATTATATGTAGCCATAGTGCGGTTCATATTTTATGAATATTTTTCTGTTTTTGTATTTGCTAGTGATTTTACTATAATTTTAGCAAAAATATTGTTTTGATAAACATTTTGTGGGGCTTCAAAAATCAGTAGCACCTTCCTCTTATTTTACTGGTCATGTGCTTTCAGAAAATGTATGGTTTTGGGAGTCTTTCACAAACATTGAAACTTGTAAGGGAAAAAAAAAGCAATGGAAAAATTGCAAAAATGGTCTGGCCACCTGGGTTTAAAAGTAAAGTGCAGGACCTGGAAGTAAAAGTGTTAATTAGATATTTACTAACCATACTATTCCAATATCCTTTGATTACTACCTAATTTAATTGAGGGGAAAATGTGAATGTAAACTCTTTGCAGGGGATTCAATTCTTGTGCAATGGTTTCCTAAACAAACAGTATTGACTTGACAAGACAAAGACAAAAAATGTCAATCCTGACAATACATGAGCTACCAAAAGCCAGCCAGTTCAGATATGTGTAGTGTGCAGGCAAAAGAATCATCATTGCAGCCCTGTTGGGCATGTTTTAAACATACGTTTGTCATTAAACATATGTACCCTGGCCACTGAGTAGTTCTAAGTTTGACACGTATACAGTATCCAAAAACTAACAAACGAAACCAGTGCTCAAATCTTCATGCAGACTAGAAGGATATCAGAATGACAAACGAGGAGGTGCAGCCCTTCATAGATCGGGAGATTGGGATATATGATGAACAAAAGCAAAAAGGGCGCACTCTCATCGTGCATTACTGTACCACGGTAATGCGCGATGAGAGTGCGCCTTTTTTACATATACAGTATGTGTGCAGCTACAGCATTGTTGGCAATGATATTACATATTCAGTGAATGTTGGCATACTTGAGCCTGTGAATGCTTTATGGTGGTACTTCCTAATGCAGAATATATACATTAACAGAAATGAAAGTCTAATTGCTCCTGGAGAACAATAGTAGTGCGTGAGCATGTAGCGTGAGCATTGTTGATTGGAGCACAATATTTTTAGCTGTTCATGGGATGTGCTGAACTGCTGGAGATCTAGACTTCTGATTTCACAGAAGCAGTGGTCTTAATCTGTCCTAAACATACTACCAAGGAATTAGTGGGTTGGAAAGGGGCCAGAGCCCAGATAAAAGTAGAAAAGTCATTTGGAATCTTTACTTTTTAGTACCCTATCTTCACCTAAAATTATTTTTAAAATATTATAGTTTGGCTTTAAAATGGAGTGTTATCCCAAGAATCAACAGCTTTTTTTCTTTTTTTTCATTCACTGGACTCTGATTTTTTTCTTTGGTTCTTAATATACAATATTTGCTGCTGTAAACAGAGCTCCATTATTTGGCATGGCACACAGACCCTTTGGGGTGGAGGTACAGTGGGTAGCTAATCAAGGACATCATTATAGTCTGAAACAGCCCATCTGGATCCTTAAACTGACTTTAAATACTGATGAAAACATTCCATTTCTTGGGCAGCATAGTTCTGAAAAGAAGTTACACAAGGGAACAATTCAATTATGGCTCAGAGTAGAGAACACATTTGTTCCCCTTCTAAAGTAAACCTTAAAATTGCTTTAGTAAGTATTTTCTCCATCATTCAGAATAAAGAGCTGAACTTTGTGCACTTATGTCTTTTTCCAACCTCAGTAACTTGGTAGTTCAAATGCACAGCAATTCTTCTCATTCAGTCTTTTATGTCTATTATAGATTTCAAAGAACACAGGATGTGGTAACCTAATGTGCCAGAGAAAATGCAGTTCTATAGACATAGGAAAATATCAAAAAAAGTAATTGAATTATTATGGCAGGTAATTTAGGATACTAGTGCAAGTTCAGTAATTTAGTCAAATAAAATAACTGTGAAATAATAACAGCAGGTCTAAACGGTAGATGAATCCAACTGTTTTTAATTGGATCTACCCAGCGGAGTAATAAGGTAGATTGAATATAGATGATCCTTTCCCTAGAAGCTAGATTTAACCTGAGGTTTTGTCATTCCACACCACAATATAGAAACTGTGTAAATTTGACACATCATTTATGTACTTGCATAGTCTGTGAGAAATAGTCACTATACGCCTTCCTTTGGATAGGGATATACACTATATTGCCAAAAGTATTGGGACACCCCTCCAAATCATTGGATTCAGGTATTCCAATCACCTCTATGGCCACATGTGTATAAAACCAAGCACCTAGGCATACAGACTGCCTCTACAAACATTTGTGAAAGAATGGGTTGCTCTCAGGAGCTCAGTGAATTCAAGTGTGGACCATGATTTCCATGTGATTGCCACCTATGCAATAAGTCCATCTGTGAAATTTCCTTGCTACTAAATATTCCACGGTCAACTGTTAGTGGTATTATAACAAAGCAGAGGAAAATGAGAACAATGGCAACTCAACCACAAAGTGGTAGGACACATAACATGACAGAGCAGGGTCAGCAAATGCTGAAGCGCACAGTGCACAGAAGTCTCTGTCACGGATCCAGGTATGACCAGAGATGTGTGGACTGACACAGGGAATAGCAGAGTGCAGGAATGATGTAATAATATAATTTATTAAAACCTTACAACAATATACAGAAACGCACCGTTCAACCAAAACCAAACCTTCAACTAATAACTAGATGATCAGGAACACAGACGTAGACAGAGCTGGAGAAGTAGAATGGTCAGGCACACCTGGTCAGGATCGATTGGGCGGATAAGGTACAAAAGGAGCAGGCAGGAGAATGGTCAGGAATCACCGGGGTCGGTGCAGGCGGAGTTCTATCAGAGTCAGAGTCAAGCAGGGGGATCAGACAGTTAGACAACAGGATGCAGATACAGGGGCTCATGGGAAAACACCAAGGCACTGATTGCAGACCTGGTACTGCTTAAATACACCTCCTGCAATCAGCCTCAGGTGATGGCTTGATTGCAGGAGTGAGATCCTGGCTGCTGAAAGCATCCGCTGGCAAGCACCGGTACTGCAGCCCACACAGCAGGTGAGCCCCAGCACCACCAGCGGTGAGTCTTTTCCTGACAGTCTCCAACTGTCTGCATAGTCAATAGCTAAAGACCTTCAAACTTCCTGTGGTCTTCAGATTAGCACAACAGTGCATAGAGAGCTTCATGGAATGGGTTTCCATGGTCAAGCAACTGCATCCAAGCCTTACATCACCAAGTGCAATGTACAGCATTGGATGCACACCGCCATTGGACTCTATCTCTGTCTGGCAATCCAATGGACATGTCTGAGTTTGGCGGTGGGGGGATGACTGCATTATACCAAGTGTAAAGTTTGGTGGAGGGGGGATTATGGTGTGGGGTTGTTTTTCAGGGGTTGGGCTGAGCCCCTTGGTTCCAGTGTAGGAAACTCTTAAGGCATCAGCATACCAAGACATTTCGGACAATTTCATGCTCCCAACGCTTTGAGAACAGTTTTGGATGGCCCCTTCCTGTTCCAACATGACTGTGCACAAAGCAAGGTCCATAAAGACATGGATGAGCGAGTTTGGAGTGGAGGAACTTGGCTGGCCTACACAGAGTCCTGACCTCAACCCAACAGAACACCTTTGGTATGAATTAGGGCAGAGACTGTAAGCCAGGCCTTCTCATCTGACATCAGTACCTGACCTCAGAAATGCGCTTCTGGAAGAATGGTCAAACATTTCCATAAACACATTCCTAGATCTTGTGGACAGCCTTCTCAAAAAAGTTGAAGCTGTTATAGCTGCAAAGGGTGGGCCAACTCAATATTGAACCCTAGGGACTAGGACTGGGATGCCATAAAAGTTCATGTGCGTGTACAGGCAGGTATCCTAGTACATTTGGCAATGTAGTGTATGTAAAATCTTTAAATAAAATTAAGGATGATGGTAACTGGGTACTCCAGGAAAACAAAAATCCCTCCCTTACAGTAGGGCTGCACCTGCTCTACAAAGATTAACTGCCCATGTACAGTATGTCTTGGAGGACTGGGTACAGCAGTTATACCTACCTGCATGTTCTTCTGTGCTGTTAGACATGCCCCAACAACTTATTTATTTCAGGTACCTATATAGAGCCGTCATCTTATATATAGCGCCGTCATCTTATGCAGCGCTTTTACATATATGTTGTACATTCACATCCCTAACCCTCAAGGGATGTACAATCTAAGGTACATACATACAC
Organism: Staurois parvus; assembly: GCF_062004578.1. NCBI lineage: Eukaryota > Metazoa > Chordata > Amphibia > Anura > Ranidae > Staurois > Staurois parvus. The sequence continues at coordinate 11,488,381 of NW_028317877.1, forward strand.
ATAATAGGGCCAATTTAGACAGGACCTACCAGCATGTCTTTGGAGTGTGGCAGGAAACTGGAGTGCCTGGAGGAAACCCACGCAGACACAGAGAGAACATGCAAACTCCAGGCAGGTGGTGCCATGGTTGGGATTTGAACCAATGACCCTAGTACTGCCAGACGGAAGTGCTAACCATTTAACCACTGTGCTGCCCAACCCAACAACTATATCTCCCCTAGGACTCAGTGGTCCAAGGTTCTGTGATTTCATCAAAACTGATGCATTGCCTAAAGCTCTGCATTGGATGGGAGGATGCCAAGGTTCATAACCATATTTGTTCAATGATGCCCCCCAGAATTCCTATTTGCTCTGTTTTCATTAGTACATTAGACAGGGTTAATGTATTTTAAAGACGAATACCACCAAAAGCAAACTCTATTTGTGGGAAAAGAAATACATGTCATTCATGTACAGCATGACTGTGCAATTGTTTGCTCGGCACTTTACAATATAAAGGGAGACAATTACAGGAATGATACAGTTCAATACAAGAGGGTTAGGAGGATCCTGCTCCTTGGAGCTTACAATCTAACAGGGAGGGGCTGGTGGTACAAAAGGTAATAACTGTAGGGGAAGAACTGATAGGAGAAATAGATTTGGTTATTAGCTGATAGCAGGATAGGCTTCCCTGAAGAGATACGTTTTCAAAGATCACCTAAAAGTGGGCAGAGTAGGTGATAGTCTACATTTAAAGTGGAAATGCAGACATAGGCTAAATATATACAGTGACTGTTATCTGCCAAGACATTTGCCAAACCATTTGTCAAAAATTACAGCCAGGCAGTTGACAACCCTATTTCTTGGTTCAGCTTCCACTTCTCAGCTTCCTGTGTCATATCTCCACCAAAATTCTACTCACTGGTTATTAATTATTAATTATCCAATAAAACAAGTATCAAGCAACATGTACAGTTATATCAGGGAGCAATGTGCTCATATACAATTGCACCAAAGTGGGATTTCTAAGGAGAGAACACAACAGCAGCTGTTTACTTGCAGGATCTCACTTTTTAATTGAAATTTTGCACAGCCTTCTGAGGATGGGGTGAAAGGATGGGGGAGCCACAATGGGTCATTCTTCTGGTAATTTGTCTAAAAAAAATGCAAGCTTCAGCTATTGATATTTTTAAACTAGCTTTTTCCAGCAAAGCAGCTAATGCTACCCTGGAAAGCACTAAAAAAAAAAAAGTTGTCAGCTAGAAACATAAATATGAACTATTCATATGCAATATTTTTAAATGAATAAAAAGTAAAACATTTTTAAAAATAATTTTTTTAGTCATAAACACAAAAAAGGACAGGAAATTTATACAAAACACTTCAACTCCCCTTTAAAGTATTCTAATTTGTCAAATTATTCCAAAACCACTGGGGACAGATCTGTTTTGCAGTATCAGTCAGGAAACTGTATGATGAGAGAATGACAAAGTTTGCTAATTAGCAAACAGCAGGTCTTAGCTAATATTATAATCTTTTCCACCTGAATTCTGTTATTTTGTATTTGCAACTGTTAATTCAATGCGAAAGTATGTGTTAAAAACTCTTCTTTCAAATAACTATTGCTGGGGAACGGTAATAAACAAAAAAAGAAAGTGAGGAGCATTGATTTTTTTCTGTTTTACTAGTTATTTTAATAAGAAGAAGAATAGAGGTATGCATAAGATTACATTACTTGTTGTTTTACTTTTGTGCATGTATAATAGTCATAAAGCAAAACTGTTAGTTCCTCAAAATTGTTAAATCATAAATGAATAGAATGCAGTGCAAAGTGACAGGTACGCTTAACAGGGTACTGTCCCACCCACTTATACCTTCACTGGTCCAAACCCTGTGTAAGCTCTGTGTCAGTCGATGGCAGAGCTTACACAGAGTTAAAGTCTCCTCCTTGTTCACATGACAGTGTTTGGGTTTGGTAATTGGCAACTCCGGCCTGAGCACTGCATACTGAGAGGAATGTGAGAGGGTAACATGCATCGGGGTCCCCTCATAATCTATAGCAGGAACTTGTCTAAATGTGGCTGGCCAGATAAGAGACGGGCAGCAGCCATGCACTCCCCCCCCCCAAACCATAACAGGCCACATGCCCTCAACATCAGGAGGGTATTTTGTGAGGAAGGCCCTCTGTGGCTAGACACCTTGTCTCCACAGACTTGACAAATTCTGAAGGACCCTCTTCACACTGGTATATACCCTTTCAAGCAGACTATGCAATGAATAGGGATATTTAGTTCACACATATTGCAATACATGCTTAAGCTGGCCAACTGCGTCAAAGTAATCCCTCTATGGCCAGCCCTACTCTGCTCTGCCTACGCAAATGCTACTGTGGACACAATGCTAGCATAGGGGAAAAGACACAATGGGGAGAGCTACAAGGTTCAGGTCTGGCTACTGACCCAACATTACAACAAACAAGAGATCCCTGTGCTCAAATCCCAACAGCTAGTGCATGCATTTATTCATCAGGTGCCAAAGGGGTGTAGCCACATATTAACACTAGAAATTCTGAAGGACCCTCTGCACACATATTGCAATATGTGTGAACTAAATATCCCTATTATTGCATAGTCTGCTTGAAAGGGTATATACCAGTGTGCAGAGGGTCCTTCAGAATTTCTAGTGTTAATATGTGGTTACACCCCTTTGGCACCTGATGGATAAATGCATGCACTAGCTGTTGGGATTTGAGCACAGGGATCTCTTGTTTGTTTTTTGTCACAGACATGACAAGTCACTCTATGATGATCCTTACCTGCTGCTACTCCTGTCACAAATGACAGCTTCCCAGCCAGCAGATGAATGTCAACAGCCCAAGTCAAGTCTCAGCCTCACTTTGCTGATACAAGAAAAAACAGCTTTAACATGTGCTTTTCCAGATGCATAGTTACTTAGTAGGTAAGGCTGAATAAAGACACCAGTCCATCCAGTTCAACCTGTGTGGGTGTGTGCTCATATCAAAAACTATCCAAGAGTTTTTTGAAACAGAACTGTAAAAAAATTACTTACTTGTTATTTTTGCATACTTTTCCATTCGAACGACAATACTTATAACTTCCAAAAACACAGTGTTTTACAGGCTGATTAAAGAAAAAATTACCAGTGTATGGTCAGCTTAACACAACTATTGTCCTTGAAATTGTCATGCTTTTTTGGTTTCTGTGGGAGATTAGTACTACAAGATATATATAACAAGAGATAATGTTTATTTTAACCAGTCAGATTGCAAATTTCATGTTCTAGTGTAGACATTAAAATCTAATATCTCATTGATTAGTCCAGACAACTGTTACTGGACTAATTATTATAAACAAGTCTAAATTAAAAGAAAAAAAAAACAATATAACAGCAAATAGGTATAACGAGCAGTCATATTTTTAGCAATTTGTTTGCTTGTTTGAAATATCACTTTTCTAAATGAAACAAAAATTATTTATTTTCATATGATTATCTCTAAGAAGATCAAAGGTTAAAAGAGTTTGAACAAAAATCACAGACCACTTTTAATATTGAGCATTGAGTTATTAATGTAGTTGGACTCTTAACCCTAAATTAAAATCATTAAAAAGGCAGATTCTGATTCCATTGTTTGGCTGTTTATGTGCACTGAAATTCCTCAATGTTGTTGTCTTTTGTTCCAGAATAGGATGTTCTGTTAAAGACCCATCTGTTTAATCCATAAACACAAACAAATCTTTATCAATGCTGCCATTTTGAACCAGTGAGAAAGAGTGACTCATAATTTACCATCTGCTTGTGTAGAAATAAACAGACAATAATATACTTGAATTATAAGATTAAAAAGTTTAGTTAATTTCTTGCAGCATAAAAAACCCTCTATTTTATGGTCTCTCAAAGAGACAAATCTACTATTCTTTTTAGCTGTGTCATGGTACTTGGAGTATATAATTGTTTACATTTTAATCTGGAATGTATGGAACCAAAATAATCCATTGGAAGAAAGCAAGACCATTTACCTAGAGATATTATCTAATAATAATTGGAAATCCAGGAAATAATATCCAATGCCACAGCCAGTTAGGAAGCTCCAAGTATGTTGGGTAGGGAGTATTTCATTTGATCAATGATACTCCAGAAAATATTGTGTTTTCCTGGGGCAACTGAAGTCATACCTTCAACTGAAGTCAACTTCATCTCCTGGCTTCCAACCACTTCCTGTGCATAGTGAAAAATAAACTTTTCTTTCTTCATATAAGTCAAAGTGAATGAAGAAGCAATTTAAAGCAGCTCATAAGCAGCACACTGCGACTCCTTGACTGATGCAAAAGCAAATGGAAGCAACAGCTCAAAGCAGGTAAGAAGCATTTTGAAGCACATTGCGTTTGACTTTTGTCTTATGTTGTTATCAGTTTTGCACAAGCCCTTTCAGTGATGTCGAACCTGTAATAACTTATTTATTCCTTTATCAATATTCCTATTTCTATTATGTTTATAATAAAGTTCAATAGTTGATACTTTATAGCTGAACTCTAGGCAGAAATAGAAGACTCAAATTAATGTAGCTATGTAATCTTTATTACATCATAAAATGCATTTTTAAATGCAAGCAGTCAAAATATATGAATTTGTCTTGACATCAGCCTCTTGCTGTTCCTGTAGAGCAGAACTGGAGTGTGAAAGGTAGAAGCAGTACAAGGAGACAATCAGTCTATTTGCTAAAAAAAAGTATGCTGATAGAAAGATAAAGCAGAGTGACAGTGACAGAGAGATGAGCTGCTTCTCCTTTTACTGTCAAGCCAAAGGTTGTGGTGGGTCTAAAATGACATGGGCTCAGAGAAATTGGGTTGAATGATTTTGGCCATCAGGCTGAGGACACCAAGTGCAAAAAAAAAAAGTGCTATAAAAGTGCTATAGAGTAAATTTCTGGATTGAAGCTGAATATTGCAGCAAAAGATGGTTTTGTATTTTATCTTATCACAAGCTATTCATTTGATCTTGTTATTTTTGTTAGTAGTTCAATTTACCCCCCTCCCCCCCCCCATCGACAGCTGGTCAAAGGGCTTATAATTCTGACTTGACTTTTAAAATTACCTTTTATATAGTCCACGTATGCATACAGGTGTGCTCACAATGGCTGTTATTAGACTGGTTCTGTGCTATAATCATTGTGAATCAAGCACAGTGATAACAAGTGTAAACACAAATGGAAATACAGCCCCCTTTTGCTACCATTCATGTCCACCGAACACCATGCCACTTGAAGCAATCATGTCAGCACCCAATCTTCACAATGCCTACCATTAGATATCGAGTGGAGGACCAGGGAGAGACTCAATCATGGAAATAAGAAGAACCCAGCAGCCATGGGCCTGTGGCAGGCAGGTTTCCATGATGACGAGAATGCTGGCTGTTTTTTGGAAGGCATGTTACATGGAGTTTGACTTTTTTGGGTGAGTTAGCATTCTTATGTATCTACCTTTTGTATGCAGTATACAGTGTAGTGGATTGTGATAGACAGTCCATGTTTTATTAGATGATCAGTAAAATGACAATTTTATAGTCTTGCTACTTTCTGTTTCTTGCTCTTTAAAAATTCCTTACTCTCTTAAGTAAACAATCAGATATAGGTTGACAGAACAATGATGATAATTAAGATGGCGCCTTCATCTGGAGTCTCACCCTAGGTGACTCATTAGGAGAAAAGTATCTTTTAATGTAAACAACCCCCATAAAAGGGAATGAGTCTTTTTGGGGAAAATGATTGGAAGATATCAACACGGATGGAAGAACACGCAGAAACCCAGTGGACCTTTCACCCAATCAATGTATATGCTTTGCCTGCATCATAAGCCCTATAAATGATACTGTTAGTTCCTCAATAAAACAGAATTTTAGGAAGTTGGCAAACTGCAAAGTGTCAGTGTCTTACTTCCACGTGCACGTATTCTCATATTAATTTGGCTCACTGGTAGATCACGGTAAATGGTCTGTAAGTGACCGAGTCCAAAACAACAGAATATAGTATACACACACTGTGCTGCCTATTCACATTCTTAATAACTTAAAAAAGAGCAGCAGTCATGCAGTACCTTACTCTGTTCTCCAAGGAGCATGAGGGTAGCTGTGCATGGAAAATTACCTCTGACCTTATTGGAAGGGGTCAGAACTTCAAGTCCCACCCCCCTATTCTTTTCTTCCTATTGGTTGGTCCAGCTGTCAGTCTACAGGGGAGGGTTGGTGCAGTGATGTTGGAGACAGAGGAGCAGCCTTGTGGCTCCATGGAGATGCACAGGAGCACTGGTGACTACAATGCTGTAGTAAATTCAGCAGTGATCCTACAGAGGTACTGAAAATCAAAAACACCATGTGTGAACCCCCCCAAGCTCAGAAAATAAATAAAAACTAAATAATGCCTGTGTGGTGACCACTCAAAACTGTGAACCCTAGTGCACTACTGTAACCAATTTATAAATTAAAAAGAGCAGCACAACCACCATTACTGGTGATTCTCCTGAATAGTGAACTATGCCGTTGTATGATGCATATGTAAAAAAAAAGAAAAAACATGTTTTTTGAAAAGGTTAATTAAATAAATATAAATATCGTAAAATTGGATAATTCAAACCAAGTATATAAACCAAATCACATATAATGTCCATCAAGTGTCTTACATGTAACATTCACTGTGCAATCAAAACAAGCGAATATTAAGTGCTGAAAATACTGCATAAAGTACCATGTGATGAACATGACCCCTCTTTACCATTTGTAAATGCTAGCTTATAGCAAAGTAATTCTTTGCTATAAGCAAACTGTGTAAAAAAAAAAAAAAGACTGATCACTTCCCCAAAGTAGTACAATGTTACTATGGTAACATTATACTACTTTGGTCATAGTGGAATATGAAAAAAAAATCTTGAAAAAAATGTAATAAAAAATTAAAACTACCGTATTTTCCGGCATATAAGACGACTGGGCGTATAAGACGACCCCCTACTTTTCCTGTTAAAATATAGGGCTTGGGCTATACTTGCCGTATAAGACTACCCCTCTTCCAACGCACACCAAATAAAAATTAAAAAACATCAGATTTGATTTCAATATGGTATGGTATTTCAGTATGATATTCCAATGATGGGGCACTATTCCTCCCATTGACACCAATTATGGGGCACGATTCCTTGCTCTGACACCAATGATGTGCCCCATCATTAGTGTTAGTGTGTGAGGAATAGTGTCCCATCATTAGTGTCAGTGGGAGGAATAGTACTCCATCAGTGTCAGTGGGAGAAATAGTGCCCCATCATTGGTGTCAGTGGGAAGACCCGTGCCCCATCATTGGTGTCAGTGGGAGGAATAGTGTCCCATCATTGGTGTCAGTGGGAGGAATAGTGCCCCATCATTGGTATCAGAGCGAGGAATCGTGCCCCATCATTGGTGTCAGTGGGAGGAATAGCACCCCATCATTGGTGTCAGTGGGAGGAATAGCGCCCCATCATTGGTGTCAGTGGGAGGAATCGTGCTCCATCATTGGAATCAGTGGCAGGAATAGTGCCCCATCATTGGTATCAGTGGGAGGAATAGTGCCCTATCATTGGTATCAGTGGGAGGAATAGTGCCCCATCATTGATATCAGGGGGAGGAATAGTGCCCCATCATTGGTATCAGAGGCGCTAACACTATTGGAATTCGCCAGCGACACTGATACAGTGATCAGTAAAAATCTGTTCACTGATCAATGACACTGGTGACAGGGCAGTGAAGGGGTTAACTCGGGGGGGGGGGTGATCAAGGGGTTAGACGGGATTACTGGTGTATTAGCAGGCAAACTGGTGCTATCTGGGAGGGGCGCTAACACTATCGGAAGTCACCAGCGACACTGATATAGTGATCAGTAAAAATCGATTCACTGATCAGTGACACTGGTGACAGGGCAGTGAAGGGGTTAACTGGGGGGGGATCAAGGGGTTAAACGGGATTACTGTTGTACTGGCGGGCAATCTGGCGCTATCTGGGAGGGGCGCTAACACTATCGGAAGTCGCCAGCGACACTGATACAGTGATCAGTAAAAATGGGTTCACTGATCAGTGACACTGTTGACAGGGCAGTGAAGGGGTTAACTGGGGGGGGGATTAAGGGGTTAAGCAGGATTACTGGTGTTCTGGCGGGCAAACTGGCGCTATCTAGGAGGGACGCTAACACTATCGGAAGTCACCAGTGACACTGATACAGTGATCAGTAAAAATCGATTCACTGATCAGTGACACTGGTGACAGGGCAGTGAAGGGGTTAACTGGGGGGGGGGGGCAATCAGGGGGTTAAATGTGTCCTAGGTGTGTTCTAACTGTGGGTATGTGCTGTTTTACTCACGTTTACTGTCTTCTTCTCTGTCTGGAACGGAATGTGTCCAGGCAGAGAAGAATGACATCATATCCTGTCCTGTGTAAATGTCAACACAGGACAGGATAGGACAGGGACCGATCATCTGATTTCAGCCAGACATCACTGGCTGAAATCTAATGATTGATCCCTCCGGGATCGAATGGTGTCATCCGCGGGTCGGCGGGAGCGCATGTGTGCGCCCCCTGCCGGCGAAAACGTCGGGAGCGCTGGACCCGTTTTAAAACGTGGTTTTGCGCCCCAGTGCCGCCCTTCACATGTATATATACAGTGGCAGGGCGGCAAGCGGTTAAAGCATTAGCAAGCAATCAACATATAACAAGTAACCACCACTGGGTGAGGATCCTGTGAACCAGCCACACACACATGCAGATCTACTGATGCGTTTCGTCACCACAGATTTTTTTTTCAAAAGGGAACATAGGTTTGGATGGATTTATACTATTCATCTTATAGCATATTTATACTCTCATCTAAATGCGTGACCCTCATGCCCTGTGGGTCAAAATAAAGTGTGTGCTTATTATGGTTTCTTCTTTTCTATTTGGTATCTTTCTTTAAGCCTCAGAATTGGTACCCAAAAGTAAAGAAAAACTATATAGTATAGCATATCAGATTCACCACATAACCACAATTTATAAAGTATTGTGCTCATGTACTGTATGTGAAAGTGAATACCATGCATCACTCAGTGCTATATTCCTCCTCACACCCGCATGCCAATGTACTCTTACTCTTGCAGAAAGAAGAGGACTTTTTGGTTGATTCATCTCATTGGGTGTTGATTATAGCTAAAAAGTTTATTGATGCTTATTATTGCTGCATTGTATACTTTACACATTTTTTTATTACACAACAAGTATTTATGAATATTTTGGTTGACACTTTGTATTTTATTGTCTGCACAACATAATATTTATACAGTGCAACTTCTCAGTTTGGAATATCACTGAATTTTGGGTCACAGTAAGGGAACAGTAGGGTATCTTTATCAGGTATTCTTAATTTTTTAGGGTTTATTTTGCTTAAACTTTTTAGCTCGGAGTTTGAAACTTTTACTTTATGGACATTATATGTGATTTGGTTTACATGCTTGGCTTCATTCATCCAGTTTTATGATATATACTGTATATTTATTTCATTAACCTTTTTAAAAACATTTTTTATTATTTGACATACCTTTACATATCACAGCACAAGCACAGTTCTTAATTCTGGAGAATCAACAGTAATGGTGGTAGCTCTGCTCTTTTGAATTTATAATTTGATTCTATAGAGGTGTTACCCTTCTGAAGGAAGTGACCCTACACCAAAATTACTGGCAGGATAAACTGATATACAGAAAGGACATGAAAAGGTGAAGGAATGTACATAGATGTACAACAACCTATCAAGACTTAGCTAATACATTACCGAATTTTCATTGTCATACATACATGTGGTGCTTTTGTGATAATTCATTATCAATAAATTGGGCAGTGTCCGACTCCCGTATATAATTATGATGCAGTGCCTCCAGCCGTTATGGCAAATAACTTAATTAGTAATGTTCAATAATACCGACACCTTAACAAATTTATCACCTCACTGTAATTTTTCTTGAGTTCTTTTTACCAATGTGATTTCTTTACCAAATATACAACTATCACCAATTTGATTACTAAATAAATAATTTATTTATATACAAGAAATATTTATATATATTTTAATACAAACTAATTTACTGGTGATGAGTATTTCCTACACACAATCAAAGAATAACCCACAATTAATTTCAATTAGGTCAATCACAAAATACATATTTTAAAAGAGTAAAGTAACAAAACCTTGATCTTTCAGTGATTAGCAAATATCAATTGTTAGTATTCAGTATATAATTTCCAATTCCCATGGCCAAAGAGAATTAGGAAAATATTATTGATATAATACACACTGAAACACTTCAAATATGTTCTAAGAGTTGTTGGTTATGTGTTAGAGAAGACACTGGTAACTTGTGATGAGGCAGAACACTATTTTACTTGTGTGGCTTACGTTGCAAACATACAGAACACATTTCAGCAGACATCTTGGTTTTTGAAGAAAGGAAGAGAGAAGAGAGAACCAACAAGTTTTACACATATGCACAACTAGTAACCTTAGTGTACAGTGCCATCTACTGGTCAAGTGATATTAACACACAATACTATATAGTACATGCTGTTGTATCTCCAAGAAGAGTAATGCACGTACAACAGACCAACTTAGAGAAAAAAAATAAACTCTAAAAAATAAGTCTACAATCAATCCAACCCAATAGGGTAATTTAGTAACCAATCTCCCTATACACCATCCAATCTCGAGGATTCAATCAGATCAATACAATTATGTAGTATTTAGCAGTGTATATATATCACTATGCACAATACCAGCACAACAGCACCATAACATATTAGTAAAGTTCTAGTAATGATTTTGAATGAATAAAAGTGTTGATACTTGGCCACAATATTTCACCACTCCCAGATATTGCGTTCTCTGAGACCTTTGGGTAGAACAGCAGGTTGGTAAAAATGTTTCTTTTCTCGTCAGCAGCAGTCTCTCCAATCAGCAGTTTTCTTCTTGTTAGGACGCAAGCAAAAGTTGTATTAGCATGCAAATATTTTTCTCAGATCAAAAATAGGGTATTTTAACCAGGCAAAAGGTTTTTCAATGAAGTATCTCCAGTCAGCTTTTCAAGTAATTTTTTCAGGGTTCTTTCCAAGTTTTTCTTTAAGGGTTTTTGTTTTTTGTTTTTTTCCAGCATTTTCAAGGATCTCGTGTTTCAAGCCTTTTTTTAAGGGTTTTTTTCTCTTTTCCAGCATATATATACTGTGAAGATCCATTGTCTGCTGGATCCACCTATGGTACTTAATGATTCGACAGCCAAGAATGCCATTTATTCTGGATGTTGAAAGGTTTTTCAACGAAGTATCTCCAGTCAGCTTTTCAAGTAATTTTTTCAGGGTTCTTTCCAATTTTTATATAAGGGTTTTTGTTTTTTGTTTTTTTCCAGTGTTTTCAAGGATCTCGTGTTTCAAGCCTTTTTTAAGGTTTTTTTTTTCTCTTTTCCTGCATATATATACTGTGAAGATTCATTGTCTGCTGGATCCACCCATGGTACTTGACAATTGGACAGCCAAGAATGCCATTTATTCTGGATGTTAATTTGGTTCAAGCATGTGGACTATCTTTATTAGATGAGAATTATATTTTTATGGTTGTCAAGTATTCTGAAAATGGTAGCTATTAACCTCCCTAGCGGTATTCCCGAATGTAGCTGGGTGTAAAGTTTCAGTACCAAAAGCGGTAACCCCAAGCTACACTCGGGCTTACCATGCGGCTCTGCTCAGGGATTCCCTGCAGCGCTTACCTTGCCCTTCGCTCCTGCGATGCGTCCCCTGCAGCATCCCCGGCCATCTCCTCCGGCCGATGCCAGCATTCGGCTTCTGTGTTTCGGTCCCTGCGAGCGTCGGGACGTACGGGGGCCAGAACGGCGGCAAATGTAAACATTTTTTGAAACGGTCATTTTCTTAGAAATGAATTTGACATAGTAAAACATTACTGTATCAAACCATTTCACATACATTTTGTCCCTACTGCTTTGTCCTGTGCCCTGTCTTCATTTTGACTGTTCTTTCTGCCTGGAAACTTAGAAAAGTCCATAGTGTCCAAAAAGCGTCCCTTTAGGTCAAAACCAGTTTTAGACCAGCTAGAGAACAGCGATAGTAAATTAGAACAACTTGCAGAATTGAGTGATAATGATTCGTGGAGAAATTCGTCATCAGACACTGAAAACGATTTTGCGACTTTGCTCAGTGATGTGCGAACTTGGCGCTATATTTCAAATTTCAGTGTTTTTGGTTTGATTATATTATTGAATTAAATGTATTATTATATTATTATTTTTATGATTATTTATTAAATTATAATTTATTATTTTGTGGTTCAAGTTTTATCATACCCGGAATGTTTACTAGACTCTTGTTCGGACAGATTTCAGTGAGTTATTCCTAAAAATTACAGGCCTACAGTAAAAAAAATACATATTTCCATGCAAAAAAAAGGTACCGCTTTCAGCACAGAAATATGGACATAATCAGACCGCTAGGGAGGTTAAGAGAATATTTCTATACTTTGTCATGGAATTTTATCGGATGATGCTCATGCGTTATTTCAGTCCATCATATCATATATCTCATATCTCTCCACACTCTGATGTAGGTACATATTGTTGGTAAGTCATTTGTTTTAATATCTCTCAAACAGTCTACCCAAATCACAATCCATATCATATGTCATTATAACTTGTTGATATTTGGTTAATTCTTTTTATGCCTTTGTAGTTGCAAAATTGAAGGAATATATTACTGTGATCATAATATGTACAGTATGAATATGTCAGTTGAGTATTTTGCTGAGGTTAAGACCTTGGTTCCCGTGAAGTGAATTGCATAGTTTCAGTCTATGTAAACACCTGAAGAGTGTATGAGTAGCTAGGGCTATGGTCTGTGTGCTCATTGGTAAACATTCTTGCCCTGAACAAACAATTGTAACATCCATTTAAGACTTTACTTGTTATATTTCTCAAAATTCAGGTATCCAGATGCTGTGTTTTCACCATGAACATTTATGACTTTTGGTCAACACTAGCTAGGTTGTTGTCGGGTCAGGGCTGTGTGACTTCATTGCATTCCTAAATAGGTCATCTATATTCAGTCAACCATCGTGAATGTCTTTTGTTTGAAATAGCCTATTGTAAAGAGCAGGCACTTCTGTTTCTGAGAAAATGCAGGTATTTGATAGCTTGTTTTATTGAGTGGTATTTCTTTGGTAATTTATGTATCAAAATCATGACATACATAATCAACCCCTTCCTGCCGACCATATGCATATATGCAGAGTCACGGAAGTTGGCCTTTATCCATGAGGCTTCATATATGTATACCTCTCTTTGTGCTGGGAGCATGCCACACAGTGGTCTCCCAGCACAGAGACTGAGCTCTCACCGAGGTTGCTGTGATAGCCTCTGATTGGCTATCACAGTAATCAGTCACCTTGCAGCCCACACCAGGGTTTACTTTCTCTTCTAAATGAAGAAAAAAAGCTACATTATAATCTTTATTTCCTTGTAGGAGAGGAAGATGTGAACAAACAAAACTGTTAAAAAAAGAAAAAGAAAAAAATAGCTAGATCAAGGTTTGATCTAGGTCAGTGCCAGGGTTAGTGTTAGGGTCAAGGCAAGGGTCAAAAGTCAGGGTCAGTATATGTTAGGCAAGATTTTTTTTTTCTTTTTAAATTAATAGCAGTGTTATTTAGTGTCAGTGTGTTTTAGGTAGGCTACAAAAAAAGCAAAATGCGCACCATACTAATACTAACATACACATGTGAAGACAAAGAAATATACAGCTACATTTTTTTTTAATTTTTTTTATAACTAACTTGGGACAGTTTTCCTTTGATAACAAAAAAAATCAGGACATATCCTTTACCATTTACCATGAACAAAAAAACAATTTATCCTACAAAAAATTAATTTTAATGAAAACATATAAGCAGTGAAATCTTCTGAGCCTTCATATGATCAAATACCCATTGGATACAAAGTATATATAAATATACATTAAATATACAGTATATAAATACATAAGTGTTAAACAGAATCTGTATGTGTAGTAGGAATTTTCACACTACTCCATATATAGTATTTTTATTATTGATTAACATTATTAATAATATTTAATGTTAAGCAATAATTGTTATTCCTAGAAACTTGAAGAGTATCTCGTAATATAGAATGTGTATATTTAAATGCGGAACAGGAGATGACCCCTTTAGTTCATATTGGTTTATTTTTTAGGACAGAAAAGACCATGCTTCCAGACTTTTGTTTTTTTTAAGACAGAGAAAAATTCATGCTTCCAGACATTTGAGGACAAGCCACTGTCTGCAGGTGGAGATTATGTTTTTTTTATGTTAGTTACATTGATATAAGTCTTGGTAACCAATCATATTGTGGCCCATATGCTATATAGAAGCTTTTGAGTGTGTATTTGTCAAACAAGGCTGCTACGTGTTCCCAGCTGAGGCTTTTTTCTTAAATCACTTGCCCTCCAGAGGATTTACCCCCCTTCCTGACCAGACCATTTTTTGCGATACGGCACTGCGTTACTTTAACTGACAATTGCACAGTAATGCAACGTTGCACCCAAATGAAATTTATGTCATTTTTTTCCCACAAATAGAGCCTTCTTGTGGTGGGGTTTGATTGCCTCCGTGTTTTTTATTTGTTGGCTATAAACAAAAAAAGACTGACAATTTTGAAAAAATAAACAATAATTTTGACTTTTTGGTATAAAACATATCCAGTAAAAAATTGTAAGAATCATATTTTGTCATACATTTAGATCAAAATGTATTCTGCTACATGTCTTTGCTAACAAAAAATCCCAACACATGTAAATTAACTGGTTTACGTGAAAGTTAAAGCGTCTACAAATGAAGGTATATATACTGGAATTTTTTTTTTCATACTAGTAATGGCGGCGATCAGCGACTTATAGTGGGACTGCGGCAGGCATTCTGACACTGGGGGGGAACTGACTAACTGCCACTGACATCCCCAGTGACACTAATACAGTGATCAGTGCTTATAAAAAGCACTGACACTGTACTAATGACACTGGGCAGGAAGGGGTTAACATCTGGGGCGATCAAAGGGTTAATTGTGTGCTGTTGTGTTTTACATTATGTGCTGTGTGTGTTAACATGGGAGACAAGCCGCCTGTTCATGTTGGCAGGGGAGAGATCTGTGTTGTTTGCACACAGACCTCTTCCCTTTCATTGTTCCTCAGCGATCGCCGGGTGCCTGTGGGGAATCTCCGGCCGGGACCCAGTGATCGACAGCTGTAGCCGCCCATGATGACGCATGCGTCCCCTACCTGGAAATGCAAACTCGCATATATATACGTGATTTTGCGCAGCCCTGCTGCCCTGTAGCAGTAGTTCTGCTATGTGTGGCAGGGAAGCATTTAAAGAGTTACTAAACCCTCAACAGTAAAATCAGCCTGTATATGCAGTAAAGCATGCTTGATATACTCACTGCTGAACCTAGGGGGTTAAACCTCTGCATTGTGCAAAATGCTGTTTGATCCTAACTTGTCTGATCCTCTCCTTCTTCCAGTGTCCCCCTCTTATCTCCTGATAAGACATATACGTGAAGACACTCTACACATGCTCAGTTTGGTGTGTATTGCTAGAGAGGTTTTTTTTTTGTTTTTTTCTTTTCTTGGGAGAGTGCATGTGATTAGCACAGGGCCAATAAGTACTGTCCAGACAGAGGTCAGGGGTTCTGCATCCTCCTAGAGCAGAAAGAAAACTCCTTTTACAAGCCTTAACCAGTGCTCTGCTGAAGTCAAAAGACTGCTCTAACTGGTGATGAGAAAGGATATTTAGCAGTTTATATTTACTAAAATATTTGCATTTCCATGTTCTGTGTACTGCTGGAGACCAGATTGAGTGACTGCAGGGTCCTGGGTTTAGTAACACTTTAAAATCTGCTTTTTTTTACTGCCTGGTATGTTCTTTTCCTATCTCCTCATCATACTGTAATCAGAGAACAAATTTTACCTGCTACCTGCAGAATGAAAGAAAAATATTTCCATTAGGCATAGGGAGGCAAAGTGGAAATAAGCACAGGGGTATCTAGTATCCCAGTGTTCATAGGAGAAGGAGTAGCTAGATCAGTTGTATTTGACCCAGATGTTACAGGGCAATTTTTTGGGCAGTGTCATGGATACTGGAAAATACAAAATAAACAGTTGTGTATTTTGCAAAAAATTGAGTGCTATCTTGGTGTATTGCCCTCCAGGTTAGCTAGGTATGTTTGTTGCTTTTGAAGGTAGAGGCTGAGTAGCAGCCTGGGATGAGTCAGCTTGAGAGTGAGGCAGGAGTTCACCTCAGGACAGGCTGGGAGGTCCACAGCTATTACAACTACAAACACCCAGTCCCCTAACAAAGACTGGGACCAAATGCTCTGCTACTGTCAGTGAACTGTATTTGTGTTACTGCCCGGATTCAGTGCTCTAAAAGCCTGCAAACCAGTCAGCACACTCTCACTTGGCAAAGCAGCGGTTAACACGAGCGTGGGAAAAATCCTGCATAATGGTCTTGCTGGTGCCAAAATGTCTGATAAAGGGGCATGGCCAAGCCCTTAGGTCTGCCCAGTATACCCTGCATGCTGAGAGTGAGAGAGAGGAGTCAAGATGGACAGTGGCATACATGTGTTTTCTGAGTTTCTGTGGCCAGAGATGTTGGATGTAACTTTGCTTGGAGCATGCAGAGAATATGCCCTGGGGCTGATTGAGGGAGTCTGTGTCTTATTTGTCCTGGCTGCAGGAAGCCTACTGCCTTGGTCAGTGCCTTGGTCAAGTGCGGACACTGTGGAGAGCCGCTCACTAAGCTAAAGTACAACGACCTGGCGCCTCGCACCTACAGTGTGGACCTGCAATCAGGCCTGTGTACGGAGAAGCTGGAGAAACAGAGTCAGAGACCAGAAGGTGTTTGGAGTTTGGAGCGCAGAGTAGGGTTGAGTCCTGGGACCGTGACTCCCCTGTCCAGATGGCAGATACCTGTAATGGAAAACTGTTGCCTGTCGTCACCAATCATCCACCTGGAGATGCTGCTGAAGGGTTGGTACCCATCGGTGCCATCCAGTTGGAACCAGAAGATGTCCCAGAACAATTGGCCTCACCCTCCAACCCTGACAGTTTCATCTGGAAGGAGCCTAGCTGTAAGGAAGTCAGAAGAGAGTGTCAGTGGTGGGGGGATAGATTGGGAGTCATGCAGACTGCAAGTTGACTTTGGGCTCCTAGAGGTTGAGGAAGACGACTGGTCCCCAGATAATACTGAAGAGGACTGGATCAGGTTCCAGGACATTTAACAGGAAGGGAGCAGGGGTCAGGCCATCTACAGGCAACGTGTGCTGGCTGTGAAATCTGGACAGCCCAGCCCCATAGCTGTCCAGAAGTCTGACGGCACAATGGTAAGACTGCCTAGACCCTGGAAGTACTGCTGAAACATGGCTGAAGCAGGATCCAAGCTGAGCAGATTTTGTCATTTGTTTCTTCAGACTAGGCCAGACTTTAGTCCTTTTATTCTTCTCAGATGTGCTGGTTTGGGGAAGATGCAGGGACACTGCCTAGCATTGATATTCACCAGGAGGGGCTCCTCCTTAGGTTACTAAAGACACTCTTTTGGGGGAAAAGGAAAATTTTCTGAAAGTGCTTATCTAGCCAGTTAGCTAGTTTAAGCTAGGGCTGTGATGCTGTTCTTTTTTGTTGTTCTTCCACTGTTCTGCAGGTACTGAACCTGAGGACAACTGTCTACTCCTGTTCAAGAACAAGAAGATTTACTGTTGCTATGAAGGATTTCCTTTGAGACAGGAGGTGCTTCTTATTCATTTAATATGCATTTGTACAAACAGTACGTTGCTGTGCTTTTATGTTCCTATTTTTCCTGTTAACTACAGAGAGCTGTACTCAGGATGTATATATG